>NW_027328872.1:961938-1282584 GCF_048564905.1 Vicugna pacos
CCAGAGCTTCTCTGTCTACTGAAACACCAGTGGAAGCACATCCATGGATGTCACACATCAGGGCCTGCTGGAATGATCCCGCAGACCGACCTTGGTGTCCTCGCTGCCGTACCGTGCCGGTGCCAACCAAAATGTAGCATCCGATTTTGGGAGATAGTGCTGAAGGAAATGCTTCCTCTTCTCACGCTGTGGACTTGGACCACTCTACCTTGTCCTATCATCCTTGTGGCACGGGTGCACGAAGGCCACCACAGAGCTGTTGCGCATCCTGTGCCTCAAGCCAAACCATAATCCCATCCCAGGTTATGAATGTAGCAGACCCTAAGGCTTTTCATTCTGATTTCAAACCCAAGGCCCCCTGGATCCCTCAGACCAGATGCACGATAGCTCTGATTCAGCCCCACACGTGCTCTATTGGCAAAATGCCCAATTGGTCCCTGGTCCTGCAGATGCACTGGGTGTGGCCATGGGACATATCGGTAATCTCAACCGCGCGATCAGTGTGGTGGATTTATCATTGGTACACTGTTCGGTTTGCTCTCTTGATTAGACCCACCACATCCCACAACGCACTCCAGATCCCTGAGACTCAGCGTATGCCATCAACCGTAGCCCTATACCTCACTTACCGATGCCCCTGCTAATTGTAATTTGGCATCACGGATCTTGGTCTCAGAATCAACTGTGGGGATATTTTGCGCTGGTTTCTTTGAGTTCTGTCAGCCAAGCATCTGCTGTGCACTCTTGTAAATCTCAGCACATCACCTTCAATCTCATGCCTCCTGTCCGCTTGAGAGGGTGCGTCCAAGTTAAACAGGGTTTCACCCTTGTTGGTCAGACCCTTCACTGGTTTCCATTCCCTGCTTTGCCTTCTCCTGCTTCCAGGTGTCCTGAGGCCTCATCCTGTCTTTGGAAGTAACAGACCTCTCTTCGGCAAGTGTCCTGTGCCAAAGGCTGGGTGAGTGGGGTTTTACATTTCTCTGTACAAGGGAGCGCGTGAGTGCAGGTTGCACTTCTTCTCTGCCAACTGGGCATCGATGAATCAACACTATCCAGATACATTTCACAGAAATGTGATATTTGCTTAGCTCTTGGTTACTATACAGCCGTGGTGGGAGGGGTTGTCCAAAGAAAGCTGTTTTGACATTGTGTTGATATCTCATTTGCAGTCTTTAAGAATTTTAACAGAATTCATTTCCATGTTTTGGGAGTTATACGAAAATGAAGTTATTTTTTGAAACACACTAAATCGACCTAGAAGCCAGACTTGTCAATTTTGGTAACATTTTGTCAGCACTACGGAAAACCTAGAAAGATAGAATGCAAACTAGCAGTCCAAACTGTTAAAGGGGTCATGTCATCTCTTTACGGTTGAAGCCTCCGAGACCAACAGGAACCATGAAATAACTATTGGAAACATGAAATAACCCCCAACCTTGGATACACTTGGGCATGTGTTGCCCTTTAGTCCTATTTGTCTCCTACTGGCCAATGTTGGCATTTCAAGGGGTAACATCCCTCTCTAGGAAAATACAAGAGGAAACAAACCAAATATATACATTTAGGTTTGAATCCAAAAGCACCTAGAGGCATTATAGCTAGGAGAACCCTGCTGCAGTTATGCTTGTTTATGGAGAACCAGGTGTTCTTCTATCAGTGATGAGAACAGTTAATCTTCCGATCATGTTGGGTAAAGCCATTTAACGCAACCAAGTCTGCACCCACATGATATAGTGCCCCCGGGGGCTTGACTCAAGTGAAAGACGATCCACATAAGCTGTGTCTTTAATGTCATTGGCGACTTTTACAGTACACTTCACTTTCTGACTTGTACTATTTACCTATACTGTCTTGAAAAACTGAGGCCTAATACAGATTCAAGTTCAGTCAAAGATTCCCCTCACTTACCACACTCCCTTCACCCCAGGGAAGACAGAAACACAACATTTGCTGAATCTAGCGGAAGGCCATCGTTTGTAGGTGTGAGCTAAGTATTCAATTCCTATCTATTTCAGCCGAGACTCTTTGACCTTTAAGGAGTTCACTGTTGTTCACAGAGTGTGAAGCTGGAGGAACTCTGATTCTAGGAGGGACTTGCCCTTCTCCTAATGGCTTCATTGCCGCTCAGGTACTGAACCTTCAAAATGGATGCGTGAGTGGAGGGGAGGGAAGGGCAAGTGCTTGCTAGCTAGGCCCAAACCTGGGAAAAGGCTTACCTGGGCTTGGTGAATTTTGGTCTGAATGGCTTGGGAAGGCCCCTTGGGACGTGTGGATTCTCACGACCTCTTCCAAGAACAGGAGCGTTTTGATCATCTCTGCCATCTCTTCTCTTGCACACGTCAGGGACCTTGGACCCGTTCTTGGAGAAGAGAATTGAGGAACTTCCTCAAGTCCACGTTGGCACTCCGTATGTTTCTGCCAGTATCAGCGAGGTTCAATATGTCTCCTGAATGTCTTTTGAGCCTGGTATCCTCTACAGCTGTCTCCACGCCAGTATTCTCCATTGGAGCAGAACATCTCTCATCCATGTGTTCGCATCTCTCCTCAATCCGTGCAGCCAGCTTTTCGGCCAGCTTCTCTTCGTGACTCCCCTAAAGTCGACTTCACCAGGACTGGGCAAGTCTGAAAGTACCTCGGAGCCTCACCAGTAAGCTGATGACAGGCAGATCTTCCACTGTCTGCCCTTTAAGGTTCTGGAAACTGACCTGTGAACTCAGGTCTTTGGGCAGCAGAAGTATCTCGAACTTACACAGCTTCCCGGACCAAACACCTAAGCCAAGCTCCACAGAGGCCTGCAGCCCCTCCATCACACTGATCCACCCACAGAACTCGGCCCGGTTACCTAGGATCCAACAGCCACAACAAGCCTCGTGGAACACACCAACATTCCACCTGGAATCCAACCGGTAACTGCCATCCCCAATGGCTGCTGCATCTTGTCAGTGTTGGGGGAGGGGCTGCATCCGACGAGAGGTTCCTAAAGTCAATGTGGTTCTGCCCACTAGCGTCCCATGGGCCTTTCTTCTTCCCTCTTTCCTTTTGTTCAGATCTGTATGCACAGTACCAATGGAGAGAAGTGTGTCCCTTTTCAGTTGAAGGTTTCACACGTCTTTAAACTTTCTAAGAGTTCACAGTACACAGAGACCCAGTAAAGGAGACTTATGTTCCTATAATATCCGTACAACCGGAATACATATGCGTCGCATGATTTCTGCTGAAAAACCCACATTCTCAGGACATGGATCTATTGGTTTCATGGGGGCTGAAATTCCAAGAAATGAAACCAACCCCAATGTGCACGTTACTGTCTGTTTCTTTTGTTCTTAGTACACTTTGGCAGAGCTACTTGCCTTTGTTATAGGCTTCTTACAATTCTTCTCAACGTAGCGTAGAATATGGCATTCCTTCATCCTGTTGGAAGACATACAAGACTACATCACGGACTAGGAATCTAGTGGATTCCAAATCGGCATTTGGGTGAGGTCACGATATGCTCTTATGAATCTATATTTACGAATATGTATGCACGCCTCTGATTTCCGAATACAAGTGTGCTGAGTACATGCAAGCCGCAATACTGGGTCGATGCGTGCTGAATGATCCTTGACATCACCTTGAGTATTTTCTTTTGAATAATCATGTTTCCCATGGTATATGTCAGCCAACCGTACCATTTTGGTGCATGTTTGTTGGTTTGATTCTTTGTTGGTCTGCTTCTCGCTTGTTTTGCAAACACGTCAGGACATGCATCTCTCCTTTCGCTTCAAACAGAGAGTCAAATAAGCTGATTCACTTAAGAGAGTGCTTCCAATCACCTATGATTTCCTGCTTCCCTCTCCAATCTTTAAGGTTTTGATGTCCTCCTTGCCTTCTTCTTGTTTCTTCTTTGCCACTCATGCTCTTCTTGCATTTCCAATAATGGTTTTCTTCTTTCCATTTCATCTTGCTGCTTTTCTATTCCGGGGAGTATTCTCAACCTTCCTTTTAGAAGAAGTTTTGAACTGCTGAATTCTTTTATGATTTGCCGGTCTGTGGATTGCTCTAGATCTGCCGTTATTAGAAATGGTGGTCATGTGGCATAGGCTACCCTAGGTGGCAGCCTTTGGCCATTCAGGATATGTTCTGTGTCCTGGCACTCCTCCCTGTCCTGCAATATTGCTGCCGAGTTATAAGCTGAAACCCCTCTGGAGGTTCCCTTGTGACTATGTTGTTTCCTCCAGGTGCATTTTAAATCACTGTGATATTCGTGAACTTTGTTGATTGGAATCATACAGCTGCTTGTAGGTCTATTGGGATTCCACCTCCTTTGGATGCTGTGTAATTCCTGAATTCGCATAGATGATTTTTTCTTGGCTTTCAACACGTTTCAGTCTGATATTTCTACAGATAAATTTTCAGACATATTTTATTTCTTTATCTCTTGCTTTTCCTTCTGGGACTCTTATGAATTCTAGTCTTTCATGCCCTGTCTTAACCCAGGATACAACAGCAATATTTTCATTGTTTTGCACTTGCTTTCCTATGTCCGAATCTGACCGAGGGATTTCTGTTCCCCTGTCTTCACAGTCATTCACGCGTCCCTCTGCATTATCTAGTCTGCTAAGGACTGGATTTTAGCCCTGATATTATCACATCCACTGAGTTTTCTGATATCTTTTGGCTCGTCTTTAGACTTTCTCTTCCCCTTTTCTGGTATTCTGCCTTTTGTGATTCTGAGACCCTTTTGTCCTTCAGTGTTTTCCTGACCTCCATTTTCAACACTTGGACTGCCTTGCGTTTTGCAGTCTAGTTGCTTGAAAGCTTATCTTTTGGGCCTTCAATATCTTTGGAACTGAAAATGGTACTTCCTATTTCTTTTACTGTACTTCTTCATCTCTACTGGTCAGGTAATATCAGGTATCTAATGTAGATCTTTAGGGCTATGTTAAGTGAAAATTTTAGACTCTTGTCTCTACGCAATTCCAAGGGATTTCTGTGAGGACAATTTCTCCTAGACATTGATGCCATATTCTCTTCCTGTGTGTGTTGTCTGGTATATCTCCAATTGCTGGTGTTGCATTTGTTGTGATGAACAACCCATACTATTTCGATTAGCATAACTTCATTTTGATTACGCTTATCTCACAATTCTGAAAGTGCGCAGGACACGGCCTCTTGTGGAAATGAGGATTCTAAAGGTTCTCAGCTCTGCATTCTGCTCTATGTCATTTTGGAGTGTTTCCAAAACAGCAAACTGAGAGTGCGCTTGTGCTTTGTAGTGCCACGGGAATGTCCCAATGAAAGCAGTTCTTCCCAGAGCTTCTCTGTCTACTGAAACACCAGTGGAAGCACATCCATGGATGTCACAAATCAGGGCCTGCTGGAATGATCCCGCAGACCGACCTTGGTGTCCTCGCTGCCGTACCATGCCGGTGCCATCCAAAATTTAGCATCCGATTTTGGGAGATAGTGCTGAAGGAAATGCTTCCTCTTCTCACGCTGTGGACTTGGACCACTCTACCTTGTCCTATCATCCTTGTGGCACGGGTGCACGAAGGCCACCACAGAGCTGTTGCGCATCCTGTGCCTCAAACCAAACCATAATCCCAGCCCAGGTTATGAATGTAGCAGATCCTAAGGCTATTCATTCTGATTTCAAACCCAAGGCCCCCTGGATCCCTCAGACCAGATGCACGATAGCTCTGATTCAGCCCCACACGTGCTCTATTGGCAAAATGCCCAATTGGTCCCTGGTCCTGCAGATGCACTGGGTGTGGCCATGAGACAGATCGTTAATCTCAACCGCGCGACCAGTGTGGTTGATTTATCATTGGTACACTGTTCGGTTTGCTCTCTTGATTAGACCCACCACATCCCACAACGCACTCCAGATCCCTGAGACTCAGCGTATGCCATCAACCGTAGCCCTATACCTCACTTACTGATGCTCCTGCTAACTGTAATTTGGCATCACGGATCTTGGTCTCAGAATCAACTGTGGGGATATTTTGCGCTGGTTTCTTTGAGTTCTGTCAGCCAAGCATCTGCTGTGCACTCTTGTAAATCTCAGCACATCACCTTCAATCTCATGCCTCCTGTCCGCTTGAGAGGGTGCGTCCAAGTTAAACAGGGTTTCACCCTTGTTGGTCAGACCCTGCACTGGTTTCCATTCCCTGCTTTGCCTTCTCCTGCTTCCAGGTGTCCTGAGGCCTCATCCTGTCTTTGGAAGTAACAGACCTCTCTTCGGCAAGTGTCCTGTGCCAAAGGCTGGGTGAGTGGAGTTTTACATTTCTCTGTACAAGGGAGCGCGTGAGTGCAGGTTGCACTTCTTCTCTGCCAACTGGGCATCGATGAATCAACACTATCCAGATACATTTCACAGAAATGTGATATTTGCTTAGCTCTTGGTTTCTATACAGCCGTGGTGGGAGGGGTTGTCCAAAGAAACCTGTTTTGACATTGTGTTGATATCTCATTTGCAGTCTTTAAGAATTTTAACAGAATTCATTTCCATGTTTTGGGAGTTATACGAAAATGAAGTTATTTTTTGAAACACACTAAATCGACCTAGAAGCCAGACTTGTCAATTTTGGTAACATTGTGTCAGCTCTACGGAAAACCTAGACAGATAGAATGCAAACTAGCAGTCCAAACTGTTAAAGGGGTCATGTCAGCTCTTTACGGTTGAAGCCTCCGAGACCAACAGGAACCATGAAATAACTATTGGAAACATGAAATAACCCCCAACCTTGGATACACTTGGGCATGTGGTGCCCTTTAGTCCTATTTGTCACCTACTGGCCAATGTTGGCATTTCAAGGGGTAACATCACTCTCTAGGAAAATACAAGAGGAAACAAACCAAATATATACATTTAGGTTTGAATCCAAAAGCACCTAGAGGCATTATAGCTAGGAGAACCCTGCTGCAGTTATGCTTGTCTATGGAGAACCAGGTGTTCTTCTATCAGTGATGAGAACAGTTAATCTTCCGATCATGTTGGGTAAAGCCATTTAACGCAACCAAGTCTGCACCCACATGATATAGTGCCCCCGGGGGCTTGACTCAAGTGAAAGACGATCCACATAAGCTGTGTCTTTAATGTCATTGGCGACTTTTACAGTACACTTCACTTTCTGACTTGTACTATTTACCTATACTGTCTTGAAAAACTGAGGCCTAATACAGATTCAAGTTCAGTCAAAGATTCCCCTCACTTACCACACTCCCTTCACCCCAGGGAAGACAGAAACACAACATTTGCTGAATCTAGCGGAAGGCCATCGTTTCTAGGTGTGAGCTAAGTATTCAATTCCTATCTATTTCAGCCGAGACTATTTGACCTTTAAGGAGTTCACTGTTGTTCACAGAGTGTGAAGCTGGAGGAACTCTGATTCTAGGAGGGACTTGCCCTTCTCCTAATGGCTTCATTGCCGCTCAGGTACTGAACCTTCAAAATGGATGCGTGAGTGGAGGGGAGGGAAGGGCAAGTGCTTGCTAGCTAGGCCCAAACCTGGGAAAAGGCTTACCTGGGCTTGGTGAATTTTGGTCTGAATGGCTTGGGAAGGCCCCTTGGGACGTGTGGATTCTCACGACCTCTTCCAAGAACAGGAGCGTTTTGATCATATCTGCCATCTCTTCTCTTGCACACGTCAGGGACCTTGGACCCGTTCTTGGAGAAGAGAATTGAGGAACTTCCTCAAGTCCAAGTTGGCACTCCGTATGTTTCTGCCAGTATCAGCGAGGTTCAATATGTCTCCTGAATGTCTTTTGAGCCTGGAATCCTCTACAGCTGTCTCCACGCCAGTATTCTCCATTGTAGCAGAACATCTCTCATCCATGTGTTCGCATCTCTCCTCAATCCGTGCAGCCAGCTTTTCGGCCAGCTTCTCTTCGTGACTCCCCTAAAGTCGACTTCACCAGGACTGGGCAAGTCTGAAAGTACCTCGGAGCCTCACCAGTAAGCTGATGACAGGCAGATCTTCCACTGTCTGCCCTTTCAGGTTCTGGAAACTGACCTGTGAACTCAGGTCTTTGGGCAGCAGAAGTATCTCGAACTTACACAGCTTCCCGGACCAAACACCTAAGCCAAGCTCCACAGAGGCCTGCAGCCCCTCCATCACACTGATCCACCCACAGAACTCGGCCCGGTTACCTAGGATCCAACAGCCACAACAAGCCTCGTGGAACACACCAACATTCCACCTGGAATCCAACCGGTAACTGCCATCCCCAATGGCTGCTGCATCTTGTCAGTGTTGGGGGAGGGGCTGCATCCGACGAGAGGTTCCTAAAGTCAATGTGGTTCTGCCCACTAGCGTCCCATGGGCCTTTCTTCTTCCCTCTTTCCTTTTGTTCAGATCTGTATGCACAGTACCAATGGAGAGAAGTGTGTCCCTTTTCAGTTGAAGGTTTCACACGTCTTTAAACTTTCTAAGAGTTCACAGTACACAGAGACCCAGTAAAGGAGACTTATGTTCCTATAATATCCGTACAACCGGAATACATATGCGTCGCATGATTTCTGCTGAAAAACCCACATTCTCAGGACATGGATCTATTGGTTTCATGGGGGCTGAAATTCCAAGAAATGAAACCAACCCCAATGTGCACGTTACTGTCTGTTTCTTTTGTTCTTAGTACACTTTGGCAGAGCTACTTGCCTTTGTTATAGGCTTCTTACAATTCTTCTCAACGTAGCGTAGAATATGGCATTCCTTCATCCTGTTGGAAGACATACAAGACTACATCACGGACTAGGAATCTAGTGGATTCCAAATCGGCATTTGGGTGAGGTCACGATATGCTCTTATGAATCTATATTTACGAATATGTATGCACGCCTCTGATTTCCGAATACAAGTGTGCTGAGTACATGCAAGCCGCAATACTGGGTCGATGCGTGCTGAATGATCCTTGACATCACCTTGAGTATTTTCTTTTGAATAATCATGTTTCCCATGGTATATGTCAGCCAACCGTACCATTTTGGTGCATGTTTGTTGGTTTGATTCTTTGTTGGTCTGCTTCTCGCTTGTTTTGCAAACACGTCAGGACATGCATCTCTCCTTTCGCTTCAAACAGAGAGTCAAATAAGCTGATTCACTTAAGAGAGTGCTTCCAATCACCTATGATTTCCTGCTTCCCTCTCCAATCTTTAAGGTTTTGATGTCCTCCTTGCCTTCTTCTTGTTTCTTCTTTGCCACTCATGCTCTTCTTGCATTTCCAATAATGGTTTTCTTCTTTCCATTTCATCTTGCTGCTTTTCTATTCCGGGGAGTATTCTCAACCTTCCTTTTAGAAGAAGTTTTGAACTGCTGAATTCTTTTATGATTTGCCGGTCTGTGGATTGCTCTAGATCTGCCGTTATTAGAAATGGTGGTCATGTGGCATAGGCTACCCTAGGTGGCAGCCTTTGGCCATTCAGGATATGTTCTGTGTCCTGGCACTCCTCCCTGTCCTGCAATATTGCTGCCGAGTTATAAGCTGAAACCCCTCTGGAGGTTCCCTTGTGACTATGTTGTTTCCTCCAGGTGCATTTTAAATCACTGTGATATTCGTGAACTTTGTTGATTGGAATCATACAGCTGCTTGTAGGTCTATTGGGATTCCACCTCCTTTGGATGCTGTGTAATTCCTGAATTCGCATAGATGATTTTTTCTTGGCTTTCAACACGTTTCAGTCTGATATTTCTACAGATAAATTTTCAGACATATTTTATTTCTTTATCTCTTGCTTTTCCTTCTGGGACTCTTATGAATTCTAGTCTTTCATGCCCTGTCTTAACCCAGGATACAACAGCAATATTTTCATTGTTTTGCACTTGCTTTCCTATGTCCGAATCTGACCGAGGGATTTCTGTTCCCCTGTCTTCACAGTCATTCACGCGTCCCTCTGCATTATCTAGTCTGCTAAGGACTGGATTTTAGCCCTGATATTATCACATCCACTGAGTTTTCTGATATCTTTTGGCTCGTCTTTAGACTTTCTCTTCCCCTTTTCTGGTATTCTGCCTTTTGTGATTCTGAGACCCTTTTGTCCTTCAGTGTTTTCCTGACCTCCATTTTCAACACTTGGACTGCCTTGCGTTTTGCAGTCTAGTTGCTTGAAAGCTTATCTTTTGGGCCTTCAATATCTTTGGAACTGAAAATGGTACTTCCTATTTCTTTTACTGTACTTCTTCATCTCTACTGGTCAGGTAATATCAGGTATCTAATGTAGATCTTTAGGGCTATGTTAAGTGAAAATTTTAGACTCTTGTCTCTACGCAATTCCAAGGGATTTCTGTGAGGACAATTTCTCCTAGACATTGATGCCATATTCTCTTCCTGTGTGTGTTGTCTGGTATATCTCCAATTGCTGGTGTTGCATTTGTTGTGATGAACAACCCATACTATTTCGATTAGCATAACTTCATTTTGATTACGCTTATCTCACAATTCTGAAAGTGCGCAGGACACGGCCTCTTGTGGAAATGAGGATTCTAAAGGTTCTCAGCTCTGCATTCTGCTCTATGTCATTTTGGAGTGTTTCCAAAACAGCAAACTGAGAGTGCGCTTGTGCTTTGTAGTGCCACGGGAATGTCCCAATGAAAGCAGTTCTTCCCAGAGCTTCTCTGTCTACTGAAACACCAGTGGAAGCACATCCATGGATGTCACAAATCAGGGCCTGCTGGAATGATCCCGCAGACCGACCTTGGTGTCCTCGCTGCCGTACCATGCCGGTGCCATCCAAAATTTAGCATCCGATTTTGGGAGATAGTGCTGAAGGAAATGCTTCCTCTTCTCACGCTGTGGACTTGGACCACTCTACCTTGTCCTATCATCCTTGTGGCACGGGTGCACGAAGGCCACCACAGAGCTGTTGCGCATCCTGTGCCTCAAACCAAACCATAATCCCAGCCCAGGTTATGAATGTAGCAGATCCTAAGGCTATTCATTCTGATTTCAAACCCAAGGCCCCCTGGATCCCTCAGACCAGATGCACGATAGCTCTGATTCAGCCCCACACGTGCTCTATTGGCAAAATGCCCAATTGGTCCCTGGTCCTGCAGATGCACTGGGTGTGGCCATGAGACAGATCGTTAATCTCAACCGCGCGACCAGTGTGGTTGATTTATCATTGGTACACTGTTCGGTTTGCTCTCTTGATTAGACCCACCACATCCCACAACGCACTCCAGATCCCTGAGACTCAGCGTATGCCATCAACCGTAGCCCTATACCTCACTTACTGATGCTCCTGCTAACTGTAATTTGGCATCACGGATCTTGGTCTCAGAATCAACTGTGGGGATATTTTGCGCTGGTTTCTTTGAGTTCTGTCAGCCAAGCATCTGCTGTGCACTCTTGTAAATCTCAGCACATCACCTTCAATCTCATGCCTCCTGTCCGCTTGAGAGGGTGCGTCCAAGTTAAACAGGGTTTCACCCTTGTTGGTCAGACCCTGCACTGGTTTCCATTCCCTGCTTTGCCTTCTCCTGCTTCCAGGTGTCCTGAGGCCTCATCCTGTCTTTGGAAGTAACAGACCTCTCTTCGGCAAGTGTCCTGTGCCAAAGGCTGGGTGAGTGGAGTTTTACATTTCTCTGTACAAGGGAGCGCGTGAGTGCAGGTTGCACTTCTTCTCTGCCAACTGGGCATCGATGAATCAACACTATCCAGATACATTTCACAGAAATGTGATATTTGCTTAGCTCTTGGTTTCTATACAGCCGTGGTGGGAGGGGTTGTCCAAAGAAACCTGTTTTGACATTGTGTTGATATCTCATTTGCAGTCTTTAAGAATTTTAACAGAATTCATTTCCATGTTTTGGGAGTTATACGAAAATGAAGTTATTTTTTGAAACACACTAAATCGACCTAGAAGCCAGACTTGTCAATTTTGGTAACATTGTGTCAGCTCTACGGAAAACCTAGACAGATAGAATGCAAACTAGCAGTCCAAACTGTTAAAGGGGTCATGTCAGCTCTTTACGGTTGAAGCCTCCGAGACCAACAGGAACCATGAAATAACTATTGGAAACATGAAATAACCCCCAACCTTGGATACACTTGGGCATGTGGTGCCCTTTAGTCCTATTTGTCACCTACTGGCCAATGTTGGCATTTCAAGGGGTAACATCCCTCTCTAGGAAAATACAAGAGGAAACAAACCAAATATATACATTTAGGTTTGAATCCAAAAGCACCTAGAGGCATTATAGCTAGGAGAACCCTGCTGCAGTTATGCTTGTCTATGGAGAACCAGGTGTTCTTCTATCAGTGATGAGAACAGTTAATCTTCCGATCATGTTGGGTAAAGCCATTTAACGCAACCAAGTCTGCACCCACATGATATAGTGCCCCCGGGGGCTTGACTCAAGTGAAAGACGATCCACATAAGCTGTGTCTTTAATGTCATTGGCGACTTTTACAGTACACTTCACTTTCTGACTTGTACTATTTACCTATACTGTCTTGAAAAACTGAGGCCTAATACAGATTCAAGTTCAGTCAAAGATTCCCCTCACTTACCACACTCCCTTCACCCCAGGGAAGACAGAAACACAACATTTGCTGAATCTAGCGGAAGGCCATCGTTTCTAGGTGTGAGCTAAGTATTCAATTCCTATCTATTTCAGCCGAGACTATTTGACCTTTAAGGAGTTCACTGTTGTTCACAGAGTGTGAAGCTGGAGGAACTCTGATTCTAGGAGGGACTTGCCCTTCTCCTAATGGCTTCATTGCCGCTCAGGTACTGAACCTTCAAAATGGATGCGTGAGTGGAGGGGAGGGAAGGGCAAGTGCTTGCTAGCTAGGCCCAAACCTGGGAAAAGGCTTACCTGGGCTTGGTGAATTTTGGTCTGAATGGCTTGGGAAGGCCCCTTGGGACGTGTGGATTCTCACGACCTCTTCCAAGAACAGGAGCGTTTTGATCATATCTGCCATCTCTTCTCTTGCACACGTCAGGGACCTTGGACCCGTTCTTGGAGAAGAGAATTGAGGAACTTCCTCAAGTCCAAGTTGGCACTCCGTATGTTTCTGCCAGTATCAGCGAGGTTCAATATGTCTCCTGAATGTCTTTTGAGCCTGGTATCCTCTACAGCTGTCTCCACGCCAGTATTCTCCATTGTAGCAGAACATCTCTCATCCATGTGTTCGCATCTCTCCTCAATCCGTGCAGCCAGCTTTTCGGCCAGCTTCTCTTCGTGACTCCCCTAAAGTCGACTTCACCAGGACTGGACAAGTCTGAAAGTACCTCGGAGCCTCACCAGTAAGCTGATGACAGGCAGATCTTCCACTGTCTGCCCTTTCAGGTTCTGGAAACTGACCTGTGAACTCAGGTCTTTGGGCAGCAGAAGTATCTCGAACTTACACAGCTTCCCGGACCAAACACCTAAGCCAAGCTCCACAGAGGCCTGCAGCCCCTCCATCACACTGATCCACCCACAGAACTCGGCCCGGTTACCTAGGATCCAACAGCCACAACAAGCCTCGTGGAACACACCAACATTCGACCTGGAATCCAACCGGTAACTGCCATCCCCAATGGCTGCTGCATCTTGTCAGTGTTGGGGGAGGGGCTGCATCCGAAGAGAGGTTCCTAAAGTAAATGTGGTTCTGCCCACTAGCGTCCCATGGGCCTTTCTTCTTCCCTCTTTCCTTTTGTTCAGGTCTGTATGCACAGTACCAATGGAGAGAAGTGTGTCCCTTTTCAGTTGAAGGTTTCACACGTCTTTAAACTTTCTAAGAGTTCACAGTACACAGAGACCCAGTAAAGGAGACTTATGTTCCTATAATATCCGTACAACCGGAATACATATGCGTCGCATGATTTCTGCTGAAAAACCCACACTCTCAGGACATGGATCTATTTGTTTCATGGGGGCTGAATTTCCAAGAAATGAAACCAACCCCAATGTGCACGTTACTGTCTGTCTCTTTTGCTCTTAGTACACTTTGGCAGAGCTACTTGCCTTTGTTATAGGCTTCTTACAATTCTTCTCTACGTAGCGTAGAATATGGCATTCCTTCATCCTGTTGGAAGACATACAAGACTACATCACGGACTAGGAATCCATTGGATTCCAAATCGGCATTTGTGTGAGGTCACGATATGCTCTTATGAATCTATATTTACGAATATGAATGCACGCCTCTGATTTCCGAATACAAGTGTGCTGAGTACATGCAAGCCGCAATACTGGGTCGATGCGTGCTGAATGATCCTTGACATCACCTTGAGTATTTTCTTTTGAATAATCATGTTTCCCATGGTATATGTCAGCCAACCGTACCATTTTGGTGCATGTTTGTTGGTTTGATTCTTTGTTGGTCTGCTTCTCGCTTGTTTTGCAAGCACGTCAGGACATGCATCTCTCCTTTCGCTTCAAACAGAGAGTCAAATAAGCTGATTCACTTAAGAGAGTGCTTCCAATCACCTATGATTTCCTGCTTCCCTCTCCAATCTTTAAGGTTTTGATGTCCTCCTTGCCTTCTTCTTGTTTCTTCTTTGCCACTCATGCTCTTCTTGCATTTCCAATAATGGTTTTCTTCTTTCCATTTCATCTTGCTTCTTTTCTATTCTGGGGAGTATTCTCAACCTTCCTTTTAGAAGAAGTTTTGAACTGCTGAATTCTTTTATGATTTGCCGGTCTGTGGATTGCTCTAGCTCTGCCGTTATTAGAAATGGTGGTCATGTGGCATAGGCTACCCTAGGTGGCAGCCTTTGGCCATTCAGGATATGGTCTGTGTCCTGGCACTCCTCCCTGTCCTGCAATATTGCTGCCGAGTTATAAGCTGAAACCCCTCTGGAGGTTCCCTTGTGACTATGTTGTTTCCTCCAGGTGCATTTTAAATCATTGTGATATTCGTGAACTTTGTTGATTGGAATTATACAGCTGCTGGTAGGTCTATTGGGATTCCACCTCCTTTGGATGCTGTGTAATTCCTGAATTCGCATAGATGATTTTTTCTTGGCTTTCAACAAGTTTCAGTCTGATATTTCTACAGATAAATTTTCAGACATATTTTATTTTTTTATCTCTTGCTTTTCCATCTGGGACTCTTATGAATTCTAGTCTTTCATGCCCTGTCTTATCCCAGGATACAACAGCAATATTTTCATTGTTTTGCACTTGCTTTCCTATGTCCGAATCTGACCGAGGGATTTCTGTTCCCCTGTCTTCACAGTCATTCACGCGTCCCTCTGCATTATCTAGTCTGCTAAGGACTGAAATTTAGCCCTGATATTATCACATCCACTGAGTGTTCTGATATCTTTTGGCTCGTCTTTAGACTTTCTCTTCCACTTTTCTGGTATTCTGCCTTTTGTGATTCTGAGACCCTTTTGTTCTTCAGTGTTTTCCTGACCTCCATTTTCAACACTTGGACTGCCTTGCGTTTTGCAGTCTAGTTGTTTGAAAGCTTATCTTTTGGGCCTTCAATATCTTTGGAACTGAAAATGGTACTTCCTATTTCTTTTACTGTACTTCTTCATCTCTACTGGTCAGGTAATATCAGGTATCTAATGTAGATTTTTAGGGCTATGTTAAGTGAAAATTTTAGACTCTTGTCTCTACACAATTCCAAGGGATTTCTGTGAGGACAATTTCTCCTAGACATTGATGCCATATTCTGTTCCTGTGTGTGTTGTCTGGTATATCTCCAATTGCTGGTGTTGCATTTGTTGTGATGAACAACCCATACTATTTCGATTAGCATAACTTCATTTTGATTACGCTTATCTCACAATTCTGAATGTGCGCAGGACACGGCCTCTTGTGGAAATGAGGATTCTAATGGTTCTCAGCTCTGCATTCTGCTCTATGTCATTTTGGAGTGTTTCCAAAACAGCAAACTGAGAGTGCGCTTGTGCTTTGTAGTGCCACGGGAATGTCCCAATGAAAGCAGTTCTTCCCAGAGCTTCTCTGTCTACTGAAACACCAGTGGAAGCACATCCATGGATGTCACAAATCAGGGCCTGCTGGAATGATCCCGCAGACCGACCTTGGTGTCCTCGCTGCCGTACCGTGCCGGTGCCATCCAAAATGTAGCATCCGATTTTGGGAGATAGTGCTGAAGGAAATGCTTCCTCTTCTCACGCTGTGGACTTGGACCACTCTACCTTGTCCTATCATCCTTGTGGCACGGGTGCACGAAGGCCACCACATAGATTTTGCGCATCCTGTGCCTCAAACCAAACCATAATCCCAGCCCAGGTTATGAATGTAGCAGATCCTAAGGCTTTTCATTCTGATTTCAAACCCAAGGCCCCCTGGACCCCTCAGACCAGATGCACGATAGCTCTGATTCAGCCCCACAAGTGCTCTATTGGCAAAATGCCCAATTGGTCCCTGGTCCTGCAGATGCACTGGGTGTGGCCATGGGACATATCGGTAATCTCAACCGCGCGACAAGTGTGGTTGATTTATCATTGGTACACTGTTCGGTTTGCTCTCTTGATTAGACGCACCACATCCCACAACGCACTCCAGATCCCTGAGACTCAGCGTATGCCATCAACCGTAGCCCTATACCTCACTTAACGATGCCCCTGCTTACTGTAATTTGGCATCACGGATCTTGGTCTCAGAATCAACTGTGGGGATATTTTGCGCTGGTTTCTTTGAGTTCTGTCAGCCAAGCATCTGCTGTGCACTCTTGTAAATCTCAGCACATCACCTTCAATCTCATGTCTCCTGTCCGCTTGAGAGGGTGCGTCCAAGTTAAACAGGGTTTCACCCTTGTTGGTCAGACCCTGCACTGGTTTCCATTCCCTGCTTTGCCTTCTCCTGCTTCCAGGTGTCCTGAGGCCTCATCCTGTCTTTGGAAGTAACAGACCTCTCTTCGGCAAGTGTCCTGTGCCAAAGGCTGGGTGAGTGGTGTTTTACATTTCTCTGTACAAGGGAGTGCGTGAATGCAGGTTGCACTTCTTCTCTGCCAACTGGGCATCGATGAATCAACACTATCCGATACATTTCACAGAAATGTGATATTTGCTTAGCTCTTGGTTTCTATACAGCCGTGGTGGGAGGGGTTGTCCAAAGAACCCTGTTTTGACATTGCGTTGATATCTCATTTGCAGTCTTTAAGAATTTTAACAGAATTCATTTCCATGTTTTGGGAGTTATACGAAAATGAAGTTATTTTTTGAAACACACTAAATTGACCTAGAAGCCAGACTTGTCAATTTTGGTAACATTTTGTCAACTCAACGGAAAACCTAGACAGATAGAATGCAAACTAGCAGTCCAAACTGTTAAAGGGGTCATGTCAGCTCTTTACGGTTGAAGACTCCGAGACCAACAGGAACCATGAAATAACTATTGGAAACATGAAATAACCCCCAACCTTGGATACACTTGGGCATGTAGTGCCCTTTAGTCCTTTTTGTCACCTACTGGCCAATGTTGGCATTTCAAGGGGTAACATCCCTCTCTAGGAAAATACAAGAGGAAACAAACCAAATATATACATTTAGGTTTGAATCCAAAAGCACCTAGAGGCATTATAGCTAGGAGAAACCTGCTGCACTTATGCTTGTCTATGGAGGACCAGGTGTTCTTCTATCAGTGATGAGAATAGTTAATCTTCCGATCATGATGGGTAAAGCCATTTAACGCAACCAAGTCTGCACCCACATGATATAGTGCCCCTGGGGGCTTGACTCAAGTGAAAGACGATCCACATAAGCTGTGTCTTTAATGTCATTGGCGACTTTTACCGTACACTTCACTTTCTGACTTGTACTATTTACCTATACTGTCTTGAAAAACTGAGGCCTATTACAGATTCAAGTTCAGTCAAAGTTTCCCCTCACTTACCACACTCCCTTCACCCCAGGGAAGACATAAACACAACATTTGCTGAATCTAGCGGAAGGCCATCGTTTCTAGGTGTGAGCTAAATATTCAATTCCTATCTATATCAGCCGAGACTATTTGACCTTTAAGGAGTTCACAGTTGTTCACAGAGTGTGAAGCTGGTGGAACTCTGATTCTAGGAGGGACTTGCCCTTCTCCTAATGGCTTCATTGCCGCTCAGGTACTGAACCTTCAAAATGGATGCGTGAGTGGAGGGGAGGGAAGGGCAAGTGCTTGCTAGCTAGGCCCAAACCTGGGAAAAGGCTTACCTGGGCTTGGTGAATTTTGGTCTGAATGGCTTGGGAAGGCCCCTTGGGACGTGTGGATTCTCACGACCTCTTCCAAGAACACGAGCGTTTTGATGATCTCTGCCATCTCTTCTCTTGCACACGTCAGGGTCCTTGGAACCGTTCTTGGAGAAGAGAATTGAGGAACTTCCTCAAGTCCACGTTGGCACTCCGTATGTTTCTGCCAGTATCAGCGAGGTTCAATATGTCTCCTGAATGTCTTTTGAGCCTGGAATCTTCTACAGCTGTCTCCACGCCAGTATTCTCCATTGTAGCAGAACATCTCTCATCCATGTGTTCGCATCTCTCCTCAATCCGTGCAGCCAGCTTTTCGGCCAGCTTCTCTTCGTGACTCCCCTAAAGTCGACTTCACCAGGACTGGGCAAGTCTGAAAGTACCTCGGAGCCTCACCAGTAAGCTGATGACAGGCAGATCTTCCACTGTCTGCCCTTTCAGGTTCTGGAAACTGACCTGTGAACTCAGGTCTTTGGGCAGCAGAAGTATCTCGAACTTACACAGCTTCCCAGACCAAACACCTAAGCCAAGCTCCACAGAGGCCTGCAGCCCCTCCATCACACTGATCCACCCACAGAACTCGGCCCGGTTACCTAGGATCCAACAGCCACAACAAGCCTCGTGGAACACACCAACATTTCACCTGGAATCCAACCGGTAACTGCCATCCCCAATGGCTGCTGCATCTTGTCAGTGTTGGGGGAGGGGCTGCATCCGACGAGAGGTTCCTAAAGTCAATGTGGTTCTGCCCACTAGCATCCCATGGGGCTTTCTTCTTCCCTCTTTCCTTTTGTTCTGATCTGTATGCACAGTACCAATGGAGAGAAGTGTGTCCCTTTTCAGTTGAAGGTTTCACACGTCTTTAAACTTTCTAAGAGTTCACAGTACACAGAGACCCAGTAAAGGAGACTTATGTTCCTATAATATCCGTAAAACCGGAATACATATGCGTCGCATGATTTCTGCTGAAAAACCCACACTCTCAGGACATGGATCTATTGGTTTCATGGGGGTTGAATTTCCAAGAAATGAAACCATCCCCAATGTACACTTTACTGTCTGACACTTTTGCTCTTAGTACACTTTGGCAGAGCTACTTGCCTTTGTTATAGGCTTCTTACAATTCTTCTCTACGTAACGTAGAATATGGCATTCCTTCATCCTGTTGGAAGACATACAAGACTACATCACGGACTAGGAATCCAGTGGATTCCAAATCGGCATTTGGGTGAGGTCACGATATGCTCTTATGAATCTATATTTACGAATATGAATGCACGCCTCTGATTTCCGAATACAAGTGTGCTGAGTACATGCAAGCCGCAATACTGGGTCGATGCGTGCTGAAAGATCCTTGACATCACCTTGAGTATTTTCTTTTGAATAATCATGTTTCCCATGGTATATGTCAGCCAACCGTACCATTTTGGTGCATGTTTGTTGGTTTGATTCTTTGTTGGTCTGCTTCTCGCTTGTTTTGCAAACACGTCAGGACATGCATCTCTCCTTTCGCTTCAAACAGAGAGTCAAATAAGCTGATTCACTTAAGAGAGTGCTTCCAATCACCTATGATTTCCTGCTTCCCTCTCCAATCTTTAAGGATTTGATGTCCTCCTTGCCTTCTTCTTGTTTCTTCTTTGCCACTCATGCTCTTCTTGCATTTCCAATAATGGTTTTCTTCTTTCCATTTCATCTTGCTGCTTTTCTATTCCGGGGAGTATTCTCAACCTTCCTTTTAGAAGAAGTTTTGAACTGCTGAATTCTTTTATGATTTGCCGGTCTGTGGATTGCTCTAGATCTGCCGTTATTAGAAATGGTGGTCATGTGGCATAGGCTACCCTAGGTGGCAGCCTTTGGCCATTCAGGATATGGTCTGTGTCCTGGCACTCCTCCCTGTCCTGCAATATTGCTGCCGAGTTATAAGCTGAAACCCCTCTGGAGGTTCCCTTGTGACTATGTTGTTTCCTCCAGGTGCATTTTAAATCACTGTGATATTCGTGAACTTTGTTGATTGGAATCATACAGCTGCTTGTAGGTCTATTGGGATTCCACCTCCTTTGGATGCTGTGTAATTCCTGAATTCGCATAGATGATTTTTTCTTGGCTTTCAACAAGTTTCAGTCTGATATTTCTACAGATAAATTTTCAGACATATTTTATTTCTTTATCTCTTGCTTTTCCATCTGGGACTCTTATGAATTCTAGTCTTTCATGCCCTGTCTTAACCCAGGATACAACAGCAATATTTTCATTGTTTTGCACTTGCTTTCCTATGTCCGAATCTGACCGAGGAATTTCTGTTCCCCTGTCTTCACAGTCATTCACGCGTCCCTCTGCATTATCTAGTCTGCTAAGGACTGAATTTTAGCCCTGATATTATCACATCCACTGAGTTTTCTGATAGCTTTTGACTCGTCTCTCGACTTTCTCTTCCCCTTTTCTGGTATTCTGCCTTTTGTGATTCTGATACCCTTTGGTTCTTCAGTGTTTTCCTGACCTCCATTTTCAACACTTGGACTGCATAGCGTTTTGCAGTCTAGTTGCTTGAAAGCTTATCTTTGGGCCTTCAATATCTTTGGAACTGAAAATGGTACTTCCTATTTCTTTTACTGTACTTCTTCATCTCTACTGGTCAGGTAATATCAGGTATCTAATGTAGATTTTTGGGCTATGTTAAGTGAAAATTTTAGACTCTTGTCTCTACGCAATTCCAAGGGATTTCTGTGAGGACAATTTCTCCTAGACATTGATGCCATATTCTCTTCCTGTGTGTGTTGTCTGGTATATCTCCAATTGCTGGTGTTGCATTTGTTGTGATGAACAACCCATACTATTTCGATTAGCATAACTTCATTTTGATTACGCTTATCTCACAATTCTGAAAGTGCGCAGGACACGGCCTCTTGTGGAAATGAGGATTCTAAAGGTTCTCAGCTCTGCATTCTGCTCTATGTCATTTTGGAGTGTTTCCAAAACAGCAAACTGGGAGTGCGATTGTGCTTTGTAGTGCCACGGGAATGTCCCAATGAAAGCAGTTCTTCCCAGAGCTTCTCTGTCGACTGAAACACCAGTGGAAGCACATCCATGGATGTCACAAATCAGGGCCTGCTGGAATGATCCCGCAGACCGACCTTGGTGTCCTCGCTGCCGTACTGTGCCGGTGCCATCCAAAATGTAGCATCCGATTTTGGGAGATAGTGCTGAAGGAAATGCTTCCTCTTCTCACGCTGTGGACTTGGACCACTCTACCTTGTCCTATCATCCTTGTGGCACGGGTGCACGAAGGCCACCACAGAGCTGTTGCGCATCCTGTGCCTCAAACCAAACCATAATCCCAGCCCAGGTTATGAATGTAGCAGATCCTAAGGCTTTTCATTCTGATTTCAAACCCAAGGCCCCCTGGATCCCTCAGACCAGATGCACGATAGCTCTGATTCAGCCCCACAAGTGCTCTATTGGCAAAATGCCCAATTGGTCCCTGGTCCTGCAGATGCACTGGGTGTGGCCATGGGATATATCGGTAATCTCAACCGCGCGACCAGTGTGGTTGATTTATCATTGGTACACTGTCCAGTTTGCTCTCTTGATTACACCCACCACATCCCACAACGCGCTCCAGATCCCTGAGACTCAGCGTATGCCATCAACCGTAGCCCTATACCTCACTTACCGATGCCCCTGCTAACTGTAATTTGGCATCACGGATCTTGGTCTCAGAATCAACTGTGGGGATATTTTGCGCTGGTTTCTTTGAGTTCTGTCAGCCAAGCATCTGCTGTGCACTCTTGTAAATCTCAGCACATCACCTTCAATCTCATGCCTCCTGTCCGCTTGAGAGGGTGCGTCCAAGTTAAACAGGGTTTCACCCTTGTTGGTCAGACCCTGCACTGGTTTCCATTCCCTGCTTTGCCTTCTCCTGCTTCCAGGTGTCCTGAGGCCTCATCCTGTCTTTGGAAGTAACAGACCTCTCTTCGGCAAGTGTCCTGTGCCAAAGGCTGGGTGAGTGGAGTTTTACATTTCTCTGTACAAGGGAGCACGTGAGTGCAGGTTGCACTTCTTCTCTGCCAACTGGGCATCGATGAATCAACACTATCCAGATACATTTCACAGAAATGTGATATTTGCTTAGCTCTTGGTTTCTATACAGCCGTTTTGGGAGGGGTTGTCCAAAGAAAACTTTTTTGACATTGTGTTGATATCTCATTTGCAGTCTTTAAGAATTTTAACAGAATTCATTTCCATGTTTTGGGAGTTATACGAAAATGAAGTTATTTTTTGAAACACACTAAATCGACCTAGAAGCCAGACTTGTCAATTTTGGTAACATTTTGTCAGCACTACGGAAAACCTAGAAAGATAGAATGCAAACTAGCAGTCCAAACTGTTAAAGGGGTCATGTCAGCTCTTTACGGTTGAAGCCTCCGAGACCAACAGGAACCATGAAATAACTATTGGAAACAAGAAATAACCCACAACCTTGGATACACTTGGGCATGTGGTGCCCTTTAGTCCTATTTGTCACCTACTGGTCAATGTTGGCCTTTCAAGGGGTAACATCCCTCTCTAGGAAAATACAAGAGGAAACAAACCAAATATATACATTTAGGTTTGAATCCAAAAGCACCTAGAGGCATTATAGCTAGGAGAACCCTGCTGCAGTTATGCTTGTCTATGGAGAACCAGGTGTTCTTCTATCAGTGATGAGAACAGTTAATCTTCCGATCATGTTGGGTAAAGCCATTTAACGCAACCAAGTCTGCACCCACATGATATAGTGCCCCCGGGGGCTGGACTCAAGTGAAAGACGATCCACATAAGCTGTGTCTTTAATGTCATTGGCGACTTTTACAGTACAGTTCACTTTCTGACTTGTACTATTTACCTATACTGTCTTGAAAAACTGAGGCCTAATACAGATTCAAGTTCAGTCAAAGATTCCCCTCACTTACCACACTCCCTTCACCCCAGGGAAGACAGAAACACAATATTTGCTGAATCTAGCGGAAGGCCATCGTTTCTAGGTGTGAGCTAAGTATTCAATTCCTATCTATTTCAGCCGAGACTATTTGACCTTTAAGGAGTTCACTGTTGTTCACAGAGTGTGAAGCTGGAGGAACTCTGATTCTAGGAGGGACTTGCCCTTCTCCTAATGGCTTCATTGCCGCTCAGGTACTGAACCTTCAAAATGGATGCGTGAGTGGAGGGGAGGGAAGGGCAAGTGCTTGCTAGCTAGGCCCAAACCTGGGAAAATGCTTACCTGGGCTTGGTGAATTTTGGTCTGAATGGCTTGGGAAGGCCCCTTGGGAAGTGTGGATCCTCACGACCTCTTCCAAGAACAGGAGCATTTTCATCATCTCTGCCATCTCTTCTATTGCACACGTCAGGGTCCTTGGACCCGTTCTTGGAGAAGAGAATTGAGGAACTTCCTCAAGTCCACGTTGGCACTCCGTATGTTTCTGCCAGTATCAGCGAGGTTCAATATGTCTCCTGAATGTCTTTTGAGCCTGGTATCCTCTACAGCTGTCTCCACGCCAGTATTCTACATTGTAGCAGAACATTTCTCATCCATGTGTTCGCATCTCTCCTCAATCCGTGCAGCCAGCTTTTCGGCCAGCTTCTCTTCGTGACTCCCTGAAGTCGACTTCACAAGGACTGGGCAAGTCTGAAAGTACCTCGGAGCCTCACCAGTAAGCTGATGACAGGCAGATCTTCCACTGTCTGCTCTTTCAGGTTCTGGAAACTGACCTGTGAACTCAGGTCTTTGGGCAGCAGAAGTATCTCGAACTTACACAGCTTCCCGGACCAAACACATAAGCCAAGCTCCACAGAGGCCTGCAGACCCTCCATCACACTGATCCACCCACAGAACTCGGCCCGGTTACCTAGGATCCAACAGCCACAACAAGCCTCGTGGAACACACCAACATTCCACCTGGAATCCAACCGGTAACTGCCATCCCCAATGGCTGCTGCATCTTGTCAGTGTTGGGGGAGGGGCTGCATCCGACGAGAGGTTCCTAAAGTAAATGTGGTTCTGCCCACTAGCTTCCCATGGGCCTTTCTTCTTCCCTCTTTCCTTTTGTTCAGATCTGTATGAACAGTACCAATGGAGAGAAGTGTGTCCCTATTCAGTTGAAGGTTTCACACGTCTTTAAACTTTCTAAGAGTTCACAGTACACAGAGACCCAGTAAAGGAGACTTATGTTCCTATAATATCCGTACAACCGGAATACATATGCATCGCATGATTTCTGCTGAAAAACCCACACTCTCAGGACATGGATCTATTGGTTTCATGGGGGCTGAATTTCCAAGAAATGAAACCAACCCCAATGTGCACTTTACTGTCTGTCTCTTTTGCTCTTAGTACACTTTGGCAGAGCTACTTGCCTTTGTTATAGGCTTCTTACAATTCTTCTCTACGTATCGTAGAATATGGCATTCCTTCATCCTGTTGGAAGACATACAAGACTACATCACGGACTAGGAATCTAGTGGATTCCAAATCGGCATTTGGGTGAGGTCACGATATGCTCTTATGAATCTATATTTACGAATATGAATGCACGCCTCTGATTTCCGAATACAAGTGTGCTGAGTACATGCAAGCCGCAATACTGGGTCGATGCGTGCTGAAAGATCCTTGACATCACCTTGAGTATTTTCTTTTGAATAATCATGTTTCCCATGGTATATGTCAGCCAACCGTACCATTTTGGTGCATGTTTGTTGGTTTGATTCTTTGTTGGTCTGCTTCTCGCTTGTTTTGCAAACACGTCAGGACATGCATCTCTCCTTTCGCTTCAAACAGAGAGTCAAATAAGCTGATTCACTTAAGAGAGTGCTTCCAATCAACTATGATTTCCTGCTTCCCTCTCCAATCTTTAAGGTTTTGATGTCCTCCTTGCCTTCTTCTTGTTTCTTCTTTGCCACTCATGCTCTTCTTGCATTTCCAATAATGGTTTTCTTCTTTCCATTTCATCTTGCTGCTTTTCTATTCCGGGGAGTATTCTCAACCTTCCTTTTAGAAGAAGTTTTGAACTGCTGAATTCTTTTATGATTTGCCGGTCTGTGGATTGCTCTAGATCTGCCGTTATTAGAAATGGTGGTCATGTGGCATAGGCTACCCTAGGTGGCAGCCTTTGGCCATTCAGGATATGGTCTGTGTCCTGGCACTCCTCCCTGTCCTGCAATATTGCTGCCGATTTATAAGCTGAAACCCCTCTGGAGGTTCCCTTGTGACTATGTTGTTTCCTCCAGGTGCATTTTAAATCACTGTGATATTCGTGAACTTTGTTGATTGGAATCATACAGCTGCTTGTAGGTCTATTGGGATTCCACCTCCTTTGGATGCTGTGTAATTCCTGAATTCGCATAGATGATTTTTTCTTGGCTTTCAACAAGTTTCAGTCTGATATTTCTACAGATAAATTTTCAGACATATTTTATTTCTTTATCTCTTGCTTTTCCATCTGGGACTCTTATGAATTCTAGTCTTTCATGCCCTGTCTTAACCCAGGATACAACAGCAATATTTTCATTGTTTTGCACTTGCTTTCCTATGTCCGAATCTGACCGAGGAATTTCTGTTCCCCTGTCTTCACAGTCATTCACGCGTCCCTCTGCATTATCTAGTCTGCTAAGGACTGAATTTTAGCCCTGATATTATCACATCCACTGAGTTTTCTGATACCTTTTGACTCGTCTCTAGACTTTCTCTTCCCCTTTTCTGGTATTTTGCCTTTTGTGATTCTGAGACCCTTTGGTTCTTCAGTGTTTTCCTGACCTCCATTTTCAACACTTGGACTGCATAGCGTTTTGCAGTCTAGTTGCTTGAAAGCTTATCTTTGGGCCTTCAATATCTTTGGAACTGAAAATGGTACTTCCTATTTCTTTTACTGTACTTCTTCATCTCTACTGGTCAGGTAATATCAGGTATCTAATGTAGATTTTTAGGGTTATGTTAAGTGAAAATTTTAGACTCTTGTCTCTACGCAATTCCAAGGGATTTCTGTGAGGACAATTTCTCCTAGACATTGATGCCATATTCTCTTCCTGTGTGTGTTGTCTGGTATATCTCCAATTGCTGGTGTTGCATTTGTTGTGATGAACAACCCATACTATTTCGATTAGCATAACTTCATTTTGATTACTCTTATCTCACAATTCTGAAAGTGCGCAGGACACGGCCTCTTGTGGAAATGAGGATTCTAAAGGTTCTCAGCTCTGCATTCTGCTCTATGTCATTTTGGAGTGTTTCCAAAACAGCAAACTGGGAGAGCGATTGTGCTTTTTAGTGCCACGGGAATGTCCCAATGAAAGCAGTTCTTCCCAGAGCTTCTCTGTCTACTGAAACACCAGTGGAAGCACATCCATGGATGTCACAAATCAGGGCCTGCTGGAATGATCCCGCAGACCGACCTTGGTGTCCTCGCTGCCGTACTGTGCCGGTGCCATCCAAAATGTAGCATCCGATTTTGGGAGATAGTGCTGAAGGAAATGCTTCCTCTTCTCACGCTGTGGACTTGGACCACTCTACCTTGTCCTATCATCCTTGTGGCACGGGTGCACGAAGGCCACCACAGAGCTGTTGCGCATCCTGTGCCTCAAACCAAACCATAATCCCAGCCCAGGTTATGAATGTAGCAGATCCTAAGGCTTTTCATTCTGATTTCAAACCCAAGGCCCCCTGGATCCCTCAGACCAGATGCACGATAGCTCTGATTCAGCCCCACAAGTGCTCTATTGGCAAAATGCCCAATTGGTCCCTGGTCCTGCAGATGCACTGGGTGTGGCCATGGGACATATCGGTAATCTCAACCGCGCGACCAGTGTGGTTGATTTATCATTGGTACACTGTCCAGTTTGCTCTCTTGATTACACCCACCACATCCCACAACGCACTCCAGATCCCTGAGACTCAGCGTATGCCATCAACCGTAGCCCTATACCTCACTTACCGATGCCCCTGCTAATTGTAATTTGGCATCACGGATCTTGGTCTCAGAATCAACTGTGGGGATATTTTGCGCTGGTTTCTTTGAGTTCTGTCAGCCAAGCATCTGCTGTGCACTCTTGTAAATCTCAGCACATCACCTTCAATCTAATGCCTCCTGTCCGCTTGAGAGGGTGCGTCCAAGTTAAACAGGGTTTCACCCTTGTTGGTCAGACCCTGCACTGGTTTCCATTCCCTGCTTTGCCTTCTCCTGCTTCCAGGTGTCCTGAGGCCTCATCCTGTCTTTGGAAGTAACAGACCTCTCTTCGGCAAGTGTCCTGTGCCAAAGGCTGGGTGAGTGGAGTTTTACATTTCTCTGTACAAGGGAGCGCGTGAGTGCAGGTTGCACTTCTTCTCTGCCAACTGGGCATCGATGAATCAACACTATCCAGATACATTTCACAGAAATGTGATATTTGCTTAGCTCTTGGTTTCTATACCGCCGTGGTGGGAGGGGTTGTCCAAAGAAACCTGTTTTGACATTGTGTTGATATCTCATTTGCAGTCTTTAAGAATTTTAACAGAATTCATTTCCATGTTTTGGGAGTTATACGAAAATGAAGTTATTTTTTGAAACACACTTAATCGACCTAGAAGCCAGACTTGTCAATTTTGGTAACATTTTGTCAGCACTACGGAAAACCTAGAAAGATAGAATGCAAACTAGCAGTCCAAACTGTTAAAGGGGTCATGTCAGCTCTTTACGGTTGAAGCCTCCGAGACCAACAGGAACCATGAAATAACTATTGGAAACAAGAAATAACCCACAACCTTGGATACACTTGGGCATGTGGTGCCCTTTAGTCCTATTTGTCACCTACTGGCCAATGTTGGCATTTCAAGGGGTAACATCCCTCTCTAGGAAAATACAAGAGGAAACAAACCAAATATATACATTTAGGTTTGAATCCAAAAGCACCTAGAGGCATTATAGCTAGGAGAACCCTGCTGCAGTTATGCTTGTCTATGGAGAACCAGGTGTTCTTCTATCAGTGATGAGAACAGTTAATCTTCCGATCATGTTGGGTAAAGCCATTTAACGCAACCAAGTCTGCACCCACATGATATAGTGCCCCCGGGGGCTTGACTCAAGTGAAAGACGATCCACATAAGCTGTGTCTTTAATGTCATTGGCGACTTTTACAGTACACTTCACTTTCTGACTTGTACTATTTACCTATACTGTCTTGAAAAACTGAGGCCTAATACAGATTCAAGTTCAGTCAAAGATTCCCCTCACTTACCACACTCCCTTCACCCCAGGGAAGACAGAAACACAACATTTGCTGAATCTAGCGGAAGGCCATCGTTTCTAGGTGTGAGCTAAGTATTCAATTCCTATCTATTTCAGCCGAGACTATTTGACCTTTAAGGAGTTCACTGTTGTTCACAGAGTGTGAAGCTGGAGGAACTCTGATTCTAGGAGGGACTTGCCCTTCTCCTAATGGCTTCATTGCCGCTCAGGTACTGAACCTTCAAAATGGATGCGTGAGTGGAGGGGAGGGAAGGGCAATTGCTTGCTAGCTAGGCCCAAACCTGGGAAAAGGCTTACCTGGGCTTGGTGAATTTTGGTCTGAATGGCTTGGGAAGGCCCCTTGTGACGTGTGGATTCTCACGACCTCTTCCAAGAACAGGAGCGTTTTGATCATCTCTGCCATCTCTTCTTTTGCACACGTCAGGGACCTTGGACCCGTTCTTGGAGAAGAGAATTGAGGAACTTCCTCAAGTCCACGTTGGCACTCCGTATGTTTCTGCCAGTATCAGCGAGGTTCAATATGTCTCCTGAATGTCTTTTGAGCCTGGTATCCTCTACAACTGTCTCCACGCCAGTATTCTCCATTGGAGCAGAACATCTCTCATCCATGTGTTCGCATCTCTCCTCAATCCGTGCAGCCAGCTTTTCGGCCAGCTTCTCTTCGTGACTCCCCTAAAGTCGACTTCACCAGGACTGGGCAAGTCTGAAAGTACCTCGGAGCCTCACCAGTAAGCTGATGACAGGCAGATCTTCCACTGTCTGCCCTTTCAGGTTCTGGAAACTGACCTGTGAACTCAGGTCTTTGGGCAGCAGAAGTATCTCGAACTTACACAGCTTCCCGGACCAAACACCTAAGCCAAGCTCCACAGAGGCCTGCAGCCCCTCCATCACACTGATCCACCCACAGAACTCGGCCCGGTTACCTAGGATCCAACAGCCACAACAAGCCTCGTGGAACACACCAACATTCCACCTGGAATCCAACCGGTAACTGCCATCCCCAATGGCTGCTGCATCTTGTCAGTGTTGGGGGAGGGGCTGCATCCGACGAGAGGTTCCTAAAGTAAATGTGGTTCTGCCCACTAGCGTCCCATGGGGCTTTCTTCTTCCCTCTTTCCTTTTGTTCAGATCTGTATGCACAGTACCAATGGAGAGAAGTGTGTCCCTTTTCAGTTGAAGGTTTCACACGTCTTTAAACTTTCTAAGAGTTCACAGTACACAGAGACCCAGTAAAGGAGACTTATGTTCCTATAATATCCGTACAACCGGAATACATATGCGTCGCATGATTTCTGCTGAAAAGCCCACACTCTCAGGACATGGATCTATTTGTTTCATGGGGGCTGAATTTCCAAGAAATGAAACCAACCCCAATGTGCACGTTACTGTCTGTCTCTTTTGTTCTTAGTACACTTTGGCAGAGCTAATTGCCTTTGTTATAGGCTTCTTACAATTCTTCTCTACGTATCGTAGAATATGGCATTCCTTCATCCTGTTGGAAGACATACAAGACTACATCACGGACTAGGAATCTAGTGGATTCCAAATCGGCATTTGGGTGAGGTCACGATATGCTCTTATGAATCTATATTTACGAATATGAATGCACGCCTCTGATTTCCGAATACAAGTGTGCTGAGTACATGCAAGCCGCAATACTGGGTCGATGCGTGCTGAAAGATCCTTGACATCACCTTGAGTATTTTCTTTTGAATAATCATGTTTCCCATGGTATATGTCAGCCAACCGTACCATTTTGGTGCATGTTTGTTGGTTTGATTCTTTGTTGGTCTGCTTCTCGCTTGTTTTGCAAACACGTCAGGACATGCATCTCTCCTTTCGCTTCAAACAGAGAGTCAAATAAGCTGATTCACTTAAGAGAGTGCTTCCAATCACCTATGATTTCCTGCTTCCCTCTCCAATCTTTAAGGTTTTGATGTCCTCCTTGCCTTCTTCTTGTTTCTTCTTTGCCACTCATGCTCTTCTTGCATTTCCAATAATGGTTTTCTTCTTTCCATTTCATCTTGCTGCTTTTCTATTCCGGGGAGTATTCTCAACCTTCCTTTTAGAAGAAGTTTTGAACTGCTGAATTCTTTTATGATTTGCCGTTCTGTGGATTGCTCTAGATCTGCCGTTATTAGAAATGGTGGTCATGTGGCATAGGCTACCTTAAGTGGCAGCCTTTGGCCATTCAGGATATGGTCTGTGTCCTGGCACTCCTCCCTGTCCTGCAATATTGCTGCCGAGTTATAAGCTGAAACCCCTCTGGAGGTTCACTTGTGACTATGTTGTTTCCTCCAGGTGCATTTTAAATCACTGTGATATTCGTGAACTTTGTTGATTGGAATCATACAGCTGCTTGTAGGTCTATTGGGATTCCACCTCCTTTGGATGCTGTGTAATTCCTGAATTCGCATAGATGATTTTTTCTTGGCTTTCAACAAGTTTCAGTCTGATATTTCTACAGATAAATTTTCAGACATATTTTATTTCTTTATCTCTTGCTTTTCCATCTGGGACTCTTATGAATTCTAGTCTTTCATGCCCTGTCTTAACCCAGGATACAACAGCAATATTTTCATTGTTTTGCACTTGCTTTCCTATGTCCGAATCTGACCGAGGGATTTCTGTTCCCCTGTCTTCACAGTCATTCACGCGTCCCTCTGCATTATCTAGTCTGCTAAGGACTGAATTTTAGCCCTGATATTATCACATCCACTGAGTTTTCTGATAGCTTTTGACTCGTCTCTAGACTTTCTCTTCCCCTTTTCTGGTATTCTGCCTTTTGTGATTCTGAGACCCTTTGGTTCTTCAGTGTTTTCCTGACCTCCATTTTCAACACTTGGACTGCATAGCGTTTTGCAGTCTAGTTGCTTGAAAGCTTATCTTTGGGCCTTCAATATCTTTGGAACTGAAAATGGTACTTCCTATTTCTTTTACTGTACTTCTTCATCTCTACTGGTCAGGTAATATCAGGTATCTAATGTAGATTTTTAGGGCTATGTTAAGTGAAAATTTTAGACTCTTGTCTCTACGCAATTCCAAGGGATTTCTGTGAGGACAATTTCTCCTAGACATTGATGCCATATTCTCTTCCTGTGTGTGTTGTCTGGTATATCTCCAATTGCTGGTGTTGCATTTGTTGTGATGAACAACCCATACTATTTCGATTAGCATAACTTCATTTTGATTACGCTTATCTCACAATTCTGAAAGTGCGCAGGACACGGCCTCTTGTGGAAATGAGGATTCTAAAGGTTCTCAGCTCTGCATTCTGCTCTATGTCATTTTGGAGTGTTTCCAAAACAGCAAACTGGGAGTGCGATTGTGCTTTGTAGTGCCACGGGAATGTCCCAATGAAAGCAGTTCTTCCCAGAGCTTCTCTGTCTACTGAAACACCAGTGGAAGCACATCCATGGATGTCACAAATCAGGGCCTGCTGGAATGATCCCGCAGACCGACCTTGGTGTCCTCGCTGCCGTACTGTGCCGGTGCCATCCAAAATGTAGCATCCGATTTTGGGAGATAGTGCTGAAGGAAATGCTTCCTCTTCTCACGCTGTGGACTTGGACCACTCTACCTTGTCCTATCATCCTTGTGGCACGGGTGCACGAAGGCCACCACAGAGCTGTTGCGCATCCTGTGCCTCAAACCAAACCATAATCCCAGCCCAGGTTATGAATGTAGCAGATCCTAAGGCTTTTCATTCTGATTTCAAACCCAAGGCCCCCTGGATCCCTCAGACCAGATGCACGATAGCTCTGATTCAGCCCCACACGTGCTCTATTGGCAAAATGCCCAATTGGTCCCTGGTCCTGCAGATGCACTGGGTGTGGCCATGGGATATATCGGTAATCTCAACCGCGCGACCAGTGTGGTTGATTTATCATTGGTACACTGTCCAGTTTGCTCTCTTAATTACACCCACCACATCCCACAACGCACTCCAGATCCCTGAGACTCAGCGTATGCCATCAACCGTAGCCCTATACCTCACTTACCGATGCCCCTGCTAACTGTAATTTGGCATCACGGATCTTGGTCTCAGAATCAACTGTGGGGATATTTTGCGCTGGTTTCTTTGAGTTCTGTCAGCCAAGCATCTGCTGTGCACTCTTGTAAATCTCAGCACATCACCTTCAATCTCATGCCTCCTGTCCGCTTGAGAGGGTGCGTCCAAGTTAAACAGGGTTTCACCCTTGTTGGTCAGACCCTGCACTGGTTTCCATTCCCTGCTTTGCCTTCTCCTGCTTCCAGGTGTCCTGAGGCCTCATCCTGTCTTTGGAAGTAACAGACCTCTCTTCGGCAAGTGTCCTGTGCCAAAGGCTGGGTGAGTGGAGTTTTACATTTCTCTGTACAAGGGAGCGCGTGAGTGCAGGTTGCACTTCTTCTCTGCCAACTGGGCATCGATGAATCAACACTATCCAGATACATTTCACAGAAATGTGATATTTGCTTAGCTCTTGGTTTCTATACCGCCGTGGTGGGAGGGGTTGTCCAAAGAAACCTGTTTTGACATTGTGTTGATATCTCATTTGCAGTCTTTAAGAATTTTAACAGAATTCATTTCCATGTTTTGGGAGTTATACGAAAATGAAGTTATTTTTTGAAACACACTAAATCGACCTAGAAGCCAGACTTGTCAATTTTGGTAACATTTTGTCAGCACTACGGAAAACCTAGAAAGATAGAATGCAAACTAGCAGTCCAAACTGTTAAAGGGGTCATGTCAGCTCTTTACGGTTGAAGCCTCCGAGACCAACAGGAACCATGAAATAACTATTGGAAACAAGAAATAACCCACAACCTTGGATACACTTGGGCATGTGGTGCCCTTTAGTCCTATTTGTCACCTACTGGCCAATGTTGGCATTTCAAGGGGTAACATCCCTCTCTAGGAAAATACAAGAGGAAACAAACCAAATATATACATTTAGGTTTGAATCCAAAAGCACCTAGAGGCATTATAGCTAGGAGAACCCTGCTGCAGTTATGCTTGTCTATGGAGAACCAGGTGTTCTTCTATCAGTGATGAGAACAGTTAATCTTCCGATCATGTTGGGTAAAGCCATTTAACGCAACCAAGTCTGCACCCACATGATATAGTGCCCCCGGGGGCTGGACTCAAGTGAAAGACGATCCACATAAGCTGTGTCTTTAATGTCATTGGCGACTTTTACAGTACAGTTCACTTTCTGACTTGTACTATTTACCTATACTGTCTTGAAAAACTGAGGCCTAATACAGATTCAAGTTCAGTCAAAGATTCCCCTCACTTACCACACTCCCTTCACCCCAGGGAAGACATAAACACAATATTTGCTGAATCTAGCGGAAGGCCATCGTTTCTAGGTGTGAGCTAAGTATTCAATTCCTATCTATTTCAGCCGAGACTATTTGACCTTTAAGGAGTTCACTGTTGTTCACAGAGTGTGAAGCTGGAGGAACTCTGATTCTAGGAGGGACTTGCCCTTCTCCTAATGGCTTCATTGCCGCTCAGGTACTGAACCTTCAAAATGGATGCGTGAGTGGAGGGGAGGGAAGGGCAAGTGCTTGCTAGCTAGGCCCAAACCTGGGAAAAGGCTTACCTGGGCTTGGTGAATTTTGGTCTGAATGTCTTGGGAAGGCCCCTTGGGACGTGTGGATTCTCACGACCTCTTCCAAGAACAGGAGCGTTTTGATCATCTCTGCCATCTCTTCTCTTGCACACGTCAGGGACCTTGGACCCGTTCTTGGAGAAGAGAATTGAGGAACTTCCTCAAGTCCACGTTGGCACTCTGTATGTTTCTGCCAGTATCAGCGAGGTTCAATATGTCTCCTGAATGTCTTTTGAGCCTGGTATCCTCTACAGCTGTCTCCACGCCAGTATTCTCCATTGTAGCAGAACATCTCTCATCCATGTGTTCGCATCTCTCCTCAATCCGTGCAGCCAGCTTTTCGGCCAGCTTCTCTTCGTTACTCCCCTAAAGTCGACTTCACCAGGACTGGGCAAGTCTGAAAGTACCTCGGAGCCTCACCAGTAAGTTGATGACAGGCAGATCTTCCACTGTCTGCCCTTTCAAGTTCTGGAAACTGACCTGTGAACTCAGGTCTTTGGGCAGCAGAAGTATCTCGAACTTACACAGCTTCCCGGACCAAACACCTAAGCCAAGCTCCACAGAGGCCTGCAGCCCCTCCATCACACTGATCCACCCACAGAACTCGGCCCGGTTACCTAGGATCCAACAGCCACAACAAGCCTCGTGGAACACACCAACATTCCACCTGGAATCCAACCGGTAACTGCCATCCCCAATGGCTGCTGCATCTTGTCAGTGTTGGGGGAGGGGCTGCATCCGACGAGAGGTTCCTTAAGTAAATGTGGTTCTGCCCACTAGCGTCCCATGGGCCTTTCTTCTTCCCTCTTTCCTTTTGTTCAGATCTGTATGCACAGTACCAATGGAGAGAAGTGTGTCCCTTTTCAGTTGAAGGTTTCACAGGTCTTTAAACTTTCTAAGAGTTCACAGTACACAGAGACCCAGTAAAGGAGAATTATGTTCCTATAATATCCGTACAACCGGAATACATATGCGTCGCATGATTTCTGCTGAAAAGCCCACACTCTCAGGACATGGATCTATTGGTTTCATGGGGGCTGAATTTCCAAGAAATGAAACCAACCCCAATGTGCACGTTACTGTCTGTCTCTTTTGCTCTTAGTACACTTTGGCAGAGCTACTTGCCTTTGTTATAGGCTTCTTACAATTCTTCTCTACGTAGCGTAGAATATGGCATTCCTTCATCCTGTTGGAAGACATACAAGACTACATCACGGACTAGGAATCCAGTGGATTCCAAATCGGCATTTGGGTGAGGTCACGATATGCTCTTATGAATCTATATTTACGAATATGAATGCACGCCTCTGATTTCCGAATACAAGTGTGCTGAGTACATGCAAGCCGCAATACTGGGTCGATGCGTGCTGAATGATCCTTGACATCACCTTGAGTATTTTCTTTTGAATAATCATGTTTCCCATGGTATATGTCAGCCAACCGTACCATTTTGGTGCATGTTTGTTGGTTTGATTCTTTGTTGGTCTGCTTCTCGCTTGTTTTGCAAACACGTCAGGACATGCATCTTTCCTTTTGCTTCAAACAGAGAGTCAAATAAGCTGATTCACTTAAGAGAGTGCTTCCAATCACCTATGATTTCCTGCTTCCCTCTCCAATCTTTAAGGTTTTGATGTCCTCCTTGCCTTCTTCTTGTTTCTTCTTTGCCACTCATGCTCTTCTTGCATTTCCAATAATGGTTTTCTTCTTTCCATTTCATCTTGCTGCTTTTCTATTCCGGGGATTATTTCTAAACCTTCCTTTTAGAAGAAGTTTTGAACTGCTGAATTCTTTTATGATTTGCCGGTCTGTGGATTGCTCTAGCTCTGCCGTTATTAGAAATGGTGGTCATGTGGCATAGGCTACCCTAGGTGGCAGCCTTTGGCCATTCAGGATATGGTCTGTGTCCTGGCACTCCTCCCTGTCCTGCAATATTGCTGCCGAGTTATAAGCTGAAACCCCTCTGGAGGTTCCCTTGTGACTATGTTGTTTCCTCCAGGTGCATTTTAAATCACTGTGATATTCGTGAACTTTGTTGATTGGAATCATACAGCTGTTGGTAGGTCTATTGGGATTCTACCTTCTTTGGATGCTGTGTCATTCCTGAATTCACATAGATGATTTTTTCTTGGCTTTCAACAAGTTTCAGTCTGATATTTCTACAGATAAATTTTCTGACATATTTTATTTCTTTATCTCTTGCTTTTCCATCTGGGACTCTTATGAATTCTAGTCTTTCATGCCCTGTCTTAACCCAGGATACAACAGCAATATTTTCATTGTTTTGCACTTGCTTTCCTATGTCCGAATCTGACCGAGGGATTTCTGTTCCCCTGTCTTCACAGTCATTCACGCGTCCCTCTGCATTATCTAGTCTGCTAAGGACTGAATTTTAGCCCTGATATTATCACATCCACTGAGTTTTCTGATATTTTTTGGCTCGTCTTTAGACTTTCTCTTCCCCTTTTCTGGTATTCTGCCTTTTGTGATTCTGAGACCCTTTTGTTCTTCAGTGTTTTCCTGACCTCCATTTTCAACACTTGGACTGCATAGCATTTTGCAGTCTAGTTGTTTGAAAGCTTATCTTTTGGGCCTTCAATATCTTTGGAACTGAAAATGGTACTTCCTATTTCTTTTACTGTACTTCTTCATCTCTACTGGTCAGGTAATATCAGGTATCTAATGTAGATTTTTAGGGCTATGTTAAGTGAAAATTTTAGACTCTTGTCTCTACGCAATTCCAAGGGATTTCTGTGAGGACAATTTCTCCTAGACATTGATGCCATATTCTCTTCCTGTGTGTGTTGTCTGGTATATCTCCAATTGCTGGTGTTGCATTTGTTGTGATGAACAACCCATACTATTTCGAATAGCATAACTTCATTTTGATTACGCTTATCTCACAATTCTGAAAGTGCGCAGGACACGGCCTCTTGTGGAAATGAGGATTCTAAAGGTTCTCAGCTCTGCATTCTGCTCTATGTCATTTTGGAGTGTTTCCAAAACAGCAAACTGAGAGTGCGCTTGTGCTTTGTAGTGCCACGGGAATGTCCCAATGAAAGCAGTTCTTCCCAGAGCTTCTCTGTCTACTGAAACACCAGTGGAAGCACATCCATGGATGTCACAAATCAGGGCCTGCTGGAATGCTCCCGCAGACCGACCTTGGTGTCCTAGCTGCCGTACCGTGCCGGTGCCATCCAAAATGTAGCATCCGATTTTGGGAGATAGTGCTGAAGGAAATGCTTCCTCTTCTCACGCTGTGGACTTGGACCACTCTACCTTGTCCTATCATCCTTGTGGCACGGGTGCACGAAGGCCACCACAGAGCTGTTGCGCATCCTGTGCCTCAAACCAAACCATAATCCCAGCACAGGTTATGAATGTAGCAGATCCTAAGGCTTTTCATTCTGATTTCAATCTCAAGGCCCCCTGGATCCCTCAGACCAGATGCACGATAGCTCTGATTCAGCCCCACAAGTGCTCTATTGGCAAAATGCCCAATTGGTCCCTGGTCCTGCAGATGCACTGGGTGTGGCCATGGGACATATCGCTAATCTCAACCGCGCGACCAGTGTGGTTGATTTATCATTGGTACACTTTTCAGTTTGCTCTCTTGATTAGACCTACCACATCCCACAACGCACTCCAGATCCCTGAGACTCAGCGTATGCCATCAACCGTAGCCCTATACCTCACTTACCGATGCCCCTGCTAACTGTAATTTGGCATCACGGATCTTGGTCTCAGAATCAACTGTGGGGATATTTTGCGCTGGTTTCTTTGAGTTATGTCAGCCAAGCATCTGCTGTGCCCTCTTGTAAATCTCAGCACATCACCTTCAATCTCATGCCTCCTGTCCGCTTGAGAGGGTGCGTCCAAGTTAAACAGGGTTTCACCCTTGTTGGTCAGACCCTGCACTGGTTTCCATTCCCTGCTTTGCCTTCTCCTGCTTCCAGGTGTCCTGAGGCCTCATCCTGTCTTTGGAAGTAACAGACCTCTCTTCGGCAAGTGTCCTGTGCCAAAGGCTGGGTGAGTGGAGTTTTACATTTCTCTGTACAAGGGAGCGCGTGAGTGCAGGTTGCACTTCTTCTCTGCCAACTGGGCATCGATGAATCAACACTATCCAGATACATTTCACAGAAATGTGATATTTGCTTTGCTCTTGGTTTCTATACAGCCGTGGTGGGAGGGTTTCTCCAAAGAAACCTGTTTTGACATTGTGTTGATATCTCATTTGCAGTCTTTAAGAATTTTAACAGAATTCATTTCCATGTTTTGGGAGTTATACGAAAATGAAGTTATTTTTTGAAACACACTAAATCGACCTAGAAGCCAGACTTGTCAATTTTGGTAACATTTTGTCAGCTCTACGGAAAACCTAGACAGATAGAATGCAAACTAACAGTCCAAACTGTTAAAGGGGTCATGTCAGCTCTTTACGGTTGAAGCCTCCGAGACCAACAGGAACCATGAAATAACTATTGGAAACATGAAATAACCCCCAACCTTGGATACACTTGGGCATGTAGTGCCCTTTAGTCCTATTTGTCACCTACTGGCCAATGTTGGCATTTCAAGGGGTAACATCCCTCTCTAGGAAAATACAAGAGGAAACAAACCAAATATATACATTTAGGTTTGAATCCAAAAGCACCTAGAGGCATTATAGCTAGGAGAACCCTGCTGCAGTTATGCTTGTCTATGGAGAACCAGGTGTTCTTCTATCAGTGATGAGAAGAGTTAATCTTCCGATCATGTTGGGTAAAGCCATTTAACGCAACCAAGTCTGCACCCACATGATATAGTGCCCCCGGGGTCTTGACTCAAGTGAAAGACGATCCACATAAGCTGTGTCTTTAATGTCATTGGCGAATTTTATAGTACAGTTCACTTTCTGACTTGTACTATTTACCTATACTGTCTTGAAAAACTGTGGCCAAATACAGATTCAAGTTCAGTCAAAGATTCCCCTCACTTACCACACTCCCTTCACCCCAGGGAAGACATAAACACAATATCTGCTGAATCAAGCGGAAGGCCATCGTTTCTAGGTGTGAGCTAAGTATTCAATTCCTATCTATTTCAGCCGAGACTATTTGACCTTTAAGGAGTTCACTGTTGTTCACAGAGTGTGAAGCTGGAGGAACTCTGATTCTAGGAGGGACTTGCCCTTCTCCTAATGGCTTCATTGCCGCTCAGGTACTGAACCTTCAAAATGGATGCGTGAGTGGAGGGGAGGGATGGGCAAGTGCTTGCTAGCTAGGCCCAAACATGGGAATAGGCTTACCTGGGCTTGGTGAATTTTGGTCTGAATGGCTTGGGAAGGCCCCTTGGGACGTGTGGATTCTCACGACCTCTTCCAAGAACAGGAGCGTTTTGATCATCTCTGCCATCTCTTCTCTTGCACACGTCAGGGACCTTGGACCCGTTCTTGGAGAAGAGAATTGAGGAACTTCCTCAAGTCCACGTTGGCACTCCGTATGTTTCTGCCAGTATCAGCGAGGTTCAATATGTCTCCTGAATGTCTTTTGAGCCTGGTATCCTCTACAGCTGTCTCCACGCCAGTATTCTCCATTGGAGCAGAACATCTCTCATCCATGTGTTCGCATCTCTCCTCAATCCGTGCAGCCAGCTTTTCGGCCAGCTTCTCTTCGTGACTCCCCTAAAGTCGACTTCACCAGGACTGGGCAAGTCTGAAAGTACCTCGGAGCCTCACCAGTAAGCTGATGACAGGCAGATCTTCCACTGTCTGCCCTTTCAGTTTCTGGAAACTGACCTGTAATCTCAGGTCTTTGGGCAGCAGAAGTATCTCGAACTTACACAGCTTCCCGGACCAAACACCTAAGCCAAGCTCCACAGAGGCCTGCAGCCCCTCCATCACACTGATCCACCCACAGAACTCGGCCCGGTTACTAGGATCCAACAGCCACAACAAGCCTCGTGGAACACACCAACATTCCACCTGGAATCCAACCGGTAACTGCCATCCCCAATGGCTGCTGCATCTTGTCAGTGTTGGGGGAGGGGCTGCATCCGACGAGAGGTTCCTAAAGTCAATGTGGTTCTGCCCACTAGCGTCCCATGGGCATTTCTTCTTCCCTCTTTCCTTTTGTTCAGATCTGTATGCACAGTACCAATGGAGAGAAGTGTGTCCCTTTTCAGTTGAAGGTTTCACACGTCTTTAAACTTTCTAAGAGTTCACAGTACACAGAGACCCAGTAAAGGAGACTTATGTTCCTATAATATCCGTACAACCGGAATACATATGCGTCGCATGATTTCTGCTGAAAAACCCACACTCTCAGGACATGGATCTATTTGTTTCATGGGGGCTGAATTTCCAAGAAATGAAACCAACCCCAATGTGCACTTTACTGTCTGTCTCTTTTGCTCTTAGTACACTTTGGCAGAGCTACTTGCCTTTGTTATAGGCTTCTTACAATTCTTGTCAACGTAGCGTAGAATATGGCATTCCTTCGTCCTGTTGGAAGACATACAAGACTACATCACGGACTAGGAATCCATTGGATTCCAAATCGGCATTTGGGTGAGGTCACGATATGCTCTTATGAATCTATATTTACGAATATGAATGCACGTCTCTGATTTCCGAATACAAGTGTGCTGAGTACATGCAAGCCGCAATACTGGGTCGATGCGTGCTGAATGATCCTTGACATCACCTTGAGTATTTTCTTTTGAATAATCATGTTTCCCATGGTATATGTCAGCCAACCGTACCATTTTGGTGCATGTTTGTTGGTTTGATTCTTTGTTGGTCTGCTTCTCGCTTGTTTTGCAAACACGTCAGGACATGCATCTCTCCTTTCGCTTCAAACAGAGAGTCAAATAAGCTGATTCACTTAAGAGACTGCTTCCAATCACCTATGATTTCCTGCTTCCCTCTCCAATCTTTAAGGTTTTGATGTCCTCCTTGCCTTCTTCTTGTTTCTTCTTTGCCACTCATGCTCTTCTTGCATTTCCAATAATGGTTTTCTTCTTTCCATTTCATCTTGCTGCTTTTCTATTCCGGGGAGTATTCTCAACCTTCCTTTTAGAAGAAGTTTTGAACTGCTGAATTCTTTTATGATTTGCCGGTCTGTGGATTGCTCTAGCTCTGCCGTTATTAGAAATGGTGGTCATGTGGCATAGGCTACCGTAGGTGGCAGCCTTTGGCCATTCAGGGTATGGTCTGTGTCCTGGCACTCCTCCCTGTCCTGCAATATTGCTGCCGAGTTATAAGCTGAAACCCCTCTGGAGGTTCCCTTGTGACTATGTTGTTTCCTCCAGGTGCATTTTCAATCACTGTGATATTCGTGAACTTTGTTGATTGGAATCATACAGCTGCTTGTAGGTCTATTGGGATTCCACCTCCTTTGGATGCTGTGTAATTCCTGAATTCGAATAGATGATTTTTTCTTGGCTTTCAACAAGTTTCAGTCTGATATTTCTACAGATAAATTTTCAGACATATTTTATTTCTTTATCTCTTGCTTTTCCATCTGGGACTCTTATGAATTCTAGTCTTTCATGCCCTGTCTTAACCCAGGATACAACAGCAATATTTTCATTGTTTTGCACTTGCTATCCTATGTCCGAATCTGACCGAGGGATTTCTGTTCCCCTGTCTTCACAGTCATTCACGCGTCCCTCTGCATTATCTAGTCTGCTAAGGACTGAATTTTAGCCCTGATATTATCACATCCACTGAGTTTTCTGATATCTTTTGGCTCGTCTTTAGGCTTTCTCTTCCCCTTTTCTGGTATTCTGCCTTTTGTGATTCTGAGACCCTTTTGTTCTTCAGTGTTTTCCTGACCTCCATTTTCAACACTTTGACTGCATATCGTTTTGCAGTCTAGTTGTTTGAAAGCTTATCTTTTGGGCCTTCAATATCTTTGGAACTGAAAATGGTACTTCCTATTTCTTTTACTGTACTTCTTCATCTCTACTGGTCAGGTAATATCAGGTATCTAATGTAGATTTTTAGGGCTATGTTAAGTGAAAATTTTAGACTCTTGTCTCTACGCAATTCCAAGGGATTTCTGTGAGGACAATTTCTCCTAGACATTGATGCCATATTCTGTTCCTGTGTGTGTTGTCTGGTATATCTCCAATTGCTGGTGTTGCATTTGTTGTGATGAACAACCCATACTATTTCGATTAGCATAACTTCATTTTGATTACGCTTATCTCACAATTCTGAAAGTGCGCAGGACACGGCCTCTTGTGGAAATGAGGATTCTAAAAGTTCTCAGCTCTGCATTCTGCTCTATGTCATTTTGGAGTGTTTCCAAAACAGCAAACTGAGAGTGCGCTTGTGCTTTTTATTGCCACGGGAATGTCCCAATGAAAGCAGTTCTTCCCAGAGCTTCTCTGTCTACTGAAACACCAGTGGAAGCACATCCATGGATGAAACACATCAGGGCCTGCTGGAATGATCCCGCAGACCGACCTTGGTGTCCTCGCTGCCGTACCGTGCCGGTGCTATCCAAAATGTAGCATCCGATTTTGGGAGATAATGCTGAAGGATATGCTTCCTTTTCTCACGATGTGGACTTCGACCACTCTACCTTGTCCTATCATCCTTGTGGCACGGATGCACGAAGGCCACCACAGAGCTGTTGCGCATCCTGTGCCTCAAACCAAACCATAATCCCAGCCCAGGTTATGAATGTAGCAGATCCTAAGGCTTTTCATTCTGATTTCAAACACAAGGCCCACTGGATCCCTCAGACCAGATGCACAATAGCTCTGATTCAGCCCCACACGTGCTCTATTGGCAAAATGCCCAATTGGTCCCTGGTCCTGCAGATGCACTGGGTGTGGCCATGGGACATATCGGTAATCTCAACCACGCGACCAGTGTGGTTGATTTATCATTGGTACACTGTTCGGTTTGCTCTCTTGATTAGACCCACCACATCCCACAACGCACTCCAGATCCCTGAGACTCAGCGTATGCCATCAACCGAAGCCCTATACCTCACTTACCGATGCTCCTGCTAACTCTAATTTGGCATCACGGATCTTGGTCTCAGAATCAACTGTGGGGATATTTTGCGCTGGTTTCTTTGAGATCTGTCAGCCAAGCATCTGCTGTGCACTCTTGTAAATCTCAGCACATCACCTTCAATCTCATGTCTCCTGTCCGCTTGAGAGGGTGCGTCCAAGTTAAACAGGGTTTCACCCTTGTTGGTCAGACCCTGCACTGGTTTCCATTCCCTGCTTTGCCTTCTCCTGCTTCCAGGTGTCCTGAGGCCTCATCCTGTCTTTGGAAGTAACAGAGCTCTCTTCGGCAAGTGTCCTGTGCCAAAGGCTGGGTGAGTGGAGTTTTACATTTCTCTGTACAAGGGTGCGCGTGAGTGCAGGTTGCACTTCTTCTCTGCCAACTGGGCATCGATGAATCAACACTATCCAGATACATTTCACAGAAATGTGATATTTGCTTAGCTCTTGGTTTCTATACAGCCGTGGTGGGAGGGGTTGTCCAAAGAAACCTGTTTTGACATTGTGTTGATATCTCATTTGCAGTCTTTAAGAATTTTAACAGAATTCATTTCCATGTTTTGGGAGTTATACGAAAATGAAGTTATTTTTTGAAACACACTAAATCGACCTAGAAGCCAGACTTGTCAATTTTGGTAACATTTTGTCAGCTCTACGGAAAACCTAGACAGATAGAATGCAAACTAGCAGTCCAAACTTTTAAAGGGGTCATGTCAGCTCTTTATGGTTGAAGCCTCCGAGACCAACAGGAACCATGAAATAACTATTGGAAACATGAAATAACCCCCAACCTTGGATACACTTGGGCATGTGGTGCCCTTTAGTCCTATTTGTCACCTACTGGTCAATGTCGGCATTTCAAGGGGTAACATCCCTCTCTAGGAAAATACAAGAGGAAACAAACCAAATATATACATTTATGTTTGAATCCAAAAGCACCTAGAGGCATTATATCTAGGAGAACCCTGCTGCAGTTATGCTTGTCTATGGAGAACCAGGTGTTCTTCTATCAGTGATGAGAACAGTTAATCTTCCGATCATGTTGGTTAAAGCCATTTAACGCAACCAAGTCTGCACCCACATGATATAGTGCCCCCGGGGGCTTGACTCAAGTGAAAGACGAGCCACATAAGCTGTGTCTTTAATGTCATTGGCGACTTTTACAGTACACTTCACTTTCTGACTTGTACTATTTCCCTATACTGTCTTGAAAAACTGAGGCCTAATACAGATTCAAGTTCAGTCAAAGATTCCCCTCACTTACCACACTCCCTTCACCCCAGGGAAGACATAAACACAACATTTGCTGAATCTAGCGGAAGGCCATCGTTTCTAGGTGTGAGCTAAGTAGTCAATTCCTATCTATTTCAGCCGAGACTATTTGACCTTTAAGGAGTTCACTGTTGTTCACAGAGTGTGAAGCTGGAGGAACTCTGATTCTAGGAGGGACTTGCCCTTCTCCTAATGGCTTCATTGCCGCTCAGGTACTGAACCTTCAAAATGGATGCGTGAGTGGAGGGGAGGGAAGGGCAAGTGCTTGCTAGCTAGGCCCAAACCTGGGAAAAGGCTTACCTGGGCTTGGTGAATTTTGGTCTGAATGGCTTGGGAAGGCCCCTTGGGACGTGTGGATTCTCACGACCTCTTCCAAGAACAGGAGCGTTTTGATCATCTCTGACATCTCTTCTCTTGCACACGTCAGGGACCTTGGACCCGTTCTTGGAGAAGAGAATTGAGGAACTTCCTCAAGTCCACGTTGGCACTCCGTATGTTTCTGCCAGTATCAGCGAGGTTCAATATGTCTCCTGAATGTCTTTTGAGCCTGGTATCCTCTACAGCTGTCTCCACGCCAGTATTCTCCATTGTAGCAGAACATCTCTCATCCATGTGTTCGCATCTCTCCTCAATCCGTGCAGCCAGCTTTTCGGCCAGCTTCTCTTCGTGACTCCCCTAAAGTCGACTTCACCAGGACTGGGCAAGTCTGAAAGTACCTCGGAGCCTCACCAGTAAGCTGATGACAGGCAGATCTTCCACTGTCTGCCCTTTCAGGTTCTGGAAACTGACCTGTGAACTCAGGTTTTTGGGCAGTAGAAGTATCTCGAACTTACACAGCTTCCCGGACCAAACACCTAAGCCAAGCTCCACAGAGGCCTGCAGCCCCTCCATCACACTGATCCACCCACAGAACTCGGCCCGGTTACCTAGGATCCAACAGCCACAACAAGCCTCGTGGAACACATCAACATTCCACCTGGAATCCAACCGGTAACTGCCATCCCCAATGGCTGCTGCATCTTGTCAGTGTTGGGGGAGGGGCTGCATCCGACGAGAGGTTCCTAAAGTCAATGTGGTTCTGCCCACTAGCGTCCCATGGGCATTTCTTCTTCCCTCTTTCTTTTTGTTCAGATCTGTATGCACAGTACCAATGGAGAGAAGTGTGTCCCTTTTCAGTTGAAGGTTTCACACGTCTTTAAACTTTCTAAGAGTTCACAGTACACAGAGACCTAGTAAAGGAGACTTATGTTCATATAATATCCGTACAACCGGAAAACATATGCGTCGCATGATTTCTGCTGAAAAACCCACACTCTCAGGACATGGATCTATTGGTTTCATGGGGGCTGAATTTCCAAGAAAAGAAACCAACCCCAATGTGCACTTTACTGTCTGTCTCTTTTGTTCTTAGTACACTTTGGCAGAGCTACTTGCCTTTGTTATAGGCTTCTTACAGTTCTTCTCTACGTAGCGTAGAATATGGCATTCCTTCGTCCTGTTGGAAGACATACAAGACTACATCACGGACTAGGAATCCATTGGATTCCAAATCGGCATTTGGGTGAGGTCACGATATGCTCTTATGAATCTATATTTACGAATATGAATGCACGCCTCTGATTTCCGAATACAAGTGTGCTGAGTACATGCAAGCCGCAATACTGGGTCGATGCGTGCTGAATGATCCTTGACATCACCTTGAGTATTTTCTTTTGAATAATCATGTTTCCCATGGTATATGTCAGCCAACCGTACCATTTTGGTGCATGTTTGTTGGTTTGATTCTTTGTTGGTCTGCTTCTCGCTTGTTTGGCAAACACGTCAGGACATGCATCTCTCCTTTCGCTTCAAACAGAGAGTCAAATAAGCTGATTCACTTAAGAGAGTGCTTCCAATCACCTATGATTTCCTGCTTCCCTCTCCAATCTTTAAGGTTTTGATGTCCTCCTTGCCTTCTTCTTGTTTCTTCTTTGCCACTCATGCTCTTCTTGCATTTCCAATAATGGTTTTCTTCTTTCCATTTCATCTTGCTGCTTTTCTATTCCGGGGAGTATTCTCAACCTTCCTTTTAGAAGAAGTTTTGAACTGCTGAATTCTTTTATGATTTGCCGGTCTGTGGATTGCTCTAGCTCTGCCGTTATTAGAAATGGTGGTCATGTGGCATAGGCTACCCTAGGTGGCAGCCTTTGGCCATTCAGGATATGGTCTGTGTCCTGGCACTCCTCCCTGTCCTGCAATATTGCTGCCGAGTTATAAGCTGAAACCCCTCTGGAGGTTCCCTTGTGACTATGTTGTTTCCTCCAGGTGCATTTTAAATCACTGTGATATTCGTGAACTTTGTTGATTGGAATCATACAGCTGCTGGTAGGTCTATTGGGATTCCACCTCCTTTGGATGCTGTGTAATTCCTGAATGCTTAGATGATATTTTCTTGGCATTCAACTATTTTCAGTCTGATATTTCTACAGATAAATTTTCAGACTTAATTTATTTCTTTATCTCTTGCTTTTCCATCTGGGACTCTTATGAATTGTAGTCTTTCATGCCCTGTCTTAACCCAGGATACAACAGCAATATTTTCATTGTTTTGCACTTGCTTTCCTATGTCCGAATCTGACCGAGGGTTTTCTGTTCCCCTGTCTTCACAGTCATTCAAGCGTCCCTCTGCATTATCTTGTCTGCTAAGGTCTGAATTTTAGCCCTGATATTATCACATCCACTGAGTTTTCTGATATTTTTTGGCTCGTCTTTAGACTTTCTCTTCCCCTTTTCTGGTATTCTGCCTTTTGTGATTCTGAGATCCTTTGGTTCTTCAGTGTTTTCCTGACCTCCATTTTCAACACTTGGACTGCATAGCGTTTTGCAGTCTAGTTGTTTGAAAGCTTATCTTTTGGGCCTTCAATATCTTTGGAACTGAAAATGGTACTTCCTATTTCTTTTACTGTACTTCTTCATCTCTACTGGTCAGGTAATATCAGGTATCTAATGTAGATTTTTAGGGCTATGTTAAGTGAAAATTTTAGACTCTTGTCTCTACGCAATTCCAAGGGATTTCTGTGAGGAAAATTCCTCCTAGACATTGATGCCATATTCTGTTCCTGTGTGTGTTGTCTTGTATATCTCCAATTGCTGGTGTTGCATTTGTTGTGATGAACAACCCATACTATTTCGATTAGCATAACTTCATTTTGATTACGCTTATCTCACAATTCTGAAAGTGCGCAGGACACGGCCTCTTGTGGAAATGAGGATTCTAAAGGTTCTCAGCTCTACATTCTGCTCTATGTCATTTTGGAGTGTTTCCAAAACAGCATACTGAGAGTGCGCTTGTGCTTTGTAGTGCCACGGGAATGTCCCAATGAAAGCAGTTCTTCCCAGAGCTTCTCTGTCTACTGAAACACCAGTGGAAGCACATCCATGGATGTCACAAATCAGGGCCTGCTGGAATGATCCCGCAGACCTACCTTGGTGTCCTCGCTGCCGTACCGTGCCGGTGCCATCCAAAATGTAGCATCCGATTTTGGGAGATAGTGCTGAAGGGAATGCTTCCTCTTCTCACGCTGTGGACTTGGACCACTCTACCTTGTCCTATCATCCTTGTGGTACGGGTGCACGAAGGCCACCACAGAGCTGTTGCGCATCCTGTGCCTCAAACCAAACCATAATCCAAGCCCAGGTTATGAATGTAGCAGATCCTAAGGCTTTTCATTCTGATTTCAAACCCAAGGCCCCCTGGATCCCTCAGACCAGATGCACGATAGCTCTGATTCAGCCCCACACGTGCTCTATTGGCAAAATGCCCAATTGGTCCCTGGTCCTGCAGATTCACTGGGTGTGGCCATGGGACATATCGGTAATCTCAACCGCGCGACCAGTGTGGTTGATTTATCATTGGTACACTGTTCGGTTTGCTCTCTTGATTAGACCCACCACATCCCACAACGCACTCCAGATCCCTGAGACTCAGCGTATGCCATCAACCGTAGCCCTATACCTCACTTACCGATGCCCCTGCTAACTGTAATTTGGCATCACGGATCTTGGTCTCAGAATCAACTGTGGGGATATTTTGCGCTGGTTTCTTTGAGATCTGTCAGCCAAGAATCTGCTGTGCACTCTTGTAAATCTCAGCACATCACCTTCAATCTCATGTCTCCTGTCCGCTTGAGAGGGTGCGTCCAAGTTAAACAGGGTTTCACCGTTGTTGGTCAGACCCTGCACTGGTTTCCATTCCCTGCTTTGCCTTCTCCTGCTTCCAGGTGTCCTGAGGCCTCATCCTGTCTTTGGAAGTAACAGACCTCTCTTCGGCAAGTGTCCTGTGCCAAAGGCTGGGTGAGTGGAGTTTTACATTTCTCTGTACAAGGGAGTGCGTGAGTGTAGGTTGCACTTCTTCTCTGCCAACTGGGCATCGATGAATCAACACTATCCAGATACATTTCACAGAAATGTGATATTTGCTTAGCTCTTTGTTTCTGTACAGCCGTGGTGGGAGGGTTTGGCCAAAGAAACCTGTTTTGACATTGTGTTGATATCTCATTTGCAGTCTTTAAGAATTTTAACAGAATTCATTTCCATGTTTTGGGAGTTATACGAAAATGAAGTTATTTTTTGAAACACACTAAATCGACCTAGAAGCCAGACTTGTCAATTTTGGTAACATTTGGTCAGCTCTACGGAAAACCTAGACAGATAGAATGCAAACTAGCAGTCCAAACTGTTAAAGGGGTCATGTCAGCTCTTTACGGTTGAAGCCTCCGAGACCAACAGGAACCATGAAATAACTATTGGAAACATGAAATAACCCCCAACCTGGGATACACTTGGGCATGTGGTGCCCTTTAGTCCTATTTGTCACCTACTGGCCAATGTTGGCATTTCAAGGTGTAATATACCTCTCTAGGAAAATAAAAGAGGAAACAAATCAAATATATACATTTAGGTTTGAATCCAAAAGCACCTAGAGGCATTATAGCTAGGAGAACCCTGCTGCAATTATGCTTGTCTATGGAGAACCAGGTGTTCTTCTATCAGTGATGAGAACAGTTAATCTTCCGATCATGTTGGGTAAAGCCATTTAACGCAACCAAGTCTGCACCCACATGATATAGTGCCCCCGGGGGCTTGACTCAAGTGAAAGACGATCCACATAAGTTGTGATTTAATGTCATTGGCGACTTTTACAGAACACTTCACTTTCTGACTTGTACTATTTACTTAGACTGTCTTGAAAAACTGAGACCTAATACAGATTCAAGTTCAGTCAAAGATTCCCCTCACTTACCACACTCCCTTCACCCCAGGGAAGACAGAAACACAATATTTGCTGAATCTAGCGGAAGGCCATCGTTTCTAGGTGTGAGCTAAGTATTCAATTCCTATCTATTTCAGCCGAGACTATTTGACCTTTAAGGAGTTCACTGTTGTTCACAGAGTGTGAAGCTGGAGGAACTCTGATTCTAGGAGGGACTTGCCCTTCTCCTAATGGCTTCATTGCCGCTCAGGTACTGAACCTTCAAAATGGATGCGTGAGTGGAGGGGAGGGAAGGGCAAGTGCGTGCTAGCTAGGCCCAAACCTGGGAAAATGCTTACCTGGGCTTGGTGAATTTTGGTCTGAATGGCTTGGGAAGGCCCCTTGGGACGTGTGGATTCTCACGACCTCTTCCAAGAACAGGAGCGTTTTGATCATCTCTGCCATCTCTTCTCTTGCACACGTCAGGGACCTTGGACCCGTTCTTGGAGAAGAGAATTGAGGAACTTCCTCAAGTCCACGTTGGCACTCCGTATGTTTCTGCCAGTATCAGCGAGATTCAATATGTCTCCTGAATGTCTTTTGAGCCTGGTATCCTCTACAGCTGTCTCCACGCCAGTATTCTCCATTGTAGCAGAACATCTCTCATCCATGTGTTCGCATCTCTCCTCAATCCGTGCAGCCAGCTTTTCGGCCAGCTTCTCTTCGTGACTCCCCTAAAGTCGACTTCACCAGGACTGGGCAAGTCTGAAAGTACCTCGGAGCCTCACCAGTAAGCTGATGACAGGCAGATCTTCCACTGTCTGCCCTTTCAGGTTCTGGAAACTGACCTGTGAACTCAGGTCTTTGGGCAGCAGAAGTATCTCGAACTTACACAGCTTCACGGACCAAACACCTAAGCCAAGCTCCACAGAGGCCTGCAGCCCCTCCATCACACTGATCCACCCACAGAACTCGGCCCGGTTACCTAGGATCCAACAGCCACAACAAGCCTCGTGGAACACACCAACATTCCACCTGGAATCCAACCGGTAACTGCCATCCCCAAAGGCTGCTGCATCTTGTCAGTGTTGGGGGAGGGGCTGCATCCGAAGAGAGGTTCCTAAAGTAAATGTGGTTCTGCCCACTAGCGTCCCATGGGCCTTTCTTCTTCCCTCTTTCCTTTTGTTCAGATCTGTATGCACAGTACCAATGGAGAGAAGTGTGTCCCTTTTCAGTTGAAGGTTTCACACGTCTTTAAACTTTCTAAGAGTTCACAGTACACAGAGACCCAGTAAAGGAGACTTATGTTCCTATAATATCCGTACAACCGGAATACATATGCGACGCATGATTTCTGCTGAAAAGCCCACACTCTCAGGACATGGATCTATTGGTTTCATGGGGGCTGAAATTCCAAGAAATGAAACCAACCCCAATGTGCACTTTACAGTCTGTCTCTTTTGCTCTTAGTACACTTTGGCAGAGCTACTTGCCTTTGTTATAGGCTTCTTACAATTCTTCTCTACGTAGCGTAAAATATTGCATTCCTTCGTCCTGTTGGAAGACATACAAGACTACATCACGGACTAGGAATCCATTGGATTCCAAATCGGCATTTGGGTGAGGTCACGATATGCTCTTATGAATCTATATTTACGAATATGAATGCACGCCTCTGATTTCCGAATACAAGTGTGCTGAGTACATGCAAGCTGCAATACTGGGTTGATGCGTGCTGAATGATCCTTGACATCACCTTGAGTATTTTCTTTTGAATAATCATTTTTCCCATGGTATATGTCAGCCAACCGTACCATTTTGGTGCATGTTTGTTGGTTTGATTCTTTGTTGGTCTGCTTCTCGCTTGTTTGGCAAACACGTCAGGACATGCATCTCTCCTTTCGCTTCAAACAGAGAGTCAAATAAGCTGATTCACTTAAGAGAGTGCTTCCAATCACCTATGATTTCCTGCTTCCCTCTCCAATCTTTAAGGTTTTGATGTCCTCCTTGCCTTCTTCTTGTTTCTTCTTTGCCACTCATGCTCTTTTGCATTTCCAATAATGGTTTTCTTCTTTCCATTTGATCTTGCTGCTTTTCTATTCCGGGGAGTATTCTCAACCTTCCTTTTAGAAGAAGTTTTGAACTGCTGAATTCTTTTATGATTTGCCGGTCTGTGGATTGCTCTAGCTCTGCCGTTATTAGAAATGGTGGTCATGTGGCATAGGCTACCCTAGGTGGCAGCCTTTGGCCATTCAGGATATGGTCTGTGTCCTGGCACTCCTCCCTGTCCTGCAATATTGCTGCCGAGTTATAAGCTGAAACCCCTCTGGAGGTTCCCTTGTGACTATGTTGTTTCCTCCAGGTGCATTTTAAATCACTGTGATATTCGTGAACTTTGTTGATTGGAATCATACAGCTGCTTGTAGGTCTATTGGGATTCCACCTCCTTTGGATGCTGTGTAATTCCTGAATTCGCATAGATGATTTTTTCTTGGCTTTCAACAAGTTTCAGTCTGATATTTCTACAGATAAATTTTCAGACATATTTTATTTCTTTATCTCTTGCTTTTCCATCTGGGACTCTTATGAATTCTAGTCTTTCATGCCCTGTCTTAACCCAGGATACAACAGCAATATTTTCATTGTTTTGCACTTGCTTTCCTATGTCCGAATCTGACCGAGGGATTTCTGTACCCCTGTCTTCACAGTCATTCACGCGTCCCTCTGCATTATCTAGTCTGCTAAGGTCTGAATTTTAGCCCTGATATTATCACATCCACTGAGTTTTCTGATAATTTTTGGCTCGTCTTAAGACTTTCTCTTCCCCTTTTCTGGTATTCTGCCTTTTGTGATTCTGAGATCCTTTGGTTCTTCAGTGTTTTCCTGACCTCCATTTTCAACACTTGGACTGCATAGCGTTTTGCAGTCTAGTTGTTTGAAAGCTTATCTTTTGGGCCTTCAATATCTTTGGATCTGATAATGGTACTTCCTATTTCTTTTACTGTTCTTCTTCATCTCTACTGGTCAGGTAATATCAGGTATCTAATGTAGATTTTTAGGGCTATGTTAAGTGAAAATTTTAGACTCTTGTCTCTACGCAATTCCAAGGGATTTCTGTGAGGACAATTCCTCCTAGACATTGATGCCATATTCTGTTCCTGTGTGTGTTGTCTGGTATATCTCCAATTGCTGGTGTTGCATTTGTTGTGATGAACAACCCATACTATTTCGATTAGCATAAATTCATTTTGATTACGCTTATCTCACAATTCTGAAAGTGCGCAGGACACGGCCTCTTGTGGAAATGAGGATTCTAAAGGTTCTCAGATCTGCATTCTGCTCTATGTCATTTTGGAGTGTTTCCAAAACAGCAAACTGAGAGTGCGCTTGTGCTTTGTAGTGCCACGGGAATGTCCCAATGAAAGCAGTTCTTCCCAGAGCTTCTCTGTCTACTGAAACACCAGTGGAAGCACATCCATGGATGTCACAAATCAGGGCCTGCTGGAATGATCCCGCAGACCGACCTTGGTGTCCTCGCTGCCGTACCGTGCCGGTGCAATCCAAAATGTAGCATCCGATTTTGGGAGATAGTGCTGAAGGAAATGCTTCCTCTTCTCACGCTGTGGACTTGGACCACTCTACCTTGTCCTATCATCCTTGTGGCATGGGTGCACGAAGGCCACCACAGAGCTGTTGCGCATCCTGTGCCTCAAACCAAACCATAATCCCAGCCCAGGTTATGAATGTAGCAGATCCTAAGGCTTTTCATTCTGATTTCAAACCCAAGGCCCCCTGGATCCCTCAGACCAGATGCACGATAGCTCTGATTCAGCCCCACACATGCTCTATTGGCAAAATGCCCAATTGGTCCCTGGTCCTGCAGATGCACTGGGTGTGGCCATGGGACATATCGGTAATCTCAACCGCGCAAACAGTGTGGTTGATTTATCATTGGTACACTGTTCGGTTTGCTCTCTTGATTAGACCCACCACATCCCACAACGCACTCCAGATCCCTGAGAATCAGCGTATGCCATCAACCGTAGCCCTATACCTCACTTATCGATGCCCCTGCTAACTGTAATTTGGCATCACGGATCTTGGTCTCAGAATCAACTGTGGGGATATTTTGCGCTGGTTTCTTTGAGTCCTGTCAGCCAAGCATCTGCTGTGCACTCTTGTAAATCTCAGCACATCACCTTCAATCTCATGCCTCCTGTCCGCTTGAGAGGGTGCGTCCAAGTTAAACAGGGTTTCACCCTTGTTGGTCAGACCCTGCCCTGGTTTCCATTCCCTGCTTTGCCTTCTCCTGCTTCCAGGTGTCCTGAGGCCTCATCCTGTCTTTGGAAGTAACAGACCTCTCTTCGGCAAGTGTCCTGTGCCAAAGGCTGGGTGAGTGGGGTTTTACATTTCTCTGTACAAGGGAGCGCGTGAGTGCAGGTTGCACTTCTTCTCTGCCAACTGGGCATCGATGAATCAACACTATCCAGATACATTTCACAGAAATGTGATATTTGCTTAGCTCTTGGTTTCTATACAGCTGTGGTGGGAGGGGTTGTGCAAAGAAACCTGTTTTGACATTGTGTTGATATCTCATTTGCAGACTTTAAGAATTTTAACAGAATTCATTTCCATGTTTTGGGAGTTATACGAAAATGAAGTTATTTTTTGAAACACACTAAATCGACCTAGAAGCCAGACTTATCAATTTTGGTAACATTGTGTCAGCTCTACGGAAAACCTAGACAGATAGAATGCAAACTAGCAGTCCAAACTGTTAAAGGGGTCATGTCAGCTCTTTACGGTTGAAGCCTCCGAGACCAACAGGAACCATGAAATAACTATTGGAAACATGAAATAACCCCCAACCTTGGATACACTTGGGCATGTGGTGCCCTTTAGTCCTATTTGTCACCTACTGGCCAATGTTGGCATTTCAAGGGGTAACATCCCTCTCTAGGAAAATACAAGAGGAAACAAACCAAATATATACCTTTAGGTTTGAATCCAAAAGCACCTAGAGGCATTATATCTAGGAGAACCCTGCTGCAGTTATGCTTGTCTATGGAGAACCAGGTGTTCTTCTATCAGTGATGAGAATAGTTATTCTACCGATCATGTTGGGTAAAGCCATTTAACGCAACTAAGTCTGCACCCACATGATATAGTGCCCCCGGGGGCTTGACTCAATGAAAGACGATCCACATAAGCTGTGTCATTAATGTCATTGGCGACTTTTACAGTACACTTCACTTTCTGACTTGTACTATTTACCTATACTGTCTTGAAAAACTGAGGCCTAATACAGATTCAAGTTCAGTCAAAGATTCCCCTCACTTACAACACTCCCTTCACCCCAGGGAAGACATAAACACAACATTTGCTGAATCTAGCGGAAGGTCATCGTTTCAAGGTGTGAGCTAAGTATTCAATTCCTATCTATATCAGCCGAGACTATTTGACCTTTAAGGAGTTCACTGTTGTTCACAGAGTGTGAAGCTGGAGGAACTCTGATTCTAGGAGGGACTTGCCCTTCTCCTAATGGCTTCATTGCCGCTCAGGTACTGAACCTTCAAAATGGATGCGTGAGTGGAGGGGAGGGAAGGGCAAGTGCTTGCTAGCTAGGCCCAAACCTGGGAAAAGGCTTACCTGGGCTTGGTGAATTTTGGTCTGAATGGCTTGGGAAGGCCCCTTGGGACGTGTGGATCCTCACGACCTCTTCCAAGAACAGGAGCGTTTTGATCATCTCTGCCATCTCTTCTCTTGCACACGTCAGGGACCTTGGACCCGTTCTTGGAGAAGAGAATTGAGGAACTTCCTCAAGTCCACGTTGGCACTCCGTATGTTTCTGCCAGTATCAGCGAGGTTCAATATGTCTCCTGAATGTCTTTTGAGCCTGGTATCCTCTACAGCTGTCTCCACGCCTGTATTTTCCATTGTAGAAGAACATCTCTCATCCATGTGTTCGCATCTCTCCTCAATCCGTGCAGCCACCTTTTCGGCCAGCTTCTCTTCGTGACTCCCCTAAAGTCGACTTCACCAGGACTGGGCAAGTCGGAAAGTACCTCGGAGCCTCACCAGTAAGCTGATGACAGGCAGATCTTCCACTGTCTGCCCTTTCAGGTTCTGGAAACTGACCTGTGAACTCAGGTCTTAGGGCAGCAGAAGTATCTCGAACTTACACAGCTTCCCGTATCAAACAACTAAGCCAAGCTCCACAGAGGCCTGCAGCCCCTCCATCACACTGATCCACCCACAGAACTCGGCCCGGTTACCTAGGATCCAACAGCCACAACAAGCCTCGTGGAACACACCAACATTCCACCTGGAATCCAACCGGTAACTGCCATCCCCAAAGGCTGCTGCATCTTGTCAGTGTTGGGGGAGGGGCTGCATCCGAAGAGAGGTTCCTAAAGTAAATGTGGTTCTGCCCACTAGCGTCCCATGGGCCTTTCTTCTTCCCTCTTTCCTTTTGTTCAGATCTGTATGCACAGTACCAATGGAGAGAAGTGTGTCCCTTTTCAGTTGAAGGTTTCACACGTCTTTAAACTTTCTAAGAGTTCACAGTACACAGAGACCCAGTAAAGGAGACTTATGTTCCTATAATATCCGTACAACCGGAATACATATGCGACGCATGATTTCTGCTGAAAAGCCCACACTCTCAGGACATGGATCTATTGGTTTCATGGGGGCTGAAATTCCAAGAAATGAAACCAACCCCAATGTGCACTTTACAGTCTGTCTCTTTTGCTCTTAGTACACTTTGGCAGAGCTACTTGCCTTTGTTATAGGCTTCTTACAATTCTTCTCTACGTAGCGTAAAATATTGCATTCCTTCGTCCTGTTGGAAGACATACAAGACTACATCACGGACTAGGAATCCATTGGATTCCAAATCGGCATTTGGGTGAGGTCACGATATGCTCTTATGAATCTATATTTACGAATATGAATGCACGCCTCTGATTTCCGAATACAAGTGTGCTGAGTACATGCAAGCTGCAATACTGGGTTGATGCGTGCTGAATGATCCTTGACATCACCTTGAGTATTTTCTTTTGAATAATCATTTTTCCCATGGTATATGTCAGCCAACCGTACCATTTTGGTGCATGTTTGTTGGTTTGATTCTTTGTTGGTCTGCTTCTCGCTTGTTTGGCAAACACGTCAGGACATGCATCTCTCCTTTCGCTTCAAACAGAGAGTCAAATAAGCTGATTCACTTAAGAGAGTGCTTCCAATCACCTATGATTTCCTGCTTCCCTCTCCAATCTTTAAGGTTTTGATGTCCTCCTTGCCTTCTTCTTGTTTCTTCTTTGCCACTCATGCTCTTTTGCATTTCCAATAATGGTTTTCTTCTTTCCATTTGATCTTGCTGCTTTTCTATTCCGGGGAGTATTCTCAACCTTCCTTTTAGAAGAAGTTTTGAACTGCTGAATTCTTTTATGATTTGCCGGTCTGTGGATTGCTCTAGCTCTGCCGTTATTAGAAATGGTGGTCATGTGGCATAGGCTACCCTAGGTGGCAGCCTTTGGCCATTCAGGATATGGTCTGTGTCCTGGCACTCCTCCCTGTCCTGCAATATTGCTGCCGAGTTATAAGCTGAAACCCCTCTGGAGGTTCCCTTGTGACTATGTTGTTTCCTCCAGGTGCATTTTAAATCACTGTGATATTCGTGAACTTTGTTGATTGGAATCATACAGCTGCTTGTAGGTCTATTGGGATTCCACCTCCTTTGGATGCTGTGTAATTCCTGAATTCGCATAGATGATTTTTTCTTGGCTTTCAACAAGTTTCAGTCTGATATTTCTACAGATAAATTTTCAGACATATTTTATTTCTTTATCTCTTGCTTTTCCATCTGGGACTCTTATGAATTCTAGTCTTTCATGCCCTGTCTTAACCCAGGATACAACAGCAATATTTTCATTGTTTTGCACTTGCTTTCCTATGTCCGAATCTGACCGAGGGATTTCTGTACCCCTGTCTTCACAGTCATTCACGCGTCCCTCTGCATTATCTAGTCTGCTAAGGTCTGAATTTTAGCCCTGATATTATCACATCCACTGAGTTTTCTGATAATTTTTGGCTCGTCTTAAGACTTTCTCTTCCCCTTTTCTGGTATTCTGCCTTTTGTGATTCTGAGATCCTTTGGTTCTTCAGTGTTTTCCTGACCTCCATTTTCAACACTTGGACTGCATAGCGTTTTGCAGTCTAGTTGTTTGAAAGCTTATCTTTTGGGCCTTCAATATCTTTGGATCTGATAATGGTACTTCCTATTTCTTTTACTGTTCTTCTTCATCTCTACTGGTCAGGTAATATCAGGTATCTAATGTAGATTTTTAGGGCTATGTTAAGTGAAAATTTTAGACTCTTGTCTCTACGCAATTCCAAGGGATTTCTGTGAGGACAATTCCTCCTAGACATTGATGCCATATTCTGTTCCTGTGTGTGTTGTCTGGTATATCTCCAATTGCTGGTGTTGCATTTGTTGTGATGAACAACCCATACTATTTCGATTAGCATAAATTCATTTTGATTACGCTTATCTCACAATTCTGAAAGTGCGCAGGACACGGCCTCTTGTGGAAATGAGGATTCTAAAGGTTCTCAGATCTGCATTCTGCTCTATGTCATTTTGGAGTGTTTCCAAAACAGCAAACTGAGAGTGCGCTTGTGCTTTGTAGTGCCACGGGAATGTCCCAATGAAAGCAGTTCTTCCCAGAGCTTCTCTGTCTACTGAAACACCAGTGGAAGCACATCCATGGATGTCACAAATCAGGGCCTGCTGGAATGATCCCGCAGACCGACCTTGGTGTCCTCGCTGCCGTACCGTGCCGGTGCAATCCAAAATGTAGCATCCGATTTTGGGAGATAGTGCTGAAGGAAATGCTTCCTCTTCTCACGCTGTGGACTTGGACCACTCTACCTTGTCCTATCATCCTTGTGGCATGGGTGCACGAAGGCCACCACAGAGCTGTTGCGCATCCTGTGCCTCAAACCAAACCATAATCCCAGCCCAGGTTATGAATGTAGCAGATCCTAAGGCTTTTCATTCTGATTTCAAACCCAAGGCCCCCTGGATCCCTCAGACCAGATGCACGATAGCTCTGATTCAGCCCCACACATGCTCTATTGGCAAAATGCCCAATTGGTCCCTGGTCCTGCAGATGCACTGGGTGTGGCCATGGGACATATCGGTAATCTCAACCGCGCAAACAGTGTGGTTGATTTATCATTGGTACACTGTTCGGTTTGCTCTCTTGATTAGACCCACCACATCCCACAACGCACTCCAGATCCCTGAGAATCAGCGTATGCCATCAACCGTAGCCCTATACCTCACTTATCGATGCCCCTGCTAACTGTAATTTGGCATCACGGATCTTGGTCTCAGAATCAACTGTGGGGATATTTTGCGCTGGTTTCTTTGAGTCCTGTCAGCCAAGCATCTGCTGTGCACTCTTGTAAATCTCAGCACATCACCTTCAATCTCATGCCTCCTGTCCGCTTGAGAGGGTGCGTCCAAGTTAAACAGGGTTTCACCCTTGTTGGTCAGACCCTGCCCTGGTTTCCATTCCCTGCTTTGCCTTCTCCTGCTTCCAGGTGTCCTGAGGCCTCATCCTGTCTTTGGAAGTAACAGACCTCTCTTCGGCAAGTGTCCTGTGCCAAAGGCTGGGTGAGTGGGGTTTTACATTTCTCTGTACAAGGGAGCGCGTGAGTGCAGGTTGCACTTCTTCTCTGCCAACTGGGCATCGATGAATCAACACTATCCAGATACATTTCACAGAAATGTGATATTTGCTTAGCTCTTGGTTTCTATACAGCTGTGGTGGGAGGGGTTGTGCAAAGAAACCTGTTTTGACATTGTGTTGATATCTCATTTGCAGACTTTAAGAATTTTAACAGAATTCATTTCCATGTTTTGGGAGTTATACGAAAATGAAGTTATTTTTTGAAACACACTAAATCGACCTAGAAGCCAGACTTATCAATTTTGGTAACATTGTGTCAGCTCTACGGAAAACCTAGACAGATAGAATGCAAACTAGCAGTCCAAACTGTTAAAGGGGTCATGTCAGCTCTTTACGGTTGAAGCCTCCGAGACCAACAGGAACCATGAAATAACTATTGGAAACATGAAATAACCCCCAACCTTGGATACACTTGGGCATGTGGTGCCCTTTAGTCCTATTTGTCACCTACTGGCCAATGTTGGCATTTCAAGGGGTAACATCCCTCTCTAGGAAAATACAAGAGGAAACAAACCAAATATATACCTTTAGGTTTGAATCCAAAAGCACCTAGAGGCATTATATCTAGGAGAACCCTGCTGCAGTTATGCTTGTCTATGGAGAACCAGGTGTTCTTCTATCAGTGATGAGAATAGTTATTCTACCGATCATGTTGGGTAAAGCCATTTAACGCAACTAAGTCTGCACCCACATGATATAGTGCCCCCGGGGGCTTGACTCAATGAAAGACGATCCACATAAGCTGTGTCATTAATGTCATTGGCGACTTTTACAGTACACTTCACTTTCTGACTTGTACTATTTACCTATACTGTCTTGAAAAACTGAGGCCTAATACAGATTCAAGTTCAGTCAAAGATTCCCCTCACTTACAACACTCCCTTCACCCCAGGGAAGACATAAACACAACATTTGCTGAATCTAGCGGAAGGTCATCGTTTCAAGGTGTGAGCTAAGTATTCAATTCCTATCTATATCAGCCGAGACTATTTGACCTTTAAGGAGTTCACTGTTGTTCACAGAGTGTGAAGCTGGAGGAACTCTGATTCTAGGAGGGACTTGCCCTTCTCCTAATGGCTTCATTGCCGCTCAGGTACTGAACCTTCAAAATGGATGCGTGAGTGGAGGGGAGGGAAGGGCAAGTGCTTGCTAGCTAGGCCCAAACCTGGGAAAAGGCTTACCTGGGCTTGGTGAATTTTGGTCTGAATGGCTTGGGAAGGCCCCTTGGGACGTGTGGATCCTCACGACCTCTTCCAAGAACAGGAGCGTTTTGATCATCTCTGCCATCTCTTCTCTTGCACACGTCAGGGACCTTGGACCCGTTCTTGGAGAAGAGAATTGAGGAACTTCCTCAAGTCCACGTTGGCACTCCGTATGTTTCTGCCAGTATCAGCGAGGTTCAATATGTCTCCTGAATGTCTTTTGAGCCTGGTATCCTCTACAGCTGTCTCCACGCCTGTATTTTCCATTGTAGAAGAACATCTCTCATCCATGTGTTCGCATCTCTCCTCAATCCGTGCAGCCACCTTTTCGGCCAGCTTCTCTTCGTGACTCCCCTAAAGTCGACTTCACCAGGACTGGGCAAGTCGGAAAGTACCTCGGAGCCTCACCAGTAAGCTGATGACAGGCAGATCTTCCACTGTCTGCCCTTTCAGGTTCTGGAAACTGACCTGTGAACTCAGGTCTTAGGGCAGCAGAAGTATCTCGAACTTACACAGCTTCCCGTATCAAACAACTAAGCCAAGCTCCACAGAGGCCTGCAGCCCCTCCATCACACTGATCCACCCACAGAACTCGGCCCGGTTACCTAGGATCCAACAGCCACAACAAGCCTCGTGGAACACACCAACATTCCACCTGGAATCCAACCGGTAACTGCCATCCCCAATGGCTGCTGCATCTTGTCAGTGTTGGGGGAGGGGCTGCATCCGAAGAGAGGTTCCTAAAGTAAATGTGGTTCTGCCCACTAGCGTCCCATGGGCCTTTCTTCTTCCCTCTTTCCTTTTGTTCAGATCTGTATGCACAGTACCAATGGAGAGAAGTGTGTCCCTTTTCAGTTGAAGGTTTCACACGTCTTTAAACTTTCTAAGAGTTCACAGTACACAGAGACCCAGTAAAGGAGACTTATGTTCCTATAATATCCGTACAACCGGAATACATATGCGTCGCATGATTTCTGCTGAAAAACCCACACTCTCAGGACATGGATCTATTTGTTTCATGGGGGCTGAAATTCCAAGAAATGAAACCAACCCCAATGTGCACTTTACAGTCTGTCTCTTTTGCTCTTAGTACACTTTGGCAGAGCTACTTGCCTTTGTTATAGGCTTCTTACAATTCTTCTCTACGTAGCGTAGAATATGGCATTCCTTCATCCTGTTGGAAGACATACAAGACTACATCACTGACTAGGAATCCAGTGGATTCCAAATCGGCATTTGGGTGAGGTCACGATATGCTCTTATGAATCTATATTTACGAATATGAATGCACGCCTCTGATTTCCGAATACAAGTGTGCTGAGTACATGCAAGCCGCAATACTGGGTCGATGCGTGCTGAATGATCCTTGACATCACCTTGAGTATTTTCTTTTGAATAATCATGTTTCCCATGGTATATGTCAGCCAACCGTACCATTTTGGTGCATGTTTTTTGGTTTGATTCTTTGTTGGTCTGCTTCTCGCTTGTTTTGCAAACACGTCAGGACATGCATCTCTCCTTTCGCTTCAAACAGAGAGTCAAATAAGCTGATTCACTTAAGAGAGTGCTTCCAATCACCTATGATTTCCAGCTTCCCTCTCCAATCTTTAAGGTTTTGATGTCCTCCTTGCCTTCTTCTTGTTTCTTCTTTGCCACTCATGCTCTTCTTGCATTTCCAATAATGGTTTTCTTCTTTCCATTTCATCTTGCTGCTTTTCTATTCCGGGGAGTATTCTCAACCTTCCTTTTAGAAGAAGTTTTGAACTGCTGAATTCTTTTATGATTTGACGGTCTGTGGATTGCTCTAGCTCTACCGTTATTAGAAATGGTGGTCATGTGGCATAGGCTACCCTAGGTGGCAGCATTTGGCCATTCAGGATATGGTCTGTGTCCTGGCACTCCTCCCTGTCCTGCAATATTGCTGCCGAGTTATAAGCTGAAACCCCTCTTGAGGTTCCCTTGTGACTATGTTGTTTCCTCCAGGTGCATTTTAAATCACTGTGATATTCGTGAACTTTGTTGATTGGAATCATACAGCTGCTTGTAGGTCTATTGGGATTCCACCTCCTTTGGATACTGGGTAATTCCTGAATTCGCATAGATGATTTTTTCTTGGCTTTCAACAAGTTTCAGTCTGATATTTCTACAGATAAATTTTCAGACATATTTTATTTCTTTATCTCTTGCTTTTCCATCTGGGACTCTTATGAATTCTAGTCTTTCATGCCCTGTCTTAACCCAGGATACAACAGCAATATTTTCATTGTTTTGCACTTGCTTTCCTATGTCCGAATCTGACCGAGGGATTTCTGTTCCCCTGTCTTCACAGTCATTCACGTGTCCCTCTGCATTATCTAGTCTGCTAAGGACTGAATTTTAGCCCTGATATTATCACATCCACTGAGTTTTCTGATATCTTTTGGCTCGTCTTTAGACTTTCTCTTCCCCTTTTCTGGTATTCTGCCTTTTGTGATTCTGAGACCCTTTTGTTCTTCAGTGTTTTCCTGACCTCCATTTTCAACACTTGGACTGCATAGCGTTTTGCAGTCTAGTTGTTTGAAAGCTTATCTTTTGGGCCTTCAATATCTTTGGAACTGAAAATGGTACTTCCTATTTCTTTTACTGTACTTCTTCATCTCTACTGGTCAGGTAATATCAGGTATCTAATGTAGATTTTTAGGGCTATGTTAAGTGAAAATTTTAGACTCTTGTCTCTACGCAATTCCAAGGGATTTCTGTGAGGACAATTTCTCCTAGACATTGATGCCATATTCTCTTCCTGTGTGTGTTGTCTGGTATATCTCCAATTGCTGGTGTTGCATTTGTTGTGATGAACAACCCATACTATTTCGATTAGCATAACTTCATTTTGATTACGCTTATCTCACAATTCTGAAAGTGCGCAGGACACGGCCTCTTGTGGAAATGAGGATTCTAAAGGTTCTCAGCTCTGCTTTCTGCTCTATGTCATTTTGGAGTGTTTCCAAAACAGCAAACTGAGAGTGCGCTTGTGCTTTGTAGTGCCACGGCAATGTCCCAATGAAATCAGTTCTTCCCAGAGCTTCTCTGTCTACTGAAACACCAGTGGAAGCACATCCATGGATGTCACAAATCAGGGCCTGCTGGAATGATCCCGCAGACCGACCTTGGTGTCCTCGCTGCCGTACCGTGCCGGGGACATCCAAAATGTAGCATCTGATTTTGGGAGATAGTGCTCAAGGAAATGCTTCCTCTTCTCACGCTGTGGACTTGGACCACTCTACCTTGTCCTATCATCCTTGTGGCACGGGTGCACGAAGGCCACCACAGAGCTGTTGCGCATCCTGTGCCTCAAACCAAATCATAATCCCAGCCCAGGTTATGAATGTAGCAGATCCTAAGGCTTTTCATTCTGATTTCAAACCCAAGGCCCCCTGGATCCCTCAGACCAGATGCACGATAGCTCTGATTCAGCCCCACACGTGCTCTATTGGCAAAATGCCCAATTGGTCCCTGGTCCTGCAGATGCACTGGGTGTGGCCATGAGACAGATCGGTAATCTCAACCGCGCGATCAGTGTGGTTGATTTATCATTGGTACACTGTTCGGTTTGCTCTCTTGATTAGACCCACCACATCCCACAACGCACTCCAGATCCCTGAGACTCAGCGTATGCCATCATCCGTAGCCCTATACATCACTTACCGATGCTCCTGCTAACTGTAATTTGGCATCACGGATCTTGGTCTCAGAATCAACTGTGGGGATATTTTGCGCTGGATTCTTTGAGTTCTGTCAGCCAAGCATCTGCTGTGCACTCTTGTTAATCTCAGCACATCACCTTCAATCTCATGCCTCCTGTCCGCTTGAGAGGGTGCGTCCAAGTTAAACAGGGTTTCACCCTTGTTGGTCAGACCCTGCACTGGTTTCCATTCCCTGCTTTGCCTTCTCCTGCTTCCAGGTGTCCTGAGGCCTCATCCTGTCTTTGGAAGTAACAGACCTCTCTTCGGCAAGTGTCCTGTGCCAAAGGCTGGGTGAGTGGAGTTTTACATTTCTCTGTACAAGCGAGCGCGTGAGTGCAGGTTGCACTTCTTCTCTGCCAACTGGGCATCGATGAATCAACACTATCCAGATACATTTCACAGAAATGTGATATTTGCTTAGCTCTTGGTTTCTATACAGCCGTGGAGGGAGGGGTTGTCCAAAGAAACCTGTTTTGACATTGTGTTGATATCTCACTTGCAGTCTTTAAGAATTTTAACAGAATTCATTTCCATGTTTTGGGAGTTATACGAAAATGAAGTTATTTTTTGAAACACACTAAATCGACCTAGAAGCCAGACTTGTCAATTTTGGTAACATTTTGTCAGCACTACGGAAAACCTAGACAGATAGAATGCAAACTAGCAGTCCAAACTGTTAAAGGGGTCATGTCAGCTCTTTACGTTTGAAACCTCCCAGACCAACAGGAACCATGAAATAACTATTGGAAACATGAAATAACCCCCAACCTTGGATACACTTGGGCATGTGGTGCCCTTTAGTCCTATTTGTCACCTACTGGACAATGTTGGCATTTCAAGGGGTAACATCCCTCTCTAGGAAAATACAAGAGGAAACAAACCAAATATATACCTTTAGGTTTGAATCCAAAAGCACCTAGAGGCATTATAGCTAGGAGAACCCTGCTGCAGTTATGCTTGTCTATGGAGAACCAGGTGTTCTTCTATCAGTGATGAGAACAGTTAATCTTCCGATCATGTTGGGTAAAGCCATTTAACGCAACCAAGTCTGCACCCACATGATATAGTGCCCCCGGGGGCTTGACTCAAGTGAAAGACGATCCACATAAGCTGTGTCTTTAATGTCATTGGCGACGTTTACAGTACACTGCACTTTCTGACTTGTACTATTTACCTATACTGTCTTGAAAAACTGAGGCCTAATACAGATTCAAGTTCAGTCAAAGATTCCCCTCACTTACCACACTCCCTTTACCCCAGGGAAGACATAAACACAACATTTGCTGAATCTAGCGGAAGGCCATCGTTTCTAGGTGTGAGCTAACTATTCAATTCCTATCTATTTCAGCCGAGATTATTTGACCTTTAAGGAGTTCACTGTTGTTCACAGAGTGTGAAGCTGGAGGAACTCTGATTCTAGGAGGGACTTGCCCTTCTCCTAATGGCTTCATTGCCGCTCAGGTACTGAACCTTCAAAATGGATGCGTGAGTGGAGGGGAGGGAAGGGCAAGTGCTTGCTAGCTAGGCAAAACCTGGGAAAAGGCTTACCTGGGCTTGGTGAATTTTGGTCTGAATGGCTTGGGAAGGCCCCTTGGGACGTGTGGATTCTCACGACCTCTTCCAAGAACAGGAGCGTTTTGATCATCTCTGCCATCTCTTCTCTTGCACACGTCAGGGACCTTGGACCCGTTCTTGGAGAAGAGAATTGAGGAACTTCCTCAAGTCCACGTTGGCACTCCGTATGTTTCTGCCAGTATCAGGGAGGTTCAATATGTCTCCTGAATGTCTTTTGAGCCTGGTATCCTCTACAGCTGTCTCCACGCCAGTATTCTCCATTGTAGCAGAACATCTCTCATCCATGTGTTCGCATCTCTCCTCAATCCGTGCAGCCAGCTTTTCGGCCAGCTTCTCTTCGTGACTCCCCTAAAGTCGACTTCACCAGGACTGGGCAAGTCTGAAAGTACCTCGGAGCCTCACCAGTAAGCTGATGACAGGCAGATCTTCCACTGTCTGCCCTTTCAGGTTCTGGAAACTGACCTGTGAACTCAGGTCTTTGGGCAGCAGAAGTATCTCGAACTTACACAGATTCCCGGACCAAACACCTAAGCCAAGCTCCACAGAGGCCTGCAGCCCCTCCATCACACTGATCCACCCACAGAACTCGGCCCGGTTACCTAGGATCCAACAGCCACAACAAGCCTCGTGGAACACACCAACATTCCACCTGGAATCCAACCGGTAACTGCCATCCCCAATGGCTGCTGCATCTTGTCAGTGTTGGGGGAGGGGCTGCATCCGAAGAGAGGTTCCTAAAGTAAATGTGGTTCTGCCCACTAGCGTCCCATGGGCCTTTTTTCTTCCCTCTTTCCTTTTGTTCAGATCTGTATGCACAGTACCAATGGAGAGAAGTGTGTCCCTTTTCAGTTGAAGGTTTCACACGTCTTTAAACTTTCTAAGAGTTCACAGTACACAGAGACCCAGTAAAGGAGACTTATGTTCCTATAATATCCGTACAACCGGAATACATATGCGTCGCATGATTTCTGCTGAAAAACCCACACTCTCAGGACATGGATCTATTTGTTTCATGGGGGCTGAATTTCCAAGAAATGAAACCAACCCCAATGTGCACTTTACTGTCTGACTCTTTTGCTCTTAGTACACTTTGGCAGAGCTACTTGCCTTTGTTATAGGCTTCTTACAATTCTTCTCTACGTAGCGTAGAATATGGCATTCCTTCATCCTGTTGGAAGACATACAAGACTACATCACGGACTAGGAAACCATTGGATTCCAAATCGGCATTTGGGTGAGGTCACGATATGCTCTTATGAATCTATATTTACGAATATGAATGCACGCCTCTGATTTCCGAATACAAGTGTGCTGAGTACATGCAAGCCGCAATACTGGGTCGATGCGTGCTGAATGATCCTTGACATCACCTTGAGGATTTTCTTTTGAATAATCATGTTTCCCATGGTATATGTCAGCCAACCGTACCATTTTGGTGCATGTTTGTTGGTTTGATTCTTTGTTGGTCAGCTTCTCGCTTGTTTTGCAAACACGTCAGGACATGCATCTCTCCTTTCGCTTCAAACAGAGAGTCAAATAAGCTGATTCACTTAAGACAGTGCTTCCAATCACCTATGATTTCCTGCTTCCCTCTCCAATCTTTAAGGTTTTGATGTCCTCCTTGCCTTCTTCTTGTTTCTTCTTTGCCACTCATGCTCTTATTTCATTTCCAATAATGGTTTTCTTCTTTCCATTTCATCTTGTTGCTTTTCTATTCTGGGGAGTATTCTCAACCTTCCTTTTAGAAGAAGTTTTGAACTGCTGAATTCTTTTATGATTTGCCGGTCTGTGGATTGCTCTAGCTCTGCCGTTATTAGAAATGGTGGTCATGTGGCATAGGCTACCCTAGGTGGCAGCATTTGGCCATTCAGGATATGGTCTGTGTCCTGGCACTCCTCCCTGTCCTGCAATATTGCTGCCGAGTTATAAGCTGAAACCCCTCTGGAGGTTCCCTTGTGACTATGTTGTTTCCTCCAGGTGCATTTTAAATCATTGTGATATTCGTGAACTTTGTTGATTGGAATCATACAGCTGTTGGTAGGTCTATTGGGATTCCACCTCCTTTGGATGCTGTGTAATTCCTGAATTCGCATAGATGATTTTTTCTTGGCTTTCAACAAGTTTCAGTCTGATATTTCTACAGATAAATTTTCAGACATATTTTATTTCTTTATCTCTTGCTTTTCCATCTGGGACTCTTATGATTTCTAGTCTTTCATGCCCTGTCTTAACCCAGGATACAACAGCAATATTTTCATTGTTTTGCACTTGCTTTCCTATGTCCGAATCTGACCGAGGGATTTCTGTTCCCCTGTCTTCACAGTCATTCACGCGTCCCTCTGCATTATCTAGTCTGCTAAGGACTGAATTTTAGCCCTGATATTATCACATCCACTGAGTTTTCTGATATCTTTTGGCTCGTCTTTAGACTTTCTCTTCCCCTTTTCTGGTATTCTGCCTTTTGTGATTCTGAGACCCTTTTGTTCTTCAGTGTTTTCCTGACCTCCATTTTCAACACTTGGACTGCATAGCGTTTTGCAGTCTAGTTGTTAGAAAGCTTATCTTTTGGGCCTTCAATATCTTTGGAACTGAAAATGGTACTTCCTATTTCTTTTACTGTACTTCTTCATCTCTACTGGTCAGGTAATATCAGGTATTTAATGTAGATTTTTAGGGCTATGATAAGTGAAAATTTTAGGCTCTTGTCTCTACACAATTCCAAGGGATTTCTGTGAGGACAATTTCTCCTAGACATTGATGCCATATTCTGTTCCTGTGTGTTGTCTGATATATCTCCTATTGCTGGTGTTGCATTTGTTGTGATGAACAACCCATACTATTTCGATTAGCATAACTTCATTTTGATTACGCTTATCTCACAATTCTGAAAGTGCGCAGGACACGGCCTCTTGTGGAAATGAGGATTCTAAAAGTACTCAGCTCTGCATTCTGCTCTATGTCATTTTGGAGTGTTTCCAAAACAGCAAACTGAGAGTACGCTTGTGCTTTGTAGTGCCACGGGAATGTCCCAATGAAAGCAGTTCTTCCCAGAGCTTCTCTGTCTACTGAAACACCACTGGAAGCACATCCATGGATGTCACAAATCAGGGCCTGCTGGAATGATCCCGCAGACCGACCTTGGTGTCCTCGCTGCCGTACCGTGCCGGTGCCATCCAAAATGTAGCATCCGATTTTGGGAGATAGTGCTGAAGGAAATGCTTCCTCTTCTCACGCTGTGGACTTGGACCACTCTACCTTGTCCTATCATCCTTGTGGCACGGGTGCACGAAGGCCACCACAGAGCTGTTGCGCATCCTGTGCCTCAAACCAAAACATAATCCCATCCCAGGTTATGAATGTAGCAGATCCTAAGGCTTTTCATTCTGATTTCAAACCCAAGGCCCCCTGGATACCTCAGACCAGATGCACGATAGCTCTGATTCAGCCCCACACGTGCTCTATTGGCCAAATGCCCAATTGGTCCCTGGTCCTGCAGATGCACTGGGTGTGGCCATGGGACATATCGGTAATCTCAACCGCGCGACCAGTGTGGTTGATTTATCATTGGTACACTGTTCGGTTTGCTCTCTTGATTAGACCCACCACATCCCACAACGCACTCCAGATCCCTGAGACTCAGCGTATGCCATCAACCGTAGCCCTATACCTCACTTACCGATGCCCCTGCTAACTCTAATTTGGCATCACGGATCTTGGTCTCAGAATCAACTGTGGGGATATTTTGCGCTGGTTTCTTTGAGTTCTGTCAGCCAAGCATCTGTTTTGCACTCTTGTTAATCTCAGCACATCACCTTCAATCTCATGCCTCCTGTCCGCTTGAGAGGGTGCGTCCAAGTTAAACAGGGTTTCACCCTTGTTGGTCAGACCCTGCACTGGTTTCAATTCCCTGCTTTGCCTTCTCCTGCTTCCAGGTGTCCTGAGGCCTCATCCTGTCTTTGGAAGTAACAGACCTCTCTTCGGCAAGTGTCCTGTGCCAAAGGCTGGGTGAGTGGAGTTTTACATTTCTCTGTACAAGGGAGCGCGTGAGTGCAGGTTGCACTTCTTCTCTGCCAACTGGGCATCGATGAATCAACACTATCCAGATACATTTCACAGAAATGTGATATTTGCTTAGCTCTTGGTTTCTATACAGCCGTGGAGGGAGGGGTTGTCCAAAGAAAACTGTTTTGACATTGTGTTGATATCTCATTTGCAGTCCTTAAGAATTTTAACAGAATTCATTTCCATGTTTTGGGAGTTATACGAAAATGAAGTTATTTTTTGAAACACACTAAATCGACCTAAAAGCCAGACTTGTCAATTTTGGTAACATTTTGTCAGCACTTCGGAAAACCAAGACAGATAGAATGCAAACTAGCAGTCCAAACTGTTAAAGGGGTCATGTCAGCTCTTTACGGTTGAAGCCTCCGAGACCAACAGGAACCATGAAATAACTATTGGAAACATGAAATAACCCCCAACCTTGGATAAACTTGGGCATGTGGTGCTCTTTAGTCCTATTTGTCACCTACTGGCCAATGTTGGCATTTCAAGGGGTAACATCCCTCTCTAGGAAAATACAAGAGGAAACAAACCAAATATATACATTTAGGTTTGAATCCAAAAGCACCTAGAGGCATTATAGCTAGGAGAACCCTGCTGCAGTTATGCTTGTCTATGGAGAACCAGGTGTTCTTCTATCAGTGATGAGAACAGTTAATCTTCCGATCATGTTGGGTAAAGCCATTTAACGCAACCAAGTCTGCACCCACATGATATAGTGCCCCCGGGGGCTTGACTCAAGTGAAAGACGAGCCACATAAGCTGTGTCTTTAATGTCATTGGCGACTTTTACAGTACACTTCACTTTCTGACTTGTACTATTTACCTATACTGTCTTGAAAAACTGAGGCCTAATACAGATTCAAGTTCAGTCAAAGATTCCCCTCACTTACCACACTCCCTTCACCCCAGGGAAGACATAAACACAACATTTGCTGAATCTAGCCGAAGGCCATCGTTTCTAGGTGTGAGCTAAGTATTCAATTCCTATCTATTTCAGCCGAGACTATTTGACCTTTAAGGAGTTCACTGTTGTTCACAGAGTGTGAAGCTGGAGGAACTCTGATTCTAGGAGGGACTTGCCCTTCTCCTAATGGCTTTATTGCCGCTCAGGTACTGAACCTTCAAAATGGATGCAGAGTGGAGGGGAGGGAAGGGCAAGTGCTTGCTAGCTAGGCCTAAACCTGGGAAAAAGCTTACCTGGGCTTGGTGAATTTTGGTCTGAATGGCTTGGGAAGGCCCCTTGGGACGTGTGGATTCTCACGACCTCTTCCAAGAACAGGAGCGTTTTGATCATCTCTGCCATCTCTTCTCTTGCACACGTCAGGGACCTTGGACCCGTTCTTGGAGAAGAGAATTGAGGAACTTCCTCAAGTCCACGTTGGCACTCCGTATGTTTCTGCCAGTATCAGCGAGGTTCAATATGTCTCCTGAATGTCTTTTGAGCCTGGTATCCTCTACAGCTGTCTCCACGCCAGTATTCTCCATTGTAGCAGAACATCTCTCTTCTATGTGTTCGCATCTCTCCTCAATCCGTGCAGCCAGCTTTTCGGCCAGCTTCTCTTCGTGACTTCCCTAAAGTCGACTTCACCAGGACTGGGCAAGTCTGAAAGTACCTCGGAGCCTCACCAGTAAGCTGATGACAGGCAGATCTTCCACTGTCTGCCCTTTCAGGTTCTGGAAACTGACCTGTGAACTCAGGTCTTTGGGCAGCAGAAGTATCTCGAACTTACACAGCTTCCCGGACCAAACACCTAAGCCAAGCTCCACAGAGGCCTGCAGCCCCTCCATCACACTGATCCACCCACAGAACTCGGCCCGGTTACCTAGGATCCAACAGCCACAACAAGCCTCGTGGAACACACCAACATTCCACCTGGAATCCAACCGGTAACTGCCATCCCCAATGGCTGCTGCATCTTGTCAGTGTTGGGGGAGGGGCTGCATCCGACGAGAGGTTCCTAAAGTCAATGTGGTTCTGCCCACTAGCGTCCCATGGGCCTTTCTTCTTCCCTCTTTCCTTTTGTTCAGATCTGTATGCACAGTACCAATGGAGAGAAGTGTGTCCCTTTTCAGTTGAAGGTTTCACACGTCTTTAAACTTTCTAAGAGTTCACAGTACACAGAGACCCAGTAAAGGAGACTTATGTTCCTATAATATCCGTACAACCAGAATACATATGCGTCGCATGATTTCTGCTGAAAAACCCACACTCTCAGGACATGGATCTATTGGTTTCATGGGGGCTGAATTTCCAAGAAATGAAACCAACCCCAATGTGCACTTTACTGTCTGTCTCTTTTGCTCTTAGTACACTTTGGCAGAGCTACTTGCCTTTGTTATAGGCTTCTTACAATTCTTCTCAACGTAGCGTAGAATATGGCATTCCTTCGTCCTGTTGGAAGACATACAATACTACATCAAGGACTAGGAATCCAGTGGATTCCAAATCGGCATTTGGGTGAGGTCACGATATGCTCTTATGAATCTATATTTACGAATATGAATGCACGCCTCTGATTTCCGAATACAAGTGTGCTGAGTACATGCAAGCCGCAATACTGGGTCGATGTGTGCTGAATGATCCTTGACATCACCTTGAGTATTTTCTTTTGAATAATCATGTTTCCCATGGTATATGTCAGCCAACCGTACCATTTTGGTGCATGTTTGTTGGTTTGATTCTTTGTTGGTCTGCTTCTCGCTTGTTTTGCAAACACGTCAGGACATGCATCTCTCCTTTCGCTTCAAACAGAGAGTCAAATAAGCTGATTCACTTAAGAGAGTGCTTCCAATCACCTATGATTTCCTGCTTCCCTCTCCAATCTTTAAGGTTTTGATGTCCTCCTTGCCTTCTTCTTGTTTCTTCTTTGCCACTCATGCTCTTCTTGCATTTCCAATAATGGTTTTCTTCTTTCCATTTCATCTTGCTGCTTTTCTATTCCGGGGAGTATTCTCAACCTTCCTTTTAGAAGAAGTTTTGAACTGCTGAATTCTTTTATGATTTGCCGGTCTGTGGATTGCTCTTTCTCTACCGTTATAAGAAATGGTGGTCATGTGGCATAGGCTACCCTAGGTGGCAGCATTTGGCCATTCAGGATATGGTCTGTGTCCTGGCACTCCTCCCTGTCCTGCAATATTGCTGCCGAGTTATAAGCTGAAACCCCTCTGGAGGTTCCCTTGTGACTATGTTGTTTCCTCCAGGTGCATTTTAAATCACTGTGATATTCGTGAACTTTGTTGATTGGAATCATACAGCTGCTTGTAGGTCTATTGGGATTTCACCTCCTTTGGATGCTGTGTAATTCCTGAATTCGCATAGATGATTTTTTCTTGGCTTTCATCAAGTTTCAGTCTGATATTTCTACAGATAAATTTTCAGACATATTTTATTTCTTTATCTCTTGCTTTTCCATCTGGGACTCTTATGAATTCTAGTCTTTCATGCCCTGTCTTAACCCAGGATACAACAGCAATATTTTCATTGTTTTGCACTTGCTTTCCTATGTCCGAATCTGACCGAGGGATTTCTGTTCCCCTGTCTTCACAGTCATTCACGCGTCCCTCTGCATTATCTAGTCTGCTAAGGACTGAATTTTAGCCCTGATATTATCACATCCACTGAGTTTTCTGATATCTTTTGGCTCGTCTTTAGACTTTCTCTTCCCCTTTTCTGGTATTCTGCCTTTTGTGATTCTGAGACCCTTTTGTTCTTCAGTGTTTTCCTGACCTCCATTTTCAACACTTGGACTGCATAGCGTTTTGCAGTCTAGTTGTTTGAAAGCTTATCTTTTGGGCCTTCAATATCTTTGGAACTGAAAATGGTACTTCCTATTTCTTTTACTGTACTTCTTCATCTCTACTGGTCAGGTAATATCAGGTATCTAATGTAGATTTTTAGGGCTATGTTAAGTGAAAATTTTAGACTCTTGTCTCTACGCAATTCCAAGGGATTTCTGTGAGGACAATTTCTCCTAGACATTGATGCCATATTCTCTTCCTGTGTGTGTTGTCTGGTATATCTCCAATTGCTGGTGTTGCATTTGTTGTGATGAACAACCCATACTATTTCGATTAGCATAACTACATTTTGATTACGCTTATCTCACAATTCTGAAAGTGCGCAGGACACGGCCTCTTGTGGAAATGAGGATTCTAAAGGTTCTCAGCTCTGCATTCTGCTCTATGTCATTTTGGAGTGTTTCCAAACCAGCAAACTGAGAGTGCGCTTGTGCTTTGTAGTGCCACGGGAATGTCCCAATGAAAGCAGTTCTTCCCAGAGCTTCTCTGTCTTTTGAAACACCAGTGGAAGCACATCCATGGATGTCACAAATCAGGGCCTGCTGGAATGATCCCGCAGACCGACCTTGGTGTCCTCGCTGCCGTACCGTGCCGGTGCCATCCAAAATGTAGCATCCGATTTTGGGAGATAGTGCTGAAGGAAATGCTTCCTCTTCTCACGCTGTGGACTTGGACCACTCTAACTTGTCCTATCATCCTTGTGGCACGGTTGCACGAAGGCCACCACAGAGCTGTTGTGCATCCTGTGCCTCAAACCAAACCATAATCCCAGCCCAGGTTATGAATGTAGCAGATCCTAAGGCTTTTCATTCTGATTTCAAACCCAAGGCCCCCTGGATCCCTCAGACCAGATGCACGATAGCTGTGATTCAGCCCCACACGTGCTCTATTGGCAAAATGCCCAATTGGTCCCTGGTCCTGCAGATGCACTGGGTGTGGCCATGGGACAGATCGGTAATCTCAACCGCGCGACCAGTGTGGTTGATTTATCATTGGTACACTGTTCGGTTTGCTCTCTTGATTAGACCCACCACATCCCACAACGCACTCCAGATCCCTGAGACTCAGCGTATGCCATCAACCGTAGCCCTATTCCTCACTTACCGATGCTCCTGCTAACTGTAATTTGGCATCACGGATCTTGGTCTCAGAATCAACTGTGGGGATATTTTGCGCTGGTTTCTTTGAGTTCTGTCAGCCAAGCATCTGCTGTGCACTCTTGTACATCTCAGCACATCACCTTCAATCTCATGTCTCCTGTCCGCTTGAGAGGGTGCGTCCAAGTTAAACAGGGTTTCACCCTTGTTGGTCAGACCCTGCACAGGTTTCCATTCCCTGCTTTGCCTTCTCCTGCTTCCAGGTGTCCTGAGGCCTCATCCTGTCTTTGGAAGTAACAGACCTCTCTTCGGCAAGTGTCCTGTGCCAAAGGCTGTGTGAGTGGAGTTTTACATTTCTCTGTACAAGGGAGCGCGTGAGTGCAGGTTGCACTTCTTCTCTGCCAACTGGGCATCGATGAATCAACACTATCCAGATACATTTCACAGAAATGTGATATTTGCTTAGCTCTTGGTTTCTATACAGCCGTGGTGGGAGGGGTTGTCCAAAGAAACCTGTTTTGACATTGTGTTGATATCTCATTTGCAGTCTTTAAGAATTTTAACAGAATTCATTTCCATGTTTTGGGAGTTATACGAAAATGAAGTTATTTTTTGAAACACACTAAATCGACCTAGAAGCCAGACTTGTCAATTTTGGTAACATTTGGTCAGCTCTACGGAAAACCTAGACAGATAGAATGCAAACTAGCAGTCCAAACTGTTAAAGGGGTCATGTCAGCTCTTTACGGTTGAAGCCTCCGAGACCAACAGGAACCATGAAATAACTATTGGAAACATGAAATAACCCCCAACCTTGGATACACTTGGGCATGTGGTGCCCTTTAGTCCTATTTGTCACTGACTGGCCAATGTTGGCATTTCAAGGGGTAACATCGCTCTCTAGGAAAATACAAGAGGAAAAAAACCAAATATATACATTTAGGTTTGAATCCAAAAGCACCTAGAGGCATTATAGCTAGGAGAACCCTGCTGCAGTTATGCTTGTCTATGGAGAACCAGGTGTTCTTCTATCAGTGATGAGAACAGTTAATCTTCCGATCATGTTGGTTAAAGCCATTTAACGCAACCAAGTCTGCACCCACATGATATAGTGCCCCCGGGGGCTTGACTCAAGTGAAAGACGATCCACATAAGCTGTGTCTTTAATGTCATTGGCGACTTTTACAGTACACTTCACTTTCTGACTTGTACTATTTACCTAGACTGTCTTGAAAAACTGAGGCCTAATACAGATTCAAGTTCAGTCAAAGATTCCCCTCACTTACCACACTCCCTTCACCCCAGGGAAGACATAAACACAACATTTGCTGAATCTAGCGGAAGGCCATCGTTTCTAGGTGTGAGCTAAGTATTCAATTCCTATCTATTTCAGCCGAGACTATTTGACCTTTAAGGAGTTCACTGTTGTTCACAGAGTGTGAAGCTGGAGGAACTCTGATTCTAGGAGGGACTTGCCCTTCTCCTAATGGCTTCATTGCCGCTCAGGTACTGAACCTTCAAAATGGATGCGTGAGTGGAGGGGAGGGAAGGGCAAGTGCTTGCTAGCTAGGCCCAAACCTGGGAAAAGGCTTACCTGGGCTTGGTGAATTTTGGTCTGAATGGCTTGGGAAGGCCCCTTGGGATGTGTGGATTCTCACGACCTCTTCCAAGAACAGGAGCGTTTTGATCATCTCTGCCATCTCTTCTCTTGCACACGTCAGGGACCTTGGACCCGTTCTTGGAGAAGAGAATTGAGGAACTTCCTCAAGTCCACGTTGGCACTCCGTATGTTTCTGCCAGTATCAGCGAGGTTCAATATGTCTCCTGAATGTCTTTTGAGCCTGGTATCCTCTACAGCTGTCTCCACGCCAGTATTCTCCATTGTAGCAGAACATCTCTCATCCATGTGTTCGCATCTCTCCTCAATCCGTGCAGCCAGCTTTTCGGCCAGCTTCTCTTCGTGACTCCCCTAAAGTCGACTTCACCAGGACTGGGCAAGTCTGAAAGTACCTCGGAGCCTCACCAGTAAGCTGATGACAGGCAGATCTTCCACTGTCTGCCCTTTCAGGTTCTGGAAACTGACCTGTGAACTCAGGTCTTTGGGCAGCAGAAGTATCTCGAACTTACACAGCTTCCCGGACCAAACACCTAAGCCAAGCTCCACAGAGGCCTGCAGCCCCTCCATCACACTGATCCACCCACAGAACTCGGCCCGGTTACCTAGGATCCAACAGCCACAACAAGCCTCGTGGAACACACCAACATTCCACCTGGAATCCAACCGGTAACTGCCATCCCCAATGGCTGCTGCATCTTGTCAGTGTTGGGGGAGGGGCTGCATCCGACGAGAGGTTCCTAAAGTAAATGTGGTTCTGCCCACTAGCGTCCCATGGGCCTTTCTTCTTCCCTCTTTCCTTTTGTTCAGATCTGTATGCACAGTACCAATGGAGAGAAGTGTGTCCCTTTTCAGTTGAAGGTTTCACACGTCTTTAAACTTTCTAAGAGTTCACAGTACACAGAGACCCAGTAAAGGAGACTTATGTTCCTATAATATCTGTACAACCGGAATACATATGCGTCGCATGATTTCTGCTGAAAAACCCACACTCTCAGGACATGGATCTATTGGTTTCATGGGGGCTGAATTTCCAAGAAATGAAACCAACGCCAATGTGCACTTTACTGTCTGTCTCTTTTGCTCTTAGTACACTTTGGCAGAGCTACTTGCCTTTGTTATAGGCTTCTTACAATTCTTCTCTACGTAGCGTAGAATATGGCATTCCTTCATCCTGTTGGAAGACATACAAGACTACATCACGGACTAGGAATCCATTGGATTCCAAATCGGCATTTGGGTGAGGTCACGATATGCTCTTATGAATCTATATTTACGAATATGAATACACGCCTCTGATTTCCGAATACAAGTGTGCTGAGTACATGCAAGCCGCAATACTGGGTCGATGCGTGCTGAATGATCCTTGACATCACCTTGAGTATTTTCTTTTGAATAATCATGTTTCCCATGGTATATGTCAGCCAACCGTACCATTTTGGTGCATGTTTGTTGGTTTGATTCTTTGTTGGTCTGCTTCTCGCTTGTTTTGCAAACACGTCAGGACATGCATCTCTCCTTTCGCTTCAAACAGAGAGTCAAATAAGCTGATTCACTTAAGAGAGTGCTTCCAATCACCTATGATTTCCGGCTTCCCTCTCCAATCTTTAAGGTTTTGATGTCCTCCTTGCCTTCTTCTTGTTTCTTCTTTGCCACTCATGCTCTTCTTGCATTTCCAATAATGGTTTTCTTCTTTCCATTTCATCTTGCTGCTTTTCTATTCCGGGGAGTATTCTCAACCTTCCTTTTAGAAGAAGTTTTGAACTGATGAATTCTTTTATGATTTGCCGGTCTGTGGATTGCTCTAGCTCTACCGTTATTTGAAATGGTGATCATGTGGCATAGGCTACCCTAGGTGGCAGCATTTGGCCATTCAGGATATGGTCTGTGTCCTGGCACTCCTCCCTGTTCTGCAATATTGCTGCCGAGTTATAAGCTGAAACCCCTCTGGAGGTTCCCTTGTGACAATGTTGTTTCCTCCAGGTGCATTTTAACTCAATGTGATATTCGTGATCTTTGTTGATTGGAATCATACAGCTGCTTGTAGGTCTATTGGGATTCCACCTCCTTTGGATGCTGTGTAATTCCTGAATTCGCATAGATGATATTTCTTGGCTTTCAACAAGTTTCAGTCTGATATTTCTACAGATAAATTTTCAGACATATTTTATTTCTTTATCTCTTGCTTTTCCATCTGGGACTCTTATGAATTCTAGTCTTTCATGCCCTGTCTTAACCCAGGATACAACAGCAATATTTTCATTGTTTTGCACTTGCTTTCCTATGTCCGAATCTGACCGAGGGATTTCTGTTCCCCTGTCTTCACAGTCATTCACGCGTCCCTCTGCATTATCTAGTCTGCTAAGGACTGAATTTTAGCCCTGATATTATCACATCCACTGAGTTTTCTGATATCTTTTGGCTCGTCTTTAGACTTTCTCTTCCCCTTTTCTGGTATTCTGCCTTTTGTGATTCTGAGACCCTTTTGTTCTTCAGTGTTTTCCTGACCTCCATTTTCAACAATTGGACTGCATAGCGTTTTGCAGTCTAGTTGTTTGAAAGCTTATCTTTTGGGCCTTCAATATCTTTGGAACTGAAAATGGTACTTCCTATTTCTTTTACTGTACTTCTTCATCTCTACTGGTCAGGTAATATCAGGTATCTAATGTAGATTTTTAGGGCTATGTTAAGTGAAAATTTTAGACTCTTGTCTCTACGCAATTCCAAGGGATTCCTGTGAGGACAATTTCTCCTAGACATTGATGTCATATTCTCTTCCTGTGTGTGTTGTCTGGTATATCTCCAATTGCTGGTGTTGCATTTGTTGTGATGAACAACCCATACTATTTCGATTAGCATAACTTCATTTTGATTACGCTTATCTCACAATTCTGAAAGTGCGCAGGACACGGCCTCTTGTGGAAATGAGGATTCTAAAGGTTCTCAGCTCTGCATTCTGCTCTATGTCATTTTGGAGTGTTTCCAAAACAGCAAACTGAGAGTGCGCTTGTGCTTTGTAGTGCTACGGGAATGTCCCAATGAAAGCAGTTCTTCCCAGAGCTTCTCTGTCTACTGAAACACCAGTGGAAGCACATCCATGGATGTCACAAATCAGGGCCTGCTGGAATGATCCCGCAGACCGACCTTGGTGTCCTCGCTGCCGTACCGTGCCGGTGCCATCCAAAATGTAGCATCCGATTTTGGGAGATAGTGCTGAAGGAAATGTTTCCTCTTCTCACGCTGTGGACTTGGACCACTCTACCTTGTCCTATCATCCTTGTGGCACGGGTGCACGAAGGCCACCACAGAGCTTTTGCGCATCCTGTGCCTCAAACCAAATCATAATCCCAGCCCAGGTTATGAATGTAGCAGATCCTAAGGCTTTTCATTCTAATTTCAAACCCAAGGCCCTCTGGATCCCTCAGACCAGATGCACGATAGCTCTGATTCAGCCCCACACGTGCTCTATTGGCAAAATGCCCAATTGGTCCCTGGTCCTGCAGATGCACTGGGTGTGGCCATGAGACAGATCGGTAATCTCAACCGCGCGACCAGTGTGGTTGATTTATCATTGGTTCACTGTTCGGTTTGCTCTCTTGATTAGACCCACCACATCCCACAACGCACTCCAGATCCCTGAGACTCAGCGTATGCCATCAACCGTAGCCCTATACCTCACTTACCGATGCTCCTGCTAACTGTAATTTGGCATCACGGATCTTGGTCTCAGAATCAACTGTGGGGATATTTTGCGCTGGTTTCTTTGAGTTCTGTCAGCCAAGCATCTGCTGTGCACTCTTGTAAATCTCAGCACATCACCTTCAATCTCATGCCTCCTGTCTGCTTGAGAGGGTGCGTCCAAGTTAAACAGGGTTTCACCCTTGTTGTTCAGACCCTGCACTGGTTTCCATTCCCTGCTTTGCCTTCTCCTGCTTCCAGGTGTCCTGTGGCCTCATCCTGTCTTTGGAAGTTACAGACCTCTCTTCGGCAAGTGTCCTGTGCCAAAGGCTGGGTGAGTGGAGTTTTACATTTCTCTGTACAAGGGAGCGCGTGTGTGCAGGTTGCACTTCTTCTCTGCCAACTGGGCATCGATGAATCAACACTATCCAGATACATTTCACAGAAATGTGATATTTGCTTAGCTCTTGGTTTCTATACAGCCGTGGTGGGAGGGGTTGTCCAAAGAAACCTGTTTTGACATTGTGTTGATATCTCATTTGCAGTCTTTAAGAATTTTAACAGAATTCATTTCCATGTTTTGGGAGTTATACGAAAATGAAGTTATTTTTTGAAACACACTAAATCGACCTAGAAGCCAGACTTGTCAATTTTGGTAACATTTGGTCAGCTCTACGGAAAACCTAGACAGATAGAATGCAAACTAGCAGTCCAAACTGTTAAAGGGGTCATGTCAGCTCTTTACGGTTGAAGCCTCCGAGACCAACAGGAACCATGAAATAACTATTGGAAACATGAATTAACCCCCAACCTTGGATACACTTAGGCATGTGGTGCCCTTTAGTCCTATTTGTCACCTACTGGCCAATGTTGTCATTTCAAGGGGTAACATACCTCTCTAGGAAAATACAAGAGGAAACAAACCAAATATATACATTTAGGTTTGAATCCAAAAGCACCTAGAGGCATTATAGCTAGGAGAACCCTGCTGCAGTTATGCTTGTCTATGGAGAACCAGGTGTTCTTCTATCAGTGATGAGAACAGTTAATCTTCCGATCATGTTGGGTAAAGCCATTTAACGCAACCAAGTCTGCACCCACATGATATAGTGCCCCCGGGGGCTTGACTCAAGTGAAAGACGATCCACATAAGCTGTGTCATTAATGTCATTGGCGACTTTTACAGTACACTTCACTTTCTGACTTGTACTATTTACCTGTACTGTCTTGAAAAACTGAGGCCTAATACAGATTCAAGTTCAGTCAAAGATTCCCCTCACTTACCACACTCCCTTTACCCCAGGGAAGACATAAACACAACATTTGCTGTATCTTGCGGAAGGCCATCGTTTCTAGGTGTGAGCTAACTATTCAATTCCTATCTATTTCAGCCGAGATTATTTGACCTTTAAGGAGTTCACTGTTGTTCACAGAGTGTGAAGCTGGAGGAACTCTGATTCTAGGAGGGACTTGCCCTTCTCCTAATGGCTTCATTGCCGCTCAGGTACTGAACCTTCAAAATGGATGCGTGAGTGGAGGGGAGGGAAGGGCAAGTGCTTGCTAGCTAGGCCCAAACCTGGGAAAAGGCTTACCTGGGCTTGGTGAATTTTGGTCTGAATGGCTTGGGAAGGCCCCTTGGGACGTGTGGATTCTCACGACCTCTTCCAAGAACAGGAGCGTTTTGATCATCTCTGCCATCTCTTCTCTTGCACACGTCAGGGACCTTGGACCCGTTCTTGGAGAAGAGAATTGAGGAACTTCCTCAAGTCCACGTTGGCACTCCGTATGTTTCTGCCAGTATCAGCGAGGTTCAATATGTCTCCTGAATGTCTTTTGAGCCTGGTATCCTCTACAGCTGTCTCCACGCCAGTATTCTCCATTGTAGCAGAACATCTCTCATCCATGTGTTCGCATCTCTCCTCAATCCGTGCAGCCAGCTTTTCGGCCAGCTTCTCTTCGTGACTCCCCTAAAGTCGACTTCACCAGGACTGGGCAAGTCTGAAAGTACCTCGGAGCCTCACCAGTAAGCTGATGACAGGCAGATCTTCCACTGTCTGCCCTTTCAGTTTCTGGAAACTGACCTGTGAACTCAGGTCTTTGGGCAGCAGAAGTATCTCGAACTTACACAGCTTCCCGGACCAAACACCTAAGCCAAGCTCCACAGAGGCCTGCAGCCCCTCCATCACACTGATCCACCCACAGAACTCGGCCCGGTTACCTAGGATCCAACAGCCACAACAAGCCTCGTGGAACACACCAACATTCCACCTGGAATCCAACCGGTAACTGCCATCCCCAATGGCTGCTGCATCTTGTCAGTGTTGGGGGAGGGGCTGCATCCGAAGAGAGGTTCCTAAAGTAAATGTGGTTCTGCCCACTAGCGTCCCATGGGCCTTTCTTCTTCCCTCTTTCCTTTTGTTCAGATCTGTATGCACAGCACCAATGGAGAGAAGTGTGTCCCTTTTCAGTTGAAGGTTTCACACGTCTTTAAACTTTCTAAGAGTTCACAGTACACAGAGACCCAGTAAAGGAGACTTATATTCCTATAATATCCATACAACCGGAATACATATGCGTCGCATGATTTCTGCTGAAAAACCCACACTCTCAGGACATGGATCTATTGGTTTCATTGGTGCTGAATTTCCAAGAAATGAAACCAACCCCAATGTGCACTTTACAGTCTGTCTCTTTTGCTCTTAGTACACTTTGGCAGAGCTACTTGCCTTTGTTATAGGCTTCTTACAATTCTTCTCTACGTAGCATAGAATATGGCATTCCTTTATCCTGTTGGAAGACATACAAGACTACATCACGGACTAGGAATCCATTGGATTCCAAATCGGCATTTGGGTGAGGTCACGATATGCTCTTATGAATCTATATTTACGAATATGAATGCACGCCTCTGATTTCCGAATACAAGTGTGCTGAGTACATGCAAGCCGCAATACTGGGTCGATGCGTGCTGAATGATCCTTGACATCACCTTTAGTATTTTCTTTTGAATAATCATGTTTACCATGGTATATGTCAGCCAACCGTACCATTTTGGTGCATGTTTGTTGGTTTGAATCTTTGTTGGTCTGCTTCTCGCTTGTTTTGCAAACACGTCAGGACATGCATCTCTCCTTTCGCTTCAAACAGAGAGTCAAATAAGCTGATTCACTTAAGAGAGTGCTTCCAATCTCCTATGATTTCCTGCTTCCCTCTCCAATCTTTAAGGTTTTGATGTCCTCCTTGCCTTCTTCTTGTTTCTTCTTTGCCACTCATGCTCTTCTTGCATTTCCAATAATGGTTTTCTTCTCTCCATTTCATCTTGCTGCTTTTCTATTCCGGGGAGTGTTCTCAACCTTCCATTTAGAAGAAGTTTTGAACTGCAGAATTCTTTTATGATTTGCCGGTCTGTGGATTGCTCTAGCTCTGCCGTTATTAGAAATGTGGTCATGTGGCTTAGGCTACCCTAGGTGGCAGCATTTGGCCATTCAGTATATGGTCTGTGTCCTGGCACTCCTCCCTGTCCTGCAATATTGCTGCCGAGTTATAAGCTGAAACCCCTCTGGAGGTTCCCTTGTGACTATGTTGTTTCCTCCAGGTGCATTTTAAATCACTGTGATATTCGTGAACTTTGTTGATTGGAATCATACAGCTGCTTGTAGGTCTATTGGGATTCCACCACCTTTGGATGCTGTGTAAATCTTGAATTCGCATAGATGATTTTGTCTTGGCGTTCAACAAGTTTCAGTCTGATATTTCTACAGATAAATTTTCAGACATATTTTATTTCTTTATCTCTTGCTTTTCCATCTGGGACTCTTATGAATTCTAGTCTTTCATGCCCTGTCTTAACCCAGGATACAACAGCAATATTTTCATTGTTTTGTACTTGCTTTCCTATGTCCGAATCTGACCGAGGGATTTCTGTTCCCCTGTCTTCACAGTCATTCACGCGTCCCTCTGCATTATCTAGTCTGCTAAGGACTGAATTTTAGCCCTGATATTATCACATCCACTGAGTTTTCTGATATCTTTTGGCTCGTCTTTAGACTTTCTCTTCCCCTATTCTGGTATTCTGAGTTTTGTAATTCTGAGACCCTTTTGTTCTTCAGTGGTTTCCTGACCTCCATTTTCAACACTTGGACTGCATAGCGTTTTGTAGTCTAGTTGTTTGAAAGCTTATCTTTTGGGCCTTCAATATCTTTGGAACTGAAAATGGTACTTCCTATTTCTTTTACTGTACTTCTTCATCTCTACTGGTCAGGTAATATCAGGTATCTAATGTAGATTTTTAGGGCTATGTTAAGTGAAAATTTTAGACTCTTGTCTCTACGCAATTCCAAGGGATTTCTGTGAGGACAATTTCTCCTAGACATTGATGCCATATTCTGTTCCTGTGTGTGTTGTCTGGTATATATCCAATTGCTGGTGTTGCATTTGTTGTGATGAACAACCCATACTATTTCGATTAGCATAACTTCATTTTGATTACGCTTATCTCACAATTCTGAAAGTGCGCAGGACACGGCCTCTTGTGGAAATGAGGATTCTAAAGGTTCTCAGCTCTGCATTCTTCTCTATGTCATTTTGGAGTGTTTCCAAAACAGCAAACTGAGAGTGCGCTTGTGCTTTGTAGTGCCACGGGAATGTCCCAATGAAAGCAGTTCTTCCCAGAGCTTCTCTGTCTACTGAAACACCAGTGGAAGCACATCCATGGATGTCACAAATCAGGGCCTGCTGGAATGATCCCGCAGACCGACCTTGGTGTCCTCGCTGCCGTACCGTGCCGGTGCCATCCAAAATGTAGCATACGATTTTGGGAGATAGTGCTGAAGGAAATGCTTCCTCTTCTCATGCTGTGGACTTGGACCACTCTACCTTGTCCTATCATCCTTGTGGCACGGGTGCACGAAGGCCACCACAGAGCTGTTGCGCATCCTGTGCCTCAAACCAAACCATAATCCCAGCCCAGGTTATGAATGTAGCAGATCCTAAGGCTTTTCATTCTGATTTCAAACCCAAGGCCCCCTGGATCCCTCAGACCAGATGCACGATAGCTCTGAATCAGCCCCACACGTGCTCTATTGGCAAAATGCCCAATTGGTCCCTGGTCCTGCAGATGCACTGGGTGTGGCCATGGGACAGATCGGTAATCTCAACCGCGCGACCAGTGTGGTTGATTTATCATTGGTACACTTTTCGGTTTGCTCTCTTGATTAGACACACCACATCCCACAACGCACTCCAGATCCCTGAGACTCAGCGTATGCCATCAACCGTAGCCCTATTCCTCACTTACCGATGCCCCGGCTGACTCTAATTTGGCATCACGTATCTTGGTCTCAGAATCAACTGTGGGGATATTTTGCGCTGGTTTCTTTGAGTTCTGTCAGCCAAGCATCTGCTGTGCACTCTTGTAAATCTCAGCACATCACCTTCAATCTCATGTCTCCTGTCCGCTTGAGAGGGTGCGTCCAAGTTAAACAGGGTTTCACCCTTGTTGGTCAGACCCTGCCCTGGTTTCCATTCCCTGCTTTGCCTTCTCCTGCTTCCAGGTGTCCTGAGGCCTCATCCTGTCTTTGGAAGTAACAGACCTCTCTTCGGCAAGTGTCCTGTGCCAAAGGCTGGGTGAGTGGAGTTTTACATTTCTCTGTACAAGGGAGCGCGTGAGTGCAGGTTGCACTTCTTCTCTGCCAACTGGGCATCGATGAATCAACACTATCCAGATACATTTCACAGAAATGTGATATTTGCTTAGCTCTTGGTTTGTATACAGCCGTGGTGGGAGGGGTTGTCCAAAGAAACCTGTTTTGACATTGTGTTGATATCTCATTTGCAGTCTTTAAGAATTTTAACAGAATTCATTTCCATGTTTTGGGAGTTATACGAAAATGAAGTTATTTTTTGAAACACACTAAATCGACCTAGAAGCCAGACTTGTCAATTTTGGTAACATTTTGTCAGCTCTACGGAAAACCTAGACAGATAGAATGCAAACTAGCAGTCCAAACTGTTAAAGGGTTCATGTCAGCTCTTTACGGTTGAAGCCCCCGAGACCAACAGTAACCATGAAATAACTATTGGAAACATGAAATAACCCCCAAACTTGGATACACTTGGGCATGTGGTGCCCTTTAGCCCTATTTGTCACCGACTGGCCAATGTTGGCATTTCAAGGGGTAACATCCCTCTCTAGGAAAATACAAGAGGAAACAAACCAAATATATACATTTAGGTTTGAATCCAAAAGCACCTAGAGGCATTATAGCTAGGAGAACCCTGCTGCAGTTATGCTTGTCTATGGAGAACCAGGTGTTCTTCTATCAGTGATGAGAACAGTTAATCTACCGATCATGTTGGGTAAAGCCATTTAACGCAACCAAGTCTGCACCCACATGATATAGTGCCCCCGGGGGCTTGACTCAAGTGAAAGACGATCCACATAAGCTGTGTCTTTAATGTCATTGGCGACTTTTACAGTACACTTCAATTTCTGACTTGTACTATTTACATATACTGTCTTGAAAAACTGAGGCCTAATACAGATTCAAGTTCAGTCAAAGATCCCCCTCACTTACCACACTCTCTTCACCCCAGGGAAGACATAAACACAACATTTGCTGAATCTAGCGGAAGGCCATCGTTTCTAGGTGTGAGCTAAGTATTCAATTCCTATCTATTTCAGCCGAGAGTATTTGACCTTTAAGGAGTTCACTGTTGTTCACAGAGTGTGAAGCTGGAGGAACTCTGATTCTAGGAGGGACTTGCCCTTCTCCTAATGGCTTCATTGCCGCTCAGGTACTGAACCTTCAAAATGGATGCGTGAGTGGAGGGGAGGGAAGGGCAAGTGCTTGCTAGCTAGGCCCAAACCTGGGAAAAGGCTTAACTGGGCTTGGTGAATTTTGGTCTGAATTGCTTGGGAAGGCCCCTTGGGACGTGTGGATTCTCACGACCTCTTCCAAGAACAGGAGCGTTTTGATCATCTCTGCCATCTCTTCTCTTGCACACGTCAGGGACCTTGGACCCGTTCTTGTAGAAGAGAATTGAGGAACTTCCTCAAGTCCACGTTGGCACTCCGTATGTTTCTGCCAGTATCAGCGAGGTTCAATATGTCTCCTGAATGTCTTTTGAGCCTGGTATCCTCTACAGCTGTCTCCACGCCAGTATTCTCCATTGTAGCAGAACATCTCTCATCCTTGTGTTCGCATCTCTCCTCAATCCGTGCAGCCAGCTTTTCGGCCAGCTTCTCTTCGTGTCTCCCCTAAAGTCGACTTCACCAGGACTGGGCAAGTCTGAAAGTACCTCGGAGCCTCACCAGTAAGCTGATGACAGGCAAATCTTCCACTGTCTGCCCTTTCAGGTTCTGGAAACTGACCTGTGAACTCAGGTCTTTGGGCAGCAGAAGTATCTCGAACTTACACAGCTTCCCGGACCAAACACCTAAGCCAAGCTCCACAGAGGCCTGCAGCCCCTCCATCACACTGATCCACCCACAGAACTCGGCCCGGTTACCTAGGATCCAACAGCCACAACAAGCCTCGTGGAACACACCAACATTCCACCTGGAATCCAACCGGTAACTGAAATCCCCAATGGCTGCTGCATCTTGTCAGTGTTGGGGGAGGGGCTGCATCCGACGAGAGGTTCCTAAAGTAAATGTGGTTCTGCCCACTAGCATCCCATGGGCCTTTCTTCTTCCCTCTTTCCTTTTGTTCAGATCTGTATGCACAGTACCAATGGAGAGAAGTGTGTCCCGTTTCAGTTGAAGTTTTCGCACGTCTTTAAACTTTCTAAGAGTTCACAGTACACAGAGACCCAGTAAACGAGACTTATGTTCATATAATATCCGTACAACCGGAATACATATGCGTCGCATGATTTCTGCTGAAAAACCCACACTCTCAGGACATGGATCTATTGGTTTCATGGGGGCTGAATTTCCAAGAAATGAAACCAACCCCAATGTGCACTTTACTGTCTGTCTCTTTTGCTCTTAGTACACTTTGGCAGAGCTACTTGCCTTTGTTATAGGCTTCTTACAATTCTTCTCTACGTAGCGTAGAATATGGCATTCCTTCATCCTGTTGGAAGACATACAAGACTACATCACGGACTAGGAATCCATTGGATTCCAAATCGGCATTTGGGTGAGGTCACGATATGCTCTTATGAATCTATATTTACGAATATGAATGCACGCCTCTGATTTCCGAATACAAGTGTTCTGAGTACATGCAAGCCGCAATACTGTGTCGATGCGTGCTGAATGATCCTTGACATCACCTTGAGTATTTTCTTTTGAATAATCATGTTTACCATGGTATATGTCAGCCAACTGTACCATTTTGGTGCATGTTTGTTGGTTTGATTCTTTGTTGGTCTGCTTCTCGCTTGTTTTGCAAACACGTCAGGACATGCATCTCTCCTTTCGCTTCAAACAGAGAGTCAAATAAGCTGATTCACTTAAGAGAGTGCTTCCAATCACCTATGATTTCCGGCTTCCCTCTCCAATCTTTAAGGTTTTGATGTCCTCCTTGCCTTCTTCTTGTTTCTTCTTTGCCACTCATGCTCTTCTTGCATTTCCAATAATGGTTTTCTTCTTTCCATTTCATCTTGCTGCTTTTCTATTCCGGGGAGTATTCTCAACCTTCCTTTTAGAAGAAGTTTTGAACTGATGAATTCTTTTATGATTTGCCGGTCTGTGGATTGCTCTAGCTCTACCGTTATTTGAAATGGTGATCATGTGGCATAGGCTACCCTAGGTGGCAGCATTTGGCCATTCAGGATATGGTCTGTGTCCTGGCACTCCTCCCTGTCCTGCAATATTGCTGCCGAGTTATAAGCTGAAACCCCTCTGGAGGTTCCCTTGTGACTATGTTGTTTCCTCCAGGTGCATTTTAACTCACTGTGATATTCGTGATCTTTGTTGATTGGAATCATACAGCTGCTTGTAGGTCTATTGGGATTCCACCTCCTTTGGATGCTGTGTAATTCCTGAATTCGCATAGATGATATTTCTTGGCTTTCAACAAGTTTCAGTCTGATATTTCTACAGATAAATTTTCTGACATATTTTATTTCTTTATCTCTTGCTTTTCCATCTGTGACTCTTATGAATTCTAGTCTTTCATGCCCTGTCTTAACCCAGGATACAACAGCAATATTTTCATTGTTTTGCACTTGCTTTCCTATGTCCGAATCTGACCGAGGGATTTCTGTTCCCCTGTCTTCACAGTCATTCACGCGTCCCTCTGCATTATCTAGTCTGCTAAGGACTGAATTTTAGCCCTGATATTATCACATCCACTGAGTTTTCTGATATCTTTTGGCTCGTCTTTAGACTTTCTCTTCCCCTTTTCTGGTATTCTGCCTTTTGTGATTCTGAGACCCTTTTGTTCTTCAGTGTTTTCCTGACCTCCATTTTCAACACTTGGACTGCATAGCGTTTTGCAGTCTAGTTGTTTGAAAGCTTATCTTTTGGGCCTTCAATATCTTTGGAACTGAAAATGGTACTTCCTATTTCTTTTACTGTACTTCTTCATCTCTACTGGTCAGGTAATATCAGGTATCTAATGTAGATTTTTAGGGCTATGTTAAGTGAAAATTTTAGACTCTTGTCTCTACGCAATTCCAAGGGATTTCTGTGAGGACAATTTCTCCTAGACATTGATGTCATATTCTCTTCCTGTGTGTGTTGTCTGGTATATCTCCAATTGCTGGTGTTGCATTTGTTGTGATGAACAACCCATACTATTTCGATTAGCATAACTTCATTTTGATTACGCTTATCTCACAATTCTGAAAGTGCGCAGGACACGGCCTCTTGTGGAAATGAGGATTCTAAAGGTTCTCAGCTCTGCATTCTGCTCTATGTCATTTTGGAGTGTTTCCAAAACAGCAAACTGAGAGTGCGCTTGTGCTTTGTAGTGCCACGGGAATGTCCCAATGAAAGCAGTTCTTCCCAGAGCTTCTCTGTCTACTGAAACACCAGTGGAAGCACATCCATGGATGTCACAAATCAGGGCCTGCTGGAATGATCCCGCAGACCGACCTTGGTGTCCTCGCTGCCGTACCGTGCCGGTGCCATCCAAAATGTAGCATCCGATTTTGGGAGATAGTGCTGAAGGAAATGTTTCCTCTTCTCACGCTGTGGACTTGGACCACTCTACCTTGTCCTATCATCCTTGTGGCACGGGTGCACGAAGGCCACCACAGAGCTTTTGCGCATCCTGTGCCTCAAACCAAATCATAATCCCAGCCCAGTTTATGAATGTAGCAGATCCTAAGGCTTTTCATTCTGATTTCAAACCCAAGGCCCTCTGGATCCCTCAGACCAGATGCACGATAGCTCTGATTCAGCCCCACACGTGCTCTATTGGCAAAATGCCCAATTGGTCCCTGGTCCTGCAGATGCACTGGGTGTGGCCATGAGACAGATCGGTAATCTCAACCGCGCGACCAGTGTGGTTGATTTATCATTGGTACACTGTTCGGTTTGCTCTCTTGATTAGACCCACCACATCCCACAACGCACTCCAGATCCCTGAGACTCAGCGTATGCCATCAACCGTAGCCCTATACCTCACTTACCGATGCTCCTGCTAAATGTAATTTGGCATCACGGATCTTGGTCTCAGAATCAACTGTGGGGATATTTTGCGCTGGTTTCTTTGAGTTCTGTCAGCCAAGCATCTGCTGTGCACTCTTGTAAATCTCAGCACATCACCTTCAATCTCATGCCTCCTGTCTGCTTGAGAGGGTGCGTCCAAGTTAAACAGGGTTTCACCCTTGTTGTTCAGACCCTGCACTGGTTTCCATTCCCTGCTTTGCCTTCTCCTGCTTCCAGGTGTCCTGTGGCCTCATCCTGTCTTTGGAAGTAACAGACCTCTCTTCGGCAAGTGTCCTGTGCCAAAGGCTGGGTGAGTGGAGTTTTACATTTCTCTGTACAAGGGAGCGCGTGTGTGCAGGTTGCACTTCTTCTCTGCCAACTGGGCATCGATGAATCAACACTATCCAGATACATTTCACAGAAATGTGATATTTGCTTAGCTCTTGGTTTGTATACAGCCGTGGTGGGAGGGGTTGTCCAAAGAAACCTGTTTTGACATTGTGTTGATATCTCATTTGCAGTCTTTAAGAATTTTAACAGAATTCATTTCCATGTTTTGGGAGTTATACGAAAATGAAGTTATTTTTTGAAACACACTAAATCGACCTAGAAGCCAGACTTGTCAATTTTGGTAACATTTGGTCAGCTCTACGGAAAACCTAGACAGATAGAATGCAAACTAGCAGTCCAAACTGTTAAAGGGGTCATGTCAGCTCTTTACGGTTGAAGCCTCCGAGACCAACAGGAACCATGAAATAACTATTGGAAACATGAATTAACCCCCAACCTTGGATACACTTAGGCATGTGGTGCCCTTTAGTCCTATTTGTCACCTACTGGCCAATGTTGTCATTTCAAGGGGTAACATACTTCTCTAGGAAAATACAAGAGGAATCAAACCAAATATATACATTTAGGTTTGAATCCAAAAGCACCTAGAGGCATTATAGCTAGGAGAACCCTGCTGCAGTTATGCTTGTCTATGGAGAACCAGGTGTTCTTCTATCAGTGATGAGAACAGTTAATCTTCCGATCATGTTGGGTAAAGCCATTTAACGCAACCAAGTCTGCACCCACATGATATAGTGCCCCCGGGGGCTTGACTCAAGTGAAAGACGATCCACATAAGCTGTGTCATTAATGTCATTGGCGACTTTTACAGTACACTTCACTTTCTGACTTGTACTATTTACCTGTACTGTCTTGAAAAACTGAGGCCTAAAACAGATTCAAGTTCAGTCAAAGATTCCCCTCACTTACCACACTCCCTTTACCCCAGGGAAGACATAAACACAACATTTGCTGAATCTTGCGGAAGGCCATCGTTTCTAGGTGTGAGCTAACTATTCAATTCCTATCTATTTCAGCCGAGATTATTTGACCTTTAAGGAGTTCACTGTTGTTCACAGAGTGTGAAGCTGGAGGAACTCTGATTCTAGGAGGGACTTGCCCTTCTCCTAATGGCTTCATTGCCGCTCAGGTACTGAACCTTCAAAATGGATGCGTGAGTGGAGGGGAGGGAAGGGCAAGTGCTTGCTAGCTAGGCCCAAACCTGGGAAAAGGCTTACCTGGGCTTGGTGAATTTTGGTCTGAATGGCTTGGGAAGGCCCCTTGGGACGTGTGGATTCTCACGACCTCTTCCAAGAACAGGAGCGTTTTGATCATCTCTGCCATCTCTTCTCTTGCACACGTCAGGGACCTTGGACCCGTTCTTGGAGAAGAGAATTGAGGAACTTCCTCAAGTCCACGTTGGCACTCCGTATGTTTCTGCCAGTATCAGCGAGGTTCAATATGTCTCCTGAATGTCTTTTGAGCCTGGTATCCTCTACAGCTGTCTCCACGCCAGTATTCTCCATTGTAGCAGAACATCTCTCATCCATGTGTTCGCATCTCTCCTCAATCCGTGCAGCCAGCTTTTCGGCCAGCTTCTCTTCGTGACTCCCCTAAAGTCGACTTCACCAGGACTGGGCAAGTCTGAAAGTACCTCGGAGCCTCACCAGTAAGCTGATGACAGGCAGATCTTCCACTGTCTGCCCTTTCAGTTTCTGGAAACTGACCTGTGAACTCAGGTCTTTGGGCAGCAGAAGTATCTCGAACTTACACAGCTTCCCGGACCAAACACCTAAGCCAAGCTCCACAGAGGCCTGCAGCCCCTCCATCACACTGATCCACCCACAGAACTCGGCCCGGTTACCTAGGATCCAACAGCCACAACAAGCCTCGTGGAACACACCAACATTCCACCTGGAATCCAACCGGTAACTGCCATCCCCAATGGCTGCTGCATCTTGTCAGTGTTGGGGGAGGGGCTGCATCCGAAGAGAGGTTCCTAAAGTAAATGTGGTTCTGCCCACTAGCGTCCCATGGGCCTTTCTTCTTCCCTCTTTCCTTTTGTTCAGATCTGTATGCACAGCACCAATGGAGAGAAGTGTGTCCCTTTTCAGTTGAAGGTTTCACACGTCTTTAAACTTTCTAAGAGTTCACAGTACACAGAGACCCAGTAAAGGAGACTTATATTCCTATAATATCCATACAACCGGAATACATATGCGTCGCATGATTTCTGCTGAAAAACCCACACTCTCAGGACATGGATCTATTTGTTTCATGGGGGCTGAATTTCCAAGAAATGAAACCAACCCCAATGTGCACGTTACTGTCTGTCTCTTTTGTTCTTAGTACACTTTGGCAGAGCTACTTGCCTTTGTTATAGGCTTCTTACAATTCTTCTCTACGTAGCGTAGAATATGGCATTCCTTCATCCTGTTGGAAGACATACAAGACTACATCACGGACTAGGAATCCATTGGATTCCAAATCGGCATTTGGGTGAGGTCACGATATGCTCTTATGAATCTATATTTACGAATATGAATACACGCCTCTGATTTCCGAATACAAGTGTGCTGAGTACATGCAAGCCGCAATACTGGGTCGATGCGTGCTGAATGATCCTTGACATCACCTTGAGTATTTTCTTTTGAATAATCATGTTTCCCATGGTATATGTCAGCCAACCGTACCATTTTGGTGCATGTTTGTTGGTTTGATTCTTTGTTGGTCTGCTTCTCGCTTGTTTTGCAAACACGTCAGGACATGCATCTCTCCTTTCGCTTCAAACAGAGAGTCAAATAAGCTGATTCACTTAAGAGAGTGCTTCCAATCACCTATGATTTCCGGCTTCCCTCTCCAATCTTTAAGGTTTTGATGTCCTCCTTGCCTTCTTCTTGTTTCTTCTTTGCCACTCATGCTCTTCTTGCATTTCCAATAATGGTTTTCTTCTTTCCATTTCATCTTGCTGCTTTTCTATTCCGGGGAGTATTCTCAACCTTCCTTTTAGAAGAAGTTTTGAACTGCTGAATTCTTTTATGATTTGCCGGTCTGTGGATTGCTCTAGCTCTGCCGTTATTAGAAATGGTGGTCATGTGGCATAGGCTACCCTAGGTGGCAGCCTTTGGCCATTCAGGATATGGTCTGTGTCCTAGCACTCCTCCCTGTCCTGCAATATTGCTGCCGAGTTATAAGCTGAAACCCCTCTGGAGGTTCCCTTGTGACTATGTTGTTTCCTCCAGGTGCATTTTAAATCACTGTGATATTCGTGAACTTTGTTGATTGGAATCATACACCTGCTTGTAGGTCAATTGGGATTCCACCTCCTTTGGATGCTGTGCAATTCCTGAATTCGCATAGATGATTTTTTCTTGGCTTTCAACAAGTTTCAGTCTGATATTTCTACAGATAAATTTTCAAACATATTTTATTTCTTTATCTCTTGCTTTTCCATCTGGGACTCTTATGAATTCTAGTCTTTCATGCCCTGTCTTAACCCAGGATACAACAGCAATATTTTCATTGTTTTGCACTTGCTTTCCTATGTCCGAATCTGACCGAGGGATTTCTGTTCCCCTGTCTTCACAGTCATTCACGCGTCCCTCTGCATTATCTAGTCTGCTAAGGACTGAATTTTAGCCCTGATATTATCACATCCACTGAGTTTTCTGATATCTTTTGGCTCGTCTTTAGACTTTCTCTTCCCCTTTTCTGGTATTCTGCCTTTTGTGATTCTGAGACCCTTTTGTTCTTCAGTGTTTTCCTGACCTCCATTTTCAACACTTGGACTGCATAGCGTTTTTCACTCTAGTTGCTTGAAAGCTTATCTTTTGGGCCTTCAATATCTTTGGAACTGAAAATGGTACTTCCTATTTCTTTTACTGTACTTCTTCATCTCTACTGGTCAGGTAATATCAGGTATCTAATGTAGATTTTTAGGGCTATGTTAAGTGAAAATTTTAGACTATTGTCTCTACGCAATTCCAAGGGATTTCTGTGAGGACAATTTCTCCTAGACATTGATGCCATATTCTCTTCCTGTGTGTGTTGTCTGGTATATCTCCAATTGCTGGTGTTGCATTTGTTGTGATGAACAACCCATACTATTTCGATTAGCATAACTTCATTTTGATTACGCTTATCTCACAATTCTGAAAGTGCGCAGGACACGGCCTCTTGTGGAAATAAGGATTCTAAAGGTTCTCAGCTCTGCATTCTACTCTATGTCATTTTGGAGTGTTTCCAAAAGAGCAAACTGAGAGTGCGCTTGTGCTTTGTAGTGCCACGGGAATGTCCCAATGAAAGCAGTTCTTCCCAGAGCTTCTCTGTCTACTGAAACACCAGTGGAAGCACATCCATGGATGTCACAAATCAGGGCCTGCTGGAATGATCCCGCAGACCGACCTTGGTGTCCTCGCTGCCGTACCGTGCCGGTGCCATCCAAAATGTAGCATCCGATTTTGGGAGATAGTGCTGAAGGAAATGCTTCCTCTTCTCACGCTGTGGACTTGGACCACTCTACCTTATCCTATCATCCTTTTGGCACGGGTGCACGAATGCCACCACAGAGCTGTTGCGCATACTGTGCCTCAAACCAAAACATAATCCCAGCCCAGGTTATGAATGTAGCAGATCCTAAGGGTTTTCATTCTGATTTCAAACCCAAGGCCCCCTGGATACCTCAGACCAGATGCACGATAGCTCTGATTCAGTCCCACATGCGCTCTATTGGAAAAATGCCCAATTGGTCCCTGGTCCTGCAGATGCACTGGGTGTGGCCATGGGACATATCGGTAATCTCAACCGCGCTACCAGTGTGGTTGATTTATCATTGGTACACTGTTCGGTTTGCTCTCTTGATTAGACCCACCACATTACACAATGCACTCCAGATCCCTGAGACTCAGCGTATGCCATCAACCGTAGCCCTATACCTCACTTACCGATGCTCCTTCTAAATGTAATTTGGCATCACGGATCTTGGTCTCAGAATCAACTGTGGGGATATTTTGTGCTCGCTTCTTTGAGTTCTGTCATCCAAGCATCTGCTGTGCACTCTTGTAAATCTCAGCACATCACCTTCAATCTCATGTCTCCTGTACGCTTGAGAGGGTGCGTCCAAGTTAAACAGGGTTTCACACTTGTTGGTCAGACCCTGCACTGGTTTCCATTCCCTGCTTTGCCTTCTCCTGCTTCCAGGTGTCCTGAGGCCTCATCCTGTCTTTGGAAGTAACAGACCTCTCTTCGGCAAGTGTCCTGTGCCAAAGGCTGGGTGAGTGGAGTTTTACATTTCTCTGTATAAGGGAGCGCGTGAGTGCAGGTTGCACTTCTTCTCTGCCAACTGGGCATCGATGAATCAACACTATCCAGATACATTTCACAGAAATGTGATATTTGCTTAGCTCTTGGTTTCTATACAGCCGTGGTGGGAGGGGTTGTCCAAAGAAACCTGTTTTGACATTGTGTTGATATCTCATTTGCAGTCTTTAAGAATTTTAACAGAATTCATTTCCATGTTTTGGGAGTTATACGAAAATGAAGTTATTTTTTGAAACACACTAAATCGACCTAGAAGCCAGACTTGTCAATTTTGGTAACATTTTGTCAACTCTACGGAAAACCTAGACAGATAGAATGCTAACTAGCATTCCAAACTGTTAAAGGGGTCATGTCAGCTCTTTACGGTTGAAGCCTCCGAGACCAACAGGAACCATGAAATAACTATTGGAAACATGAAATAACCCCCAAACTTGGATACACTTGGGCATGTGGTGCCCTTTAGTCCTATTTGTCACCTACTGGCCAATGTTGGAATTTCAAGGGGTAACATCCCTCTCTAGGAAAATACAAGAGGAAACAAACCAAATATATATATTTAGGTTTGAATCCAAATGCACCTAGAGGCATTATAGCTAGGAGAACCCTGCTGCAGTTATGCTTGTCTATGGAGAACCAGGTGTTCTTCTATCAGTGATGAGAAGAGTTAATCTTCCGATCATGTTGGGTAAAGCCATTTAACGCAACCAAGTCTGCACCCACATGATATAGTGCCCCCGGGGGCTTGACTCAAATGAAAGACGATCCACATAAGCTGTGTCTTTAATGTCAATGGCGACTTTTACAGTACACTTCACTTTCTGACGTGTACTATTTACCTATACTGTCGTGAAAATCTGAGGCCTAATACAGATTCAAGTTCAGTCAAAGATTCCCCTCACTTACCACACTCCCTTCACCCCAGAGAAGACATAAACACAACATTTGCTGAATCTAGCGGAAGGTCATCGTTTCTAGGTGTGAGCTAACTATTCAATTCCTATCTATTTCAGCCGAGACTCTTTGACCTTTAAGGAGTTCACTGTTGTTCACAGAGTGTGAAGCTGGAGGAAATCTGATTCTAGGAGGGACTTGCCCTTCTCCTAATGGCTTCATTGCCGCTCAGGTACTGATCCTTCAAAATGGTTGCGTGAGTGGAGGGGAGGGAAGGGCAAGTGCTTGCTAGCAAGGACCAAACCTGGGAAAAGGCTTACCTGGGCTTGGTGAATTTTGGTCTGAATGGCTTGGGAAGGCCCCTTGGGGCGTGTGGATTCTCACGACCTCTTCCAAGAACAGGAGCGTTTTGATCATCTCTGCCATCTCTTCTCTTGCACACGTCAGGGACCTTGGACCCGTTCTTGGAGAAGAGAATTGAGGAACTTCCTCAAGTCCACGTTGGCACTCCGTATGTTTCTGCCAGTATCAGCGAGGTTCAATATGTCTCCTGAATGTCTTTTGAGCCTGGTATCCTCTACAGCTGTCTCCACGCCAGTATTCTCCATTGTAGCAGAACATCTCTCATCCATGTGTTCGCATCTCTCCTCAATCCGTGCAGCCAGCTTTTCGGCCAGCTTCTCTTCGTGACTCCCCTTAAGTCGACTTCAGCAGGACTGGGCAAGTCTGAAAGTACCTCAGAGCCTCACCAGTAAGCTGATGACAGGCAGATCTTCCACTGTCTGCCCTTTCAGGTTCTGGAAACTGACCTGTGAACTCAGGTCTTTGGGCAGCAGAAGTATCTCGAACTTACACAGCTTCCCGGACCAAACACCTAAGCCAAGCTCCACAGAGGCCTGCAGCCCCTCCATCACACTGATCCACCCACAGAACTCGGCCCGGTTACCTAGGATCCAACAGCCACAACAAGCCTCGTGGAACACACCAACATTCCACCTGGAATCCAACCGGTAACTGCCATCCCCAATGGCTGCTGCAGCTTGTCAGTGTTGGGGGAGGGGCTGCATCCGACGAGAGGTTCCTAAAGTCAATGTGGTTCTGCCCACTAGCGTCCCATGGGCCTTTCTTCTTCCCTCTTTCCTTTTGTTCAGATCTGTATGCACAGTACCAATGGAGAGAAGTGTGTCCCTTTTCAGTTGAAGGTTTCACACGTCTTTAAACTTTCTAAGAGTTCACAGTACACAGAGACCCAGTAAAGGAGACTTATGTTCCTATAATATCCGTACAACCGGAATACATATGCGTCGCATGATTTCTGCTGAAAAACCCACACTCTCAGGACAGGGATCTATTGGTTTCATGGGGGCTGAATTTCCAAGAAATGAAACCAACCCCAATGTGCACTTTACTGTCTGTCTCTTTTACTCTTAGTACACTTTGGCAGAGCTACTTGCCTTTGTTATAGGCTTCTTACAATTCTTCTCTACGTAGCGTAGAATATGGCATTCCTTCGTCCTGTTGGAAGACATACAAGACTACATCACGGACTAGGAATCCATTGGATTCCAAATCGGCATTTGGGTGAGGTCACGATATGCTCTTATGAATCTATATTTACGAATATGAATGCACGCCTCTGATTTCCGAATACAAGTGTGCTGAGTACATGCAAGCCGCAATACTGGGTCGATGCGTGCTGAATGATCCTTGACATCACCTTGAGTATTTTCTTTTGAATAATCATGTTTCCCATGGTATATGTCAGCCAACCGTACCATTTTGGTGCATGTTTGTTGGTTTGATTCTTTGTTGGTCTGCTTCTCGCTTGTTTTGCAAACACGTCAGGACATGCATCTCTCCTTTCGCTTCAAACAGAGAGTCAAATAAGCTGATTCACTTAAGAGAGTGCTTCCAATCACCTATGATTTCCTGCTTCCCTCTCCAATCTTTAAGGTTTTGATGTCCTCCTTGCCTTCTTCTTGTTTATTCTTTGCCACTCATGCTCTTCTTGCATTTCCAATAATGGTTCCCCTCTTTCCATTTCATCTTGCTGCTTTTATATTCCGGGGATTATTCTCAACCTTCCTTTTAGAAGAAGTTTTGAACTGCTGAATTCTTTTATGATTTGCCGGTCTGTGGATTGCTCTAGCTCTGCCGTTATTAGAAATGGTGGTCATGTGGCATAGGCTACCCTAGGTGGCAGCATTTGGCCATTCAGGATATGGTCTGTGTCCTGGCACTCCTCCCTGTCCTGCAATATTGCTGCCGAGTTATATGCTGAAACCCCTCTGTAGGTTCCCTTGTGACTATGTTGTTTCCCCCAGGTGCATTTTAAATCACTGTGATATTCGTGAACTTTGTTGATTGGAATCATACAGCTGCTTGTAGGTCTATTGGTATTCCAACTCCTTTGGATGCTGTGTAATTCCTGAATTCGCATAGATGATTTTTTCTTGGCTTTCAACAAGTTTCAGTCTGATATTTCTACAGATAAATTTTCTGACATATTTTATTTCTTTATCTCTTGCTTTTCCATCTGGGACTCTTATGAATTCTAGTCTTTCATGCCCTGTCTTAACCCAGGATACAACAGCAATATTTTCATTGTTTTGCACTTGCTTTCCTATGTCCGAATCTGACCGAGGGATTTCTGTTCCCCTGTCTTCACAGTCATTCACGCGTCCCTCTGCATTATCTAGTCTGATAAGGACTGAATTTTAGCCCTGATATTATCACATCCACTGAGGTTTCTGATATCTTTTGGCTCGTCTTTAGACTTTCTCTTCCCCTTTTCTGGTATTCTGCCTTTTGTGATTCTGAGACCCTTTTGTTCTTCAGTGTTTTCCTGACCTCCATTTTCAACACTTGGACTGCATAGCGTTTTGCAGTCTAATTGTTTGAAAGCTTATCTTTTGGGCCTTCAATATCTTTGGAACTGAAAATGGTACTTCCTATTTCTTTTACTGTACTTCTTCATCTCTACTGGTCAGGTAATATCAGGTATCTAATGTAGATTTTTAGGGCTATGTTAAGTGAAAATTTTAGACTCTTGTCTCTACGCAATTCCAAGGGATTTCTGTGAGGACAATTTCTCCTAGACATTGATGCCATATTCTGTTCCTGTGTGTGTTGTCTGGTATATCTCCAATTGATGGTGTTGCATTTGTTGTGATGAACAACCCATACTATTTCGATTAGCATAACTTCATTTTGATTACGCTTATCTCACAATTCTGAAAGTGCGCAGGACACGGCCTCTTGTGGAAATGAGGATTCTAAAGGTTCTCATCTCTGCATTCTGCTCTATGTCATTTTGGAGTGTTTCCAAAACAGCAAACTGAGAGTGCGCTTGTGCTTTGTAGTGCCACGGGAAAGTCCCAATGAAAGCAGTTCTTCCCAGAGCTTCTCTGTCTACTGAAACACCAGTGGAAGCACATCCATGGATGTCACAAATCAGGGCCTGCTGGAATGATCCCGCAGACCGACCTTGGTGTCCTCGCTGCCGTACCGTGCCGGTGCCATCCAAAATGTAGCATCCGATTTTGGGAGATAGTGCGGAAGGAAATGCTTCCACTTCTCACGCTGTGGACTTGGACCACTCTACCGTGTCCTATCATCCTTGTGGCACGTGTGCACGAAGGCCACCACAGAGCTGTTGCCCATCCTGTGCCTCAAACCAAACCATAATCCCAGCACAGGTTATGAATGTAGCAAATCCTAAGGCTTTTCATTCTGATTTCAAACACAAGGCCCCCTGGATCCCTCAGACCAGATTCACGATAGCTCTGATTCAGCCCCACACGTGCTCTATTGGCAAAATGCCCAATTGGTCCCTGGTCCTGCAGATGCACTCGGTGTGGCCATGGGACATATTGGTAATCTCAACCACGCGACCAGTGTGGTTGATTTATCATTGGTACACTGTTCGGTTTGCTCTCTTGATTAGACCCACCACATCCCACAACGCACTCCAGATCCCTGAGACTCAGGGTATGCCATCAACTGTAGCTCTATACCTCACTTACCGATGCCCATGCTAACTGTAATTTGGCATCACGGTTCTTGGTCTCAGAATCAACTGTGGGGATATTTTGCGCTGGTTTCTTTGAGTTCTGTCAGCCAAGCATCTGCTGTGCACTCTTTTAAATCTCAGCACATCACCTTCAATCTCATGTCTCCTGTCGGCTTGAGAGTGTGCATCCAAGTTAAACAGTGTTTCACCCTTGTTGGTCAGACCCTGCCCTGGTTTCCATTCCCAGCTTTGCCTGCTCCTGCTTCCAGGTGTCCTGAGGCCTCATCCTGTCTTTGGAAGTAACAGACCTCTCTTCGGCAAGTGTCCTGTGCCAAAGGCTGGGTGAGTGGAATTTTACATTTCTCTGTACAAGGGAGCGCGTGAGTGCAGGTTGCACTTCTTCTCTGCCAACTGGGAATTGATGAATCAACACTATCCAGATACATTTCACAGAAATGTGATATTTGCTTAGCTCTTGGTTTCTATACAGCCGTGGTGGGAGGGGTTTTCCAAAGAAACCTGTTTTGACATTTTGTTGATATCTCATATGCTGCCCTTAAGAATTTTATCAGAATGCATTTACATGTTTTGGGAGTTATACGAAAATGAAGTTATTTTTTGAAACATACTAAATCGACCTAGAAGCCACACTTGTCAATTTTGGTAACATTTTGTAAGCTCTACGGAAAACCTAGACAGATAGAATGCAAACTAGCAGTCCAAACTGTTAAAGGGGTCATGTCAGCTCTTTACGGTTGAAGCCTCTGAGACCAACAGGAACCATGAAATAACTATTGGAAACATGAAATAACCCCCAACCTTGGATACACTTGGGCATGTGGTTCTCTTTAGTCCTATTTGTCACATACTGGCCAATGTTGGCATTTCAATGGGTAACATCCCTCTCTAGGAAAATACAAGGGGAAACAAACCAAATATATACATTTAGGTTTGAATCCAAAAGCACCTAGAGGCATTATATCTAGGAGAACCCTGCTGCTGTAATGCTTGTCTATGGAGAACCAGGGGTTCTTCTATCAGTGATGAGAACAGTTAATCTTCCGATCATGTTGGGTAAAGCCATTTAACGCAACCAAGTCTGCACCCACATGATATAGTGCCCCCGGGGGCTTGACTCAAGTGAAAGACGATCCACATAAGCTGTGTCTTTAATGTCATTGGCGACTTTTACAGTACACTTCACTTTCTGACTTGTACTATTTACCTATACTGTCTTGAAAAACTGAGGCCTAATACAGATTCAAGTTCAGTCAAAGATTCCCCTCACTTACCACATTCCCTTCACCCCAGGGAAGACATAAACACAACATTTGCTGAATCTAGCAGAAGGCCATCGTTTCTAGGTGTGAGCTAAGTATTAAATTCCTATCTATTTCAGCCGAGACTATTTGACCTTTAAGGTGTTCACTGTTGTTCACAGAGTGTGAAGCTGGAGGAACTCTGATTCTAGGAGGGACTTGCCCTTCTCCTAATGGCTTCATTGCCGCTCAGGTACTGAACCTTCAAAATGGATGCGTGAGTGGAGGGGAGGGAAGGGCAAGTGCTTGCTAGCTAGGCCCAAACCTGGGAAAAGGCTTACCTGGGCTTGGTGAATTTTGGTCTGAATGGCTTGGGAAGGCCCCTTGGGACGTGTGGATTCTCACGACCTCTTCCAAGAACAGGAGCGTTTTGATCATCTCTGCCATCTCTTCTCTTGCACACGTCAGGGACCTTGGACCCGTTCTTGGAGAAGAGAATTGAGGAACTTCCTCAAGTCCACGTTGGCACTCCGTATGTTTCTGCCAGTATCAGCGAGGTTCAATATGTCTCCTGAATGTCTTTTGAGCCTGGTATCCTCTACAGCTGTCTCCACGCCAGTATTCTCCATTGTAGCAGAATATCTCTCATCCATGTGTTCGCATCTCTCCTCAATCCGTGCAGCCAGCTTTTCGGCCAGCTTCTCTTCGTGACTCCCCTAAAGTCGACTTCACCAGGACTGGGCAAGTCTGAAAGTACCTCGGAGCCTCACCAGTAAGCTGATGACAGGCAGATCTTCCACTGTCTGCCCTTTCAGGTTCTGGAAACTGACCTGTGAACTCAGGTCTTTGGGCAGCAGAAGTATCTCGAACTTACACAGCTTCCCGGACCAAACACCTAAGCCAAGCTCCACAGAGGCCTGCAGCCCCTCCATCACACTGATCCACCCACAGAACTCGGCCCGGTTACCTAGGATCCAACAGCCACAACAAGCCTCGTGGAACACACCAACATTCCACCTGGAATCCAACCGGTAACTGCCATCCCCAATGGCTGCTGCAGCTTGTCAGTGTTGGGGGAGGGGCTGCATCCGACGAGAGGTTCCTAAAGTCAATGTGGTTCTGCCCACTAGCGTCCCATGGGCCTTTCTTCTTCCCTCTTTCCTTTTGTTCAGATCTGTATGCACAGTACCAATGGAGAGAAGTGTGTCCCTTTTCAGTTGAAGGTTTCACACGTCTTTAAACTTTCTAAGAGTTCACAGTACACAGAGACCCAGTAAAGGAGACTTATGTTCCTATAATATCCGTACAACCGGAATACATATGCGTCGCATGATTTCTGCTGAAAAACCCACACTCTCAGGACATGGATCTATTGGTTTCATGGGGGCTGAATTTCCAAGAAATGAAACCAACCCCAATGTGCACTTTACTGTCTGTCTCTTTTGCTCTTAGTACACTTTGGCAGAGCTACTTGCCTTTGTTATAGGCTTCTTACAATTCTTCTCTACGTAGCGTAGAATATGGCATTCCTTCATCCTGTTCGAAGATATACAATACTACATCACGGACTAGGAATCCAGTGGATTCCAAATCGGCATTTGGGTGAGGTCACGATATGCTCTTATGAATCTATATTTACGAATATGAATGCACGCCTCTGATTTCCGAATACAAGTGTGCTGAGTACATGCAAGCCGCAATACTGGGTTGATGCGTGCTGAATGATCCTTGACATCACCTTGAGTATTTTCTTTTGAATAATCATGTTTCCCATGGTATATGTCAGCCAACCGTACCATTTTGGTGCATGTTTGTTGGTTTGATTCTTTGTTGGTCTGCTTCTCGCTTGTTTTGCAAACACGTCAGGACATGCATCTCTCCTTTCGCTTCAAACAGAGAGTCAAATAAGCTGATTCACTTAAGAGAGTGCTTCCAATCACCTATGATTTCCTGCTTCCCTCTCCAATCTTTAAGGTTTTGATGTCCTCCTTGCCTTCTTCTTGTTTCTTCTTTGCCACTCATGCTCTTCTTGCATTTCCAATAATGGTTTTCTTCTTTCCATTTCATCTTGCTGCTTTTCTATTCCGGGGAGTATTCTCAACCTTCCTTTTAGAAGAAGTTTTGAACTGCTGAATTCTTTTATGATTTGCCGGTCTGTGGATTGCTCTAGCTCTGCAGTTATAACAAATGGTGGTCATGTGGCATAGGCTACCCTAGGTGGCAGCATTTGGCCATTCAGGATATGGTCTGTGTCCTGGCACTCCTCCCTGTCCTGCAATATTGCTGCCGAGTTATATGCTGAAACCCCTCTGGAGGTTCCCTTGTGACTATGTTGTTTCCTCCAGGTGCATTTTAAATCACTGTGATATTCGTGAACTTTGTTGATTGGAATCATACAGCTGTTGGTAGGTCTATTGGGATTCCACCTCCTTTGGATGCTGTGTAATTCCTGAATACGCATAGATGATTTTTTCTTGGCTTTCAACAAGTTTCAGTCTGATATTTCTACAGATAAATTTTCAGACATATTTTATTTCTTTATCTCTTGCTTTTCCATCTGGGACTCTTATGAATTCTACTCTTTCATGCCCTGTCTTAACCCAGGATACAACAGCAATATTTTCATTGTTTTGCACTTGCTTTCCTATGTCCGAATCTGACCGAGGGATTTCTGTTCCCCTGTCTTCACAGTCATTCACGCGTCCCTCTGCATTATCTAGTCTGCTAAGGACTGAATTTTAGCCCTGATATTATCACATCCACTGAGTTTTCTGATATCTTTTGGCTCGTCTTTAGACTTTCTCTTCCCCTTTTCTGGTATTCTGCCTTTTGTGATTTTGAGACCCTTTTGTTTTTCACTGTTTTCCTGACCTCCATTTTCAACACTTGGACTGCATAGAATTTTGCAGTCTAATTGTTTGAAAGCTTATCTTTTGGGCCTTCAATATCTTTGGAACTGAAAATGGTACTTCCTATTTCTTTTACTGTACTTCTTCATCTCTACTGGTCAGGTAATATCAGGTATCTAATGTAGATTTTTAGGGCTATGTTAAGTGAAAATTTTAGACTCTTGTCTCTACGCAATTCCAAGGGATTTCTGTGAGGACAATTTCTCCTAGACATTGATGCCAAATTCTCTTCCTGTGTGTGTTGTCTGGTATATCTCCAATTGCTGGTGTTGCATTTGTTGTGATGAACAACCCATACTATTTCGATTAGCATAACTTCATTTTGATTACGCTTATCTCACAATTCTGAAAGTGCGCAGGACACGGCCTCTTGTGGAAATGAGGATTCTAAAGGTTCTCAGCTCTGCATTCTGCTCTATGTCATTTTGGAGTGTTTCCAAAACAGCAAACTGAGAGTGCGCTTGTGCTTTGTAGTGCCACGGGAAAGTCCCAATGAAAGCAGTTCTTCCCAGAGCTTCTCTGTCTACTGAAACACCAGTGGAAGCACATCCATGGATGTCACACATCAGGGCCTGCTGGAATGATCCCGCAAACCGACCTTGGTGTCCTCGCTGCCGTACCGTGCCGGTGCCATCCAAAATGTAGCATCCGATTTTGGGAGATAGTGCTGAAGGAAATGCTTCCTTTTCTCACGCTGTGGACATGGACCACTCTAACGTGTCCTATCATCCTTGTGGCACGGGTGCACGAAGGCCACCACAGAGCTGTTGCGCATCCTGTGCCTCAAACCAAACCATAATCCCAGCCCAGGTTATGAATGTAGCAGATCCTAAGGCTTTTCATTCTGATTTCAAACCCAAGGCCCCCTGGATCCCTCAGACCAGATGCACGATAGCTCTGATTCAGCCCCACACGTGCTCTATTGGCAAAATGCCCAATTGGTCCCTGGTCCTGCAGATGCACTGGGTGTGGCCATGGCACAGATCGGTAATCTCAACCGCGCGACCAGTGTGGTTGATTTATCATTGGTACACTGTTCGGTTTGCTCTCTTGATTAGACCCACCACATCCCACAACGCACTCCAGATCCCTGAGACTCAGCGTATGCAATCAACCGTAGCCCTATACCTCACTTACCGATGCCCCTGCTAACTGTAATTTGGCATCACGGATCTTGGTCTCAGTATCAACTGTGGGGATATTTTGCGCTGGTTTCTTTCAGTTCTGTCAGCCAAGCATCTGCTGTGCACTCTTGTAAATCTCAGCACATCACCTTCAATCTCATGCCTCCTGTCCGCTTGAGAGGGTGCGTCCAAGTTAAACAGGGTTTCACCCTTGTTGGTCAGACCCTGTACTGGTTTCCATTCCCTGCTTTGCCTTCTCCTGCTTCCAGGAGTCCTGAGGCCTCATCCTGTCTTTGGAAGTAACATACCTCTCTTCGACAAGTGTCCTGTGCCAAAGGTTGGGTGAGTGGAGTTTTACATTTCTCTGTACAAGGGAGCGCGTGAGTGCAGGTTGCACTTCTTCTCTGCCAACTGGGCATCGATGAATCAACACTATCCAGATACATTTCACAGAAATGTGATATTTGCTTAGCTCTTGGATTCTATACAGCCGTGGTGGGAGGGGTTGTCCAAAGAAAACTTTTTTGACATTGTGTTGATATCTCACTTGCAGTCTTTAAGAATTTTAACAGAATTCATTTCCATGTTTTGGGAGTTATACGAAAATGAAGTTATTTTTTGAAACACACTAAATCGACCTAGAAGCCAGACTTGTCAATTTTGGTAACATTGTGTCAGCTCTACGGAAAACCTAGACAGATAGAATGCAAACTAGCAGTCCAAACTGTTAAAGGGGTCATGTCAGCTCTTTACGGTTGAAGCCTCCGAGACCAACAGGAACCATGAAATAACTATTGGAAACATGAAATAACCCCCAACCTTGGATACACTTGGGCATGTGGTGCCCTTTATTCCTATTTGTCACCTACTGGCCAATGTTGGCATTTCAAGGGGTAACATCCCTCTCTAGGAAAATACAAGAGGAAACAAACCAAATATATACATTTAGGTTTGAATCCAAAAGCACCTAGAGGCATTATAGCTAGGAGAACCCTGCTGCAGTTATGCTTTTCTATGGAGAACCAGGTGTTCTTCTATCAGTGATGAGAACAGTTAATCTTCTGATCATGTTGGGTAAAGCCATTTAACGCAACCAGGTCTGCACCCACATGATATTGTGCCACCGGGGGCTTGACTCAAGTGAAAGACGATCCACATAAGCTGTGTCTTTAATGTCATTGGCGACTTTTACAGTACACTTCACTTTCTGACTTGTACTATTTACCTATACTGTCTTGAAAAACTGAGGCCTAATACAGATTCAAGTTCAGTCAAAGATTCCCCTCACTTACCACACTCCCTTCACCCCAGTGAAGACATAAACACAACATTTGCTGAATCTAGCGGAAGGCCATCGTTTTTAGGTGTGAGCTAAGTATTCAATTCCTATCTATTTCAGCCGAGACTATTTGACCTTTAAGGAGTTCACTGTTGTTCACAGAGTGTGAAGCTGGAGGAACTCTGATTCTAGGAGGGACTTGCCCTTCTCCTAATGGCTTCATTGCCGCTCAGGTACTGAACCTTCAAAATGGATGCGTGAGTGGAGGGGAGGGAAGGGCAAGTGCTTGCTAGCTAGGCCCAAACCTGGGAAAAGGCTTACCTGGGCTTTGTGAATTTTGGTCTGAATGGCTTGGGAAGGCCCCTTGGGACGTGTGGATTCTCACGACCTCTTCCAAGAACAGGAGCGTTTTGATCATCTCTGCCATCTCTTCTCTTGCACACGTCAGGGACCTTGGACCCGTTCTTGGAGAAGAGAATTGAGGAACTTCCTCAAGTCCACGTTGGCACTCCGTATGTTTCTGCCAGTATCAGCGAGGTTCAATATGTCTCCTGAATGTCTTTTGAGCCTGGTATCCTCTACAGCTGTCTCCACGCCAGTATTCTCCATTGGAGCAGAACTTCTCTCATCCATGTGTTCGCATCACTCCTCAATCCGTGCAGCCAGCTTTTCGGCCAGCTTCTCTTCGTGACTCCCCTAAAGTCGACTTCACCAGGACTGGGCAAGTCTGAAAGTACCTCGGAGCCTCACCAGTAAGCTGATGACAGGCAGATCTTCCACTGTCTGCCCTTTCAGGTTCTGGAAACTGACCTGTGAACTCAGGTCTTTGGGCAGCAGAAGTATCTCGAACTTACACAGCTTCCCGGACCAAACACCTAAGCCAAGCTCCACAGAGGCCTGCAGCCCCTCCATCACACTGATCCACCCACAGAACTCGGCCCGGTTACCTAGGATCCAACAGCCACAACAAGCCTCGTGGAACACACCAACATTCCACCTGGAATCCAACCGGTAACTGCCATCCCCAATGGCTGCTGCATCTTGTCAGTGTTGGGGGAGGGGCTGCATCCGACGAGAGGTTCCTAAAGTAAATGTGGTTCTGCCCACTAGCGTCCCATGGGCCTTTCTTCTTCCCTCTTTCCTTTTGTTCAGATCTGTATGCACAGTACCAATGGAGAGAAGTGTGTCCCTTTTCAGTTGAAGGTTTCACACGTCTTTAAACTTTCTAAGAGTTCACAGTACACAGAGACCCAGTAAAGGAGACTTATGTTCCTATAATATCCGTACAACCGGAATACATATGCGTCGCATGATTTCTGCTGAAAAACCCACACTCTCAGGACATGGATCTATTGGTTTCATGGGGGCTGAATTTCCAAGAAATGAAACCAACCCCAATGTGCACTTTACTGTCTGTCTCTTTTGCTCTTAGTACACTTTGGCAGAGCTACTTGCCTTTGTTATAGGCTTCTTACAATTCTTCTCTACGTAGCGTAGAATATGGCATTCCTTCATCCTGTTGGAAGACATAAAAGACTACAACACGGAATAGGAATCCATTGGATTCCAAATCGGCATTTGGGTGAGGTCACGATATGCTCTTATGAATCTATATTTACGAATATGAATGCATGCCTCTGATTTCCGAATACAAGTGTGCTGAGTACATGCAAGCCGCAATACTGGGTCGATGCGTGCTGAATGATCCTTGACATCACCTTGAGTATTTTCTTTTGAATAATCATGTTTCCCATGGTATATGTCAGCCAACCGTACCATTTTGGTGCATGTTTGTTGGTTTGATTCTTTGTTGGTCAGCTTCTCGCTTGTTTTGCAAACACGTCAGGATATGTATCTCTCCTTTCGCTTCAAACAGAGAGTCAAATAAGCTGATTCACTTAAGAGAGTGCTTCCAATCACCTATGATTTCCTGCTTCCCTCTCCAATCTTTAATGTTTTGATGTCCTCCTTGCCTTCTTCTTGTTTCTTCTTTGCCACTCATGCTCTTCTTGCATTTCCTATAATGGTTTTCTTCTTTCCATTTCATCTTGCTGCTTTTCTATTCCGGGGAGTATTCTCAACCTTCCTTTTAGAAGAAGTTTTGAACTGCTGAATTCTTTTATGATTTGCCGGTCTGTGGATTGCTCTAGCTCTGCCGTTATTAGAAATGGTGGTCATGTGGCATAGGCTACCCTAGGTGGCAGCCTTTGGCCATTCAGGATATGGTCTGTGTCCTGGCACTCTTCCCTGTCCTGCAATATTGCTGCCGAGTTATTAGCTGAAACCCCTCTGGAGGTTCCCTTGTGACTATGTTGTTTCCTCCAGGTGCATTTTAAATCACTGTGATATTCGTGAACTTTGTTGATTGGGATCATACAGCTGCTGGTAGGTCTATTGGGATTCCACCTCCTTTGGATGCTGTGTAATTCCTGAATTCGCATAGATGATTTTTTCTTGACTTTCAACAAGTTTCAGTCTGATATTTCTACAGATAAATTTTCAGACATATTTTATTTCTTTATCTCTTGCTTTTCCATCTGGGACTCTTATGAATTCTAGTCTTTCATGCCCTGTCTTAACCCAGGATACAACAGCAATATTTTCATTGTTTTGCACTTGCTTTCCTATGTCCGAATCTGACCGAGGGATTTCTGTTCCCCTGTCTTCACAGTCATTCACGCGTCCCTTTGCATTATCTAGTCTGCTAAGGACTGAATTTTAGCCCTGATATTATCACATCCACTGAGTTTTCTGATATCTTTTGGCTCGTCTTTAGACTTTCTCTTCCCCTTTTCTGGTATTCTGCCTTTTGTGATTCTGAGACCCTTTTGTTATTCACTGTTTTCCTGACCTCGATTTTCAACACTTGGACTGCATAGCGTTTTGCAGTCTAGTTGTTTGAAAGCTTATCTTTTGGGCCTTCAATATCTTTGGAACTGAAAATGGTACTTCCTATTTCTTTTACTGTACTTCTTCATCTCTTCTGGTCAGGTAATATCAGGTATCTAATGTAGATTTTTAGGGCTATGTTAAGTGAAAATTTTAGACTCTTGTCTCTACGCAATTCCAAGGGATTTCTGTGAGGACAATTTCTCCAAGACATTGATGCCATATTCTCTTCCTGTGTGTGTTGTCTGGTATATCTCCAATTGCTGGTGTTGCATTTGTTGTGATGAACAACCCATACTATTTCGATTAGCATAACTTCATTTTGATTACGCTTATCTCACAATTCTGAAAGTGCACAGGACACGGCCTCTTGTGGAAATGAGGATTCTAAAGGTTCTCAGCTCTGCATTCTGCTCTATGTCATTTTGGAGTGTCTCCAAACCAGCAAACTGAGAGTGCGCTTGTGCTTTGTAGTGCCACGGGAATGTCCCAATGAAAGCAGTTCTTCCCAGAGTTTCTCTGCCTACTAAAACACCATTGGAAGCACATCCATGGATGTCACACATCAGGGCCTGCTGGAATGATCCCGCAGACCGACCTTGGTGTCCTCTCTGCCGTACCGTGCCGGTGCCATCCATAATGTAGCATCCGATTTTGGGAGATAGTGCTGAAGGAAATGCTTCCACTTCTCACGCTGTGGACTTGGACCACTCTACCTTGTCCTATCATCCTTGTGGCACGGGTGCACGAAGGCCACCACAGAGCTGTTGCGCATCCTGTGCCTCAAACCAAAACATAATCCCAGCCCAGGTTATGAATGTAGCAGATCCTAAGGCTTTTCATTCTGATTTCAAACCCAAGGCCCCCTGGATCCCTCAGACCAGATGCACGATAGCTCTGATTCAGCCCCACACGTGCTCTATTGGCAAAATGCCCAATTGGTCCCTGGTCCTGCAGATGCACTGGGTGTGGCCATGGGACAGATCGGTAATCTCAACCGCGCGACCAGTGTGGTTGATTTATCATTGGTACACTGTTCGGTTTGCTCTCTTGATTAGACCCACCACATCCCACAACGCACTCCAGATCCCTGAGAATCAGCGTATGCCATCAACCGTAGCCCTATACCTCACTTACCGATGCCCCTGCTAACTGTAATTTGGCATCACGGATCTTGGTCTCAGAATCAACTGTGGGGATATTTTGCGCTGTTTCTTTGAGTTCTGTCAGCCAAGCATTTGCTGTGCACTCTTGTAAATCTCAGCACATCACCTTCAATCTCATGCCTCCTGTCCGCTTGAGAGGGTGCGTCCAAGTTAAACAGGGTTTCATCTTTGTTGGGCAGACCCTGCCCTGGTTTCCATTCCCTGCTTTGCCTTCTCCTGCTTCCAGGTGTCCTGAGGCCTCATCCTGTCTTTGGAAGTAACAGACCTCTCTTCGGCAAGTGTCCTGTGCCAAAGGCTGGGTGAGTGGAGTTTTACATTTCTCTGTACAAGGGAGCGCGTGAGTGCAGGTTGCACTTTTTCTCTGCCAACTGGGCATCGATGAATCAACACTATCCAGATACATTTCACAGAAATGTGATATTTGCTTAGCTCTTGGTTTCTATACAGCCGTGGTGGGAGGGGTTGTCCAAAGAAACCTGTTTTGACATTGTGTTGATATCTCATTTGCAGTCTTTAAGAATTTTAACAGAATTCATTTCCATGTTTTGGGAGTTATATGAAAATGAAGTTATTTTTTGAAACACACTAAATCGACCTAGAAGCCAGACTTGTCAATTTTGGTAACATTTAGTCAGCACTACGGACAACCTAGACAGATAGAATGCAAACTAGCATTCCAAACTGTTAAAGGGGTCATGTCAGCTCTTTACGGTTGAAGCCTCCGAGACCAACAGGAACCATGAAATAACTATTGGAAACATGAAATAACCCCCAACCTTGGATACACTTGGGCATGTGGTGCCATTTAGTCCTATTTGTCACCTACTGTCCAATGTTGGCATTTCAAGGGGTAACATCCCTCTCTAGGAAAATACAAGAGGAAACAAACCAAATATATACATTTAGGTTTGAATCCAAATGCACCTAGAGGCATTATAGCTAGGAGAACCCTGCTGCAGTTATGCTTGTCTATGGAGAACCAGGGGTTCTTCTATCAGTGATGAGAACAGTTAATCTTCCGATCATGTTGGGTAAAGCCATTTAACGAAACCAAGTCTGCACCCACATGAAATAGTGCCCCCGGGGTCTTGACTCAAGTGAAAGACGATCCACATAAGCTGTGTCTTTAGTGTCATTGGCGACTTTTACAGTACACTTCACTTTCTGACTTGTACTATTTACCTATACTGTCTTGAAAAACTGAGGCCTAATACAGATTCAAGTTCAGTCAAAGATTCCCCTCACTTACCACACTCCCTTCACCCCAGGGAAGACATAAACACAACATTTGCTGAATCTAGCGGAAGGCCATCGTTTCTAGGTGTGAGCTAAGTATTCAATTCCTATCTATTTCAGCCGAGACTATTTGACCTTTAAGGAGTTCACTGTTGTTCACAGAGTGTGAAGCTGGAGGAACTCTGATTCTAGGAGGGACTTGCCCTTCTCCTAATGGCTTCATTGCCGCTCAGGTACTGAACCTTCAAAATGGATGCGTGAGTGGAGGGGAGGGAAGGGCAAGTGCTTGCTAGCTAGGCCCAAACCTGGGAAAAGGCTTACCTGGGCTTGGTGAATTTTGGTCTGAATGGCTTGGGAAGGCCCCTTGGGACGTGTGGATTCTCACGACCTCTTCCAAGAACAGGAGCGTTTTGATCATCTCTGCCATCTCTTCTCTTGCACACGTCAGGGACCTTGGACCCTTTCTTGGAGAAGAGAATTGAGGAACTTCCTCAAGTCCACGTTGGCACTCCGTATGTTTCTGCCAGTATCAGCGAGGTTCAATATGTCTCCTGAATGTCTTTTGAGCCTGGTATCCTCTACAGCTGTCTCCACGCCAGTATTCTCCATTGTAGCAGAACATCTCTCATCCATGTGTTCGCATCTCTCCTCAATCCGTGCAGCCAGCTTTTCGGCCAGCTTCTCTTCGTGACTCCCCTAAAGTCGACTTCACCAGGACTGGGCAAGTCTGAAAGTACCTCGGAGCCTCACCAGTAAGCTGATGACAGGCAGATCTTCCACTGTCTGCCCTTTCAGGTTCTGGAAACTGACCTGTGAACTCAGGTCTTTGGGCAGCAGAAGTATCTCGAACTTACACAGCTTCCCGGACCAAACACCTAAGCCAAGCTCCACAGAGGCCTGCAGCCCCTCCATCACACTGATCCACCCACAGAACTCGGCCCGGTTACCTAGGATCCAACAGCCACAACAAGCCTCGTGGAACACACCAACATTCCACCTGGAATCCAACCGGTAACTGCCATCCCCAATGGCTGCTGCATCTTGTCAGTGTTGGGGGAGGGGCTGCATCCGACGAGAGGTACCTAAAGTAAATGTGGTTCTGCCCACTAGCGTCCCATGGGCCTTTCTTCTTCCCTCTTTCCTTTTGTTCAGATCTGTATGCACAGTACCAATGGAGAGAAGTGTGTCCCTTTTCAGTTGAAGGTTTCACACGTCTTTAAACTTTCTAAGCGTTCACAGTACACAGAGACCCAGTAAAGGAGACTTATGTTCCTATAATATCCGTACAACCGGAATACATATGCGTCGCATGATTTCTGCTGAAAAACCCACACTCTCAGGACATGGATCTATTGGTTTCATGGGGGCTGAATTTCCAAGAAATGAAACCAACCCCAATGTGCACGTTACTGTCTGTCTCTTTTGCTCTTAGTACACTTTGGCAGAGCTACTTGCCTTTGTTATAGGCTTCTTACAATTCTTCTCTACGTAGCGTAGAATATGGCATTCCTTCATTCTGTTGGAAGACATACAATACTACATCACGGACTAGGAATCCAGTGGATTCCAAATCGGCATTTGGGTGAGGTCACGATATGCTCTTATGAATCTATATTTACGAATATGAATGCGCGCCACTGATTTCCGAATACAAGTGTGCTGAGTACATGCAAGCCGCAATACTGGGTCGATGCGTGCTGAATGATCCTTGACATCACCTTGAGTATTTTCTTTTGAATAATCATGTTTCCCATGGTATATGTCAGCCAACCGTACCATTTTGGTGCATGTTTGTTGGTTTGATTCTTTGTTGGTCTGCTTCTCGCTTGTTTTGCAAACACGTCAGGACATGCATCTCTCCTTTCACTTCAAACAGAGAGTCAAATAAGCTGATTCACTTAAGAGAGTGCTTCCAATCACCTATGATTTCCTGCTTCCCTCTCCAATCTTTAAGGTTTTGATGTCCTCCTTGCCTTCTTCTTGTTTCTTCTTTGCCACTCATGCTCTTCTTGCATTTCCAATAATGGTTTTCTTCTTTCCATTTCATCTTGCTGCTTTTCTATTCCGGGGAGTATTCTCAACCTTCCTTTTAGAAGAAGTTTTGAACTGCTGAATTCTTTTATGATTTGCCGGTCTGTGGATTGCTCTAGCTCTGCCGTTATTAGAAATGGTGGTCATGTGGCATAGGCTACCCTAGGTGGCAGCATTTGGCCATTCAGGATATGGTCTGTGTCCTGGCACTCCTCCATGTCCTGCAAAATTGCTGCCTAGTTATAAGCTGAAACCCCTCTGGAGGTTCCCTTGTGACTATGTTGTTTCCTCCAGGTGCGTTTTAAATCAATGTGATATTCGTGAACTTTGTTGAATGGAATCATACAGCTGCTGGTAGGTCTATTGGGATTCCAACTCCTTTGGATGCTGTGTAATTCCTGAATTCGCATAGATGATTTTTTCTTGGCTTTCAACAAGTTTCAGACTGATATTTCTACAGATAAATTTTCAGACATATTTTATTTCTTTATCTCTTGCTTTTCCATCTGGGACTCTTATGAATTCTTGTCTTTCATGCCCTGTCTTAACCCAGTATACAACAGCAATATTTTCATTGTTTTGCACTTGCTTTCCTATGTCCGAATCTGACCGAGGGATTTCTGTTCCCCTGTCTTCACAGTCATTCACGCGTCCCTCTGCATTATCTAGTCTGCTAAGGACTGAATTTTAGCCCTGATATTATCACATCCACTGAGTGTTCTGATATATTTTGGCTCGACTTTAGACTTTCTCTTCCCCTTTTCTGGTATTCTGCCTTTTGTGATTCTGAGACCCTTTTGTTGTTCAGTGTATTCCTGACCTCCATTTTCAACACTTGGACTGCATAGCGTTTTGCAGTCTAGTTGTTTGAAAGCTTATCTTTTGGGCCTTCTATATCTTTGGAACTGAAAATGGTAGTTCCTATTTCTTTTACTGTACTTCTTCATCTCTACTGGTCAGGTAATATCAGGTATCTAATGTAGATTTTTAGGGCTATGTTAAGTGAAAATTTTAGACCCTTGTCTGTACACAATTCCAAGGGATTTCTGTGAGGACAATTTCTCCTAGACATTGATGCCATATTCTGTTCCTGTGTGTGTTGTCTGGTATATGACCAATTTCTGGTGTTGCATTTGTTGTGATGGACAACCTTTACTACTTCGATTAGCATAACTTCATTTTGATTACGCTTACCTCACAATTCTGAAAGTGCGCAGGACACGGCCTCTTGTGGAAATGAGGATTCTAAAGGTTCTCAGCTCTGCATTCTGCTCTATGTCATTTTGGAGTGTTTCCAAACCAGCAAACTGAGAGTGCGCTTGTGCTTTGTAGTGCCACGGGAATGTCCCAAAGAAAGCAGTTCTTCCCAGAGCTTCTCTGTCTACTGAAACAACAGTGGAAGCACATCCATGGATGTCACACATAAGGGCCTGCTGGAATGATCCCGCAGACCGACCTTGGTGTCCTCTCTGCCGTACCGTTCCGGTGCCATCCAAAATGTAGCATCCGATTTTGGGAGATAGTGCTGAAGGAAATGCTTCCTCTTCTCACACTGTGGACTTGGACCACTCTACCTTGTCCTATCATCCTTGTGGCACGGGTGCACGAAGGCCAACACAGAGCTTTTGCGAATCCTGTGCCTCAAACCAAACCATAATACCAGCCCAGGTTATGAATGTAGCAGATCCTAAGGCTTTTCATTCTGATTTCAAACCCAAGGCCCCCTGGATCCCTCAGACCAGATGCACGATAGCTCTGATTCAGCCCCACACGTGCTCTATTGGCAAAATGCCCAATTGGTCCCTGGTCCTGCAGATGCACTGGGTGTGGCCATGGGACATATCGGTAATCTCAACCGCGCGACCAATGTGGTTGATTTATCATTGGTACACTGTTCGGTTTGCTCTCTTGATTAGACCCACCACATTACACAATGCACTCCAGATCCCTGAAACTCAGCGTATGCCATCAACCGTAGCCCTATACCTCACTTACCGATGCCCCTGCTAACTGTAATTTGGCATCACGGATATTGGTCTCAGAATCAACTGTGGGGATATTTTGCGCTGGTTTCTTTGAGTTCTGTCAGCCAAGCATCTGCTGTGCACTCTTGTAAATCTCAGCACATCACCATCAATCTCATGTCTCCTGTCCGCTTGAGAGGGTGCGTCCAATTTAAACAGGGTTTCACCCTTGTTGGTCAGACCCTGTACTGGTTTCCATTCCCTGCTTTGCCTTCTCCTGCTTCCAGGTGTCCTGAGGCCTCATCCTGTCTTTGGAAGTAACAGACCTCTCTTCGGCAAGTGTCCTGTGCCAAAGGCTGGGTGAGTGGAGTTTTACATTTCTCTGTACAAGGGAGCGCGTGAGTGCAGGTTGCACTTCTTCTCTGCCAACTGGGCTTCGATGAATCAACACTATCCAGATACATTTCACAGAAATGTGATATTTGCTTAGCTCTTTGTTTCTATACAGCCGTGGTGGGAGGGGATGTCCAAAGAAACCTGTTTTGACATTGTGTTTATATCTCATTTGCAGTCTTTAAGAATTTTAACAGAATTCATTTCCATGTTTTGGGAGTTATACGAAAATGAAGTTATTTTTTGAAACACACTAAATGGACCTAGAAGCAAGACTTGTCAATTTTGGTAACATTTTGTCAGCTCTACGGAAAACCTAGACAGATAGAATGCAAACTAGCTGTCCAAACTGTTAAAGGGGTCATGTCAGCTCTTTACGGTTGAAGCCTCTGAGACCAACAGGAACCATGAAATAACTATTGGAAACATGAAATAACCCCCAACCTTGGATACACTTGGGCATGTGGTGCCCTTTAGTCCTATTTGTCACCTACTGGCCAATGTTGGCATTTCAAGGGGTAACATCCCTCTCTAGGAAAATACAAGAGGAAACAAACCAAATATATACATTTAGGTTTGAATCCAAAAGCACCTAGAGGCATTATAGCTAAGAGAACCCTGCTGCAGTTATGCTTGTCTATGGAGAACCAGGTGTTCTTCTATCAGTGATGAGAACAGTTAATCTTCCCATCATGTTGGGTAAAGCCATTTAACGCAACCAAGTCTGCACCCACATGATATAGTGCCCCCGGTGGCTTGACTCAAGTGAAAGACGATCCACATAAGCTGTGTCTTTAATGTCATTGGCGACTTTTACAGTACACTTCACTTTCTGACTTGTACTATTTACCTATACTGTCTTGAAAAACTGAGGCCTAATACAGATTCAAGTTCAGTCAAAGATTCCCCTCACTTACCACACTCCCTTCACCCCAGGGAAGACATAAACACAACATTTGCTGAATCTAGCGGAAGGCCATCGTTTCTAGGTGTGAGCTAAGTATTCAATTCCTATCTATTTCAGCCGAGACTATTTGACCTTTAAGGATTTCACTGTTGTTCACAGAGTGTGAAGCTGGAGGAACTCTGATTCTAGGAGGGACTTGCCCTTCTCCTAATGGCTTCATTGCCGCTCAGGTACTGAACCTTCAAAATGGATGCGTGAGTGGAGGGGAGGGAAGGGCAAGTGCTTGCTAGCTAGGCCCAAACCTGGGAAAAGGCTTACCTGGGCTTGGTGAATTTTGGTCTGAATGGCTTGGGAAGGCCCCTTGGGACGTGTGGATTCTCACGACCTCTTCCAAGAACAGGAGCGTTTTGATCATCTCTGCCATCTCTTCTCTTGCACACGTCAGGGACCTTGGACCCGTTCTTGGAGAAGAGAATTGAGGAACTTCCTCAAGTCCACGTTGGCACTCCGTATGTTTCTGCCAGTATCAGTGAGGTTCAATATGTCTCCTGAATGTCTTTTGAGCCTGGTATCCTCTACAGCTGTCTCCACGCCAGTATTCTCCATTGTAGCAGAACATCTCTCATCCATGTGTTCGCATCTCTCCTCAATCCGTGCAGCCATCTTTTCAGCCAGCTTCTCTTCGTGACTCCCCTAAAGTCGACTTCACCAGGACTGGGCATGTCTGAAAGTACCTCGGAGCCTCACCAGTAAGCTGATGACAGGCAGATCTTCCACTGTCTGCCCTTTCAGGTTCTGGAAACTGACCTGTGAACTCAGGTCTTTGGGCAGCAGAAGTATCTCGAACTTACACAGCTTCCCGGACCAAACACCTAAGCCAAGCTCCATAGAGGCCTGCAGCCCCTCCTTCACACTGATCCACCCACAGAACTCGGCCCGGTTACCTAGGATCCAACAGCCACAACAAGCCTCGTGGAACACACCAACATTCCACCTGGAATCCAACCGGTAACTGCCATCCACAATGGCTGCTGCATCTTGTCAGTGTTGGGGGAGGGGCTGCATCCGACGAGAGGTTCCTAAAGTAAATGTGGTTCTGCCCACTAGCGTCCCATGGGCCTTTCTTCTTCCCTCTTTCCTTTTGTTCAGATCTGTATGCACAGTACAAATGGATAGAAGTGTGTCCCTTTTCAGTTGAAGGTTTCACACGTCTTTAAACTTTCTAAGAGTTCACAGTACACAGAGACCCAGTAAAGGAGACTTATGTTCCTATAATATCCGTACAACCGGAATACATATGCGTCGCATGATTTCTGCTGAAAAACCCACACTCTCAGGACAGGGATCTATTTGTTTCATGGGGGCTGAATTTCCAAGAAATTAAACCAACCCCAATGTGCACTTTACTGTCTGCCTCTTTTGCTCTTAGTACACTTTGGCAGAGCTACTTGCCTTTGTTATAGGCTTCTTACAATTCTTCTCTACGTAGCGTAGAATATGGCATTCCTTCATCCTGTTGGAAGACATACAAGGCTACATCACGGACTAGGAATCCAGTGGATTCCAAATCGGCATTTGGGTGAGGTCACGATATGCTCTTATGAATCTATATTTACGAATATGAATGCACGCCTCTGATTTCCGAATACAAGTGTGCTGAGTACATGCAAGCCGCAATACTGGGTCGATGCGTGCTGAATGATCCTTGACATCACCTTGAGTATTTTCTTTTGAATAATCATGTTTCCCATGTTATATGTCAGCCAACCGTACCATTTTGGTGCATGTTTGTTGGTTTGATTCTTTGTTGGTCTGCTTCTCGCTTGTTTTGCAAACACGTCAGGACATGCATCTCTCCTTTCGCTTCAAACAGAGAGTCAAATAAGCTGATTCACTTAAGAGAGTGCTTCCAATCACCTATGATTTCCTGCTTCCCTCTCCAATCTTTAAGGTTTTGATGTCCTCCTTGCCTTCTTCTTGTTTCTTCTTTGCCACTCATGCTCTTCTTGCATTTCCAATAATGGTTTTCTTCTTTCCTTTTCATCTTGCTGCTTTTCTATTCCGGGGAGTATTCTCAACCTTCCTTTTAGAAGAAGTTTTGAACTGCTGAATTCTTTTATGATTTGCCGGTCTGTGGATTGCTCTAGCTCTGCCGTTATTAGAAATGGTGGTCATGTGGCATAGGCTACCCTAGGTGGCAGCATTTGGCCATTCAGGATATGGTCTGTGTCCTGGCACTCCTCCCTGTCCTGCAATATTGCTGCCGAGTTATAAGCTGAAACCCCTCTGGAGGTTCCCTTGTGACTATGTTGTTTCCTCCAGGTGCATTTTAAATCACTGTGATATTCGTGAACTTTGTTGAATGGAATCATACAGCTGCTGGTAGGTCTATTGGGATTCCACCTCCTTTGGATGCTGTGTAATTCCTGAATTCGCATAGATGATTTTTTCTTGGCTTTCAACAAGTTTCAGTCTGATATTTCTACAGATAAATTTTCAGACATATTTTATTTCTTTATCTCTTGCTTTTCCATCTGGGACTCTTATGAATTCTAGTCTTTCATGCCCTGTCTTAACCCAGGATACAACAGCAATATTTTCATTGTTTTGCACTTGCTTTCCTATGTCCGAATCTGACCGAGGGATTTCTGTTCCCCTGTCTTCACAGTCATTCACGCGTCCCTCTGCATTATCTAGTCTGCTAAGTACTGAATTTTAGCCCTGATATTATCACATCCACTGAGTTTTCTGATATCTTTTGGCTCGTCTTTAGACTTTCTCTTCCCCTTTTCTGGTATTCTGCCTTTTGTGATTCTGAGACCCTTTTGTTCTTCAGTGTTTTCCTGACCTCCATTTTCAACACTTGGACTGCATAGCGTTTTGCAGTCTAGTTGTTTGAAAGCTTATCTTTTGGGCCTTCAATATCTTTGGAACTGAAAATGGTACTTCCTATTTCTTTTACTGTACTTCTTCATCTCTACTGGTCAGGTAATATCAGGTATTTAATGTAGATTTTTAGGGCTATGTTAAGTGAAAATTTTAGACTCTTGTCTCTACGCAATTCCAAGGGATTTCTGTGAGGACAATTTCTCCAAGACATTGATGCCATATTCTCTTCCTGTGTGTGTTGTCTGGTATATCTCCAATTGCTGGTGTTGCATTTGTTGTGATGAACAACCCATACTATTTCGATTAGCATAACTTCATTTTGATTACGCTTATCTCACAATTCTGAAAGTGCACAGGACACGGCCTCTTGTGGAAATGAGGATTCTAAAGGTTCTCAGCTCTGCATTCTGCTCTATGTCATTTTGGAGTGTCTCCAAACCAGCAAACTGAGAGTGCGCTTGTGCTTTGTAGTGCCACGGGAATGTCCCAATGAAAGCAGTTCTTCCCAGAGTTTCTCTGCCTACTAAAACACCATTGGAAGCACATCCATGGATGTCACACATCAGGGCCTGCTGGAATGATCCCGCAGACCGACCTTGGTGTCCTCTCTGCCGTACCGTGCCGGTGCCATCCATAATGTAGCATCCGATTTTGGGAGATAGTGCTGAAGGAAATGCTTCCACTTCTCACGCTGTGGACTTGGACCACTCTACCTTGTCCTATCATCCTTGTGGCACGGGTGCACGAAGGCCACCACAGAGCTGTTGCGCATCCTGTGCCTCAAACCAAAACATAATCCCAGCCCAGGTTATGAATGTAGCAGATCCTAAGGCTTTTCATTCTGATTTCAAACCCAAGGCCCCCTGGATCCCTCAGACCAGATGCACGATAGCTCTGATTCAGCCCCACACGTACTCTATTGGCAAAATGCCCAATTGGTCCCTGGTCCTGCAGATGCACTGGGTGTGGCCATGGGACAGATCGGTAATCTCAACCGCGCGACCAGTGTGGTTGATTTATCATTGGTACACTGTTCGGTTTGCTCTCTTGATTAGACCCACCACATCCCACAACGCACTCCAGATCCCTGAGAATCAGCGTATGCCATCAACCGTAGCCCTATACCTCACTTACCGATGCCCCTGCTAACTGTAATTTGGCATCACGGATCTTGGTCTCAGAATCAACTGTGGGGATATTTTGCGCTGGTTTCTTTGAGTTCTGTCAGCCAAGCATCTGCTGTGCACTCTTGTAAATCTCAGCACATCACCTTCAATCTCATGCCTCCTGTCCGCTTGAGAGGGTGCGTCCAAGTTAAACAGGGTTTCATCTTTGTTGGGCAGACCCTGCCCTGGTTTCCATACCCTGCTTTGCCTTCTCCTGCTTCCAGGTGTCCTGAGGCCTCATCCTGTCTTTGGAAGTAACAGACCTCTCTTCGGCAAGTGTCCTGTGCCAAAGGCTGGGTGAGTGGAGTTTTACATTTCTCTGTACAAGGGAGCGCGTGAGTGCAGGTTGCACTTTTTCTCTGCCAACTGGGCATCGATGAATCAACACTATCCAGATACATTTCACAGAAATGTGATATTTGCTTAGCTCTTGGTTTCTATACAGCCGTGGTGGGAGGGGTTGTCCAAAGAAACCTGTTTTGACATTGTGTTGATATCTCATTTGCAGTCTTTAAGAATTTTAACAGAATTCATTTCCATGTTTTGGGAGTTATATGAAAATGAAGTTATTTTTTGAAACACACTAAATCGACCTAGAAGCCAGACTTGTCAATTTTGGTAACATTTTGTCAGCACTACGGACAACCTAGACAGATAGAATGCAAACTAGCATTCCAAACTGTTAAAGGGGTCATGTCAGCTCTTTACGGTTGAAGCCTCCGAGACCAACAGGAACCATGAAATAACTATTGGAAACATGAAATAACCCCCAACCTTGGATACACTTGGGCATGTGGTGCCATTTAGTCCTATTTGTCACCTACTGGCCAATGTTGGCATTTCAAGGGGTAACATCCCTCTCTAGGAAAATACAAGAGGAAACAAACCAAATATATACATTTAGGTTTGAATCCAAATGCACCTAGAGGCATTATAGCTAGGAGAACCCTGCTGCAGTTATGCTTGTCTATGGAGAACCAGGGGTTCTTCTATCAGTGATGAGAACAGTTAATCTTCCGATCATGTTGGGTAAAGCCATTTAACGCAACCAAGTCTGCACCCACATGATATAGTGCCCCCGGGGTCTTGACTCAAGTGAAAGACGATCCACATAAGCTGTGTCTTTAGTGTCATTGGCGACTTTTACAGTACACTTCACTTTCTGACTTGTACTATTTACCTATACTGTCTTGAAAAACTGAGGCCTAATACAGATTCAAGTTCAGTCAAAGATTCCCCTCACTTACCACACTCCCTTCACCCCAGGGAAGACATAAACACAACATTTGCTGAATCTAGCGGAAGGCCATCGTTTCTAGGTGTGAGCTAAGTATTCAATTCCTATCTATTTCAGCCGAGACTATTTGACCTTTAAGGAGTTCACTGTTGTTCACAGAGTGTGAAGCTGGAGGAACTCTGATTCTAGGAGGGACTTGCCCTTCTCCTAATGGCTTCATTGCCGCTCAGGTACTGAACCTTCAAAATGGATGCGTGAGTGGAGGGGAGGGAAGGGCAAGTGCTTGCTAGCTAGGCCCAAACCTGGGAAAAGGCTTACCTGGGCTTGGTGAATTTTGGTCTGAATGGCTTGGGAAGGCCCCTTGGGACGTGTGGATTCTCACGACCTCTTCCAAGAACAGGAGCGTTTTGATCATCTCTGCCATCTCTTCTCTTGCACACGTCAGGGACCTTGGACCCGTTCTTGGAGAAGAGAATTGAGGAACTTCCTCAAGTCCACGTTGGCACTCCGTATGTTTCTGCCAGTATCAGGGAGGTTCAATATGTCTCCTGAATGTCTTTTGAGCCTGGTATCCTCTACAGCTGTCTCCACGCCAGTATTCTCCATTGTAGCAGAACATCTCTCATCCATGTGTTCGCATCTCTCCTCAATCCGTGCAGCCAGCTTTTCGGCCAGCTTCTCTTCGTGACTCCCCTAAAGTCGACTTCACCAGGACTGGGCAAGTCTGAAAGTACCTCGGAGCCTCACCAGTAAGCTGATGACAGGCAGATCTTCCACTGTCTGCCCTTTCAGGTTCTGGAAACTGACCTGTGAACTCAGGTCTTTGGGCAGCAGAAGTATCTCGAACTTACACAGCTTCCCGGACCAAACACCTAAGCCAAGCTCCACAGAGGCCTGCAGCCCCTCCATCACACTGATCCACCCACAGAACTCGGCCCGGTTACCTAGGATCCAACAGCCACAACAAGCCTCGTGGAACACACCAACATTCCACCTGGAATCCAACCGGTAACTGCCATCCCCAATGGCTGCTGCATCTTGTCAGTGTTGGGGGAGGGGCTGCATCCGACGAGAGGTTCCTAAAGTCAATGTGGTTCTGCCCACTAGCGTCCCATGGGCCTTTCTTCTTCCCTCTTTCCTTTTGTTCAGATCTGTATGCACAGTACCAATGGAGAGAAGTGTGTCCCTTTTCAGTTGAAGGTTTCACACGTCTTTAAACTTTCTAAGCGTTCACAGTACACAGAGACCCAGTAAAGGAGACTTATGTTCCTATAATATCCGTACAACCGGAATACATATGCGTCGCATGATTTCTGCTGAAAAACCCACACTCTCAGGACATGGATCTATTGGTTTCATGGGGGCTGAATTTCCAAGAAATGAAACCAACCCCAATGTGCACGTTACTGTCTGTCTCTTTTGCTCTTAGTACACTTTGGCAGAGCTACTTGCCTTTGTTATAGGCTTCTTACAATTCTTCTCTACGTAGCGTAGAATATGGCATTCCTTCATTCTGTTGGAAGACATACAATACTACATCACGGACTAGGAATCCAGTGGATTCCAAATCGGCATTTGGGTGAGGTCACGATATGCTCTTATGAATCTATATTTACGAATATGAATGCACGCCACTGATTTCCGAATACAAGTGTGCTGAGTACATGCAAGCCGCAATACTGGGTCGATGCGTGCTGAATGATCCTTGACATCACCTTGAGTATTTTCTTTTGAATAATCATGTTTCCCATGGTATATGTCAGCCAACCGTACCATTTTGGTGCATGTTTGTTGGTTTGATTCTTTGTTGGTCTGCTTCTCGCTTGTTTTGCAAACACGTCAGGACATGCATCTCTCCTTTCACTTCAAACAGAGAGTCAAATAAGCTGATTCACTTAAGAGAGTGCTTCCAATCACCTATGATTTCCTGCTTCCCTCTCCAATCTTTAAGGTTTTGATGTCCTCCTTGCCTTCTTCTTGTTTCTTCTTTGCCACTCATGCTCTTCTTGCATTTCCAACAATGGTTTTCTTCTTTCCATTTCATCTTGCTGCTTTTCTATTCCGGGGAGTATTCTCAACCTTCCTTTTAGAAGAAGTTTTGAACTGCTGAATTCTTTTATGATTTGCCGGTCTGTGGATTGCTCTAGCTCTGCCGTTATTAGAAATGGTGGTCATGTGGCATAGGCTACCCTAGGTGGCAGCATTTGGCCATTCAGGATATGGTCTGTGTCCTGGCACTCCTCCATGTCCTGCAAAATTGCTGCCTAGTTATAAGCTGAAACCCCTCTGGAGGTTCCCTTGTGACTATGTTGTTTCCTCCAGGTGCATTTTAAATCAATGTGATATTCGTGAACTTTGTTGAATGGAATCATACAGCTGCTGGTAGGTCTATTGGGATTCCAACTCCTTTGGATGCTGTGTAATTCCTGAATTCGCATAGATGATTTTTTCTTGGCTTTCAACAAGTTTCAGACTGATATTTCTACAGATAAATTTTCAGACATATTTTATTTCTTTATCTCTTGCTTTTCCATCTGGGACTCTTATGAATTCTTGTTTTTCATGCCCTGTCTTAACCCAGTATACAACAGCAATATTTTCATTGTTTTGCACTTGCTTTCCTATGTCCGAATCTGACCGAGGGATTTCTGTTCCCCTGTCTTCACAGTCATTCACGCGTCCCTCTGCATTATCTAGTCTGCTAAGGACTGAATTTTAGCCCTGATATTATCACATCCACTGAGTTTTCTGATATCTTTTGGCTCGTCTTTAGACTTTCTCTTCCCCTTTTCTGGTATTCTGCCTTTTGTGATTCTGAGACCCTTTTGTTCTTCAGTGTTTTCCTGACCTCCATTTTCAACACTTGGCCTGCATAGCGTTTTGCAGTCTAGTTGTTTGAAAGCTTATCTTTTGGGCCTTCAATATCTTTGGAACTGAAAATGGTACTTCCTATTTCTTTTACTGTACTTCTTCATCTCTACTGGTCAGGTAATATCAGGTATCTAATGTAGATTTTTAGGGCTATGTTAAGTGAAAATTTTAGACTCTTGTCTCTACGCAATTCCAAGGGATTTCTGTGAGGACAATTTCTCCTAGACATTGATGCCATATTCTGTTCCTGTGTGTGTTGTCTGGTATATCTCCAATTGCTGGTGTTGCATTTGTTGTGATGAACAACCCATACTATTTCGATTAGCATAACTTCATTTTGATTACGCTTATCTCACAATTCTGAAAGTGCGCAGGACACGGCCTCTTGTGGAAATGAGGATTCTAAAGGTTCTCAGCTCTGCATTCTGCTCTATGTCATTTTGGAGTGTTTCCAAACCAGCAAACTGAGAGTGCGCTTGTGCTTTGTAGTGCCACGGGAATGTCCCAATGAAAGCAGTTCTTCCCAGAGCTTCTCTGTCTACTGAAACAACAGTGGAAGCACATCCATGGATGTCACACATAAGGGCCTGCTGGAATGATCCCGCAGACCGACCTTGGTGTCCTCTCTGCCGTATCGTGCCGGTGCCATCCAAAATGTAGCATCCGATTTTGGGAGATAGTGCTGAAGGAAATGCTTCCTCTTCTCACACTGTGGACTTGGACCACTCTACTTTGTCCTATCATCCTTGTGGCACGGGTGCACGAAGGCCAACACAGAGCTTTTGCGAATCCTGTGCCTCAAACCAAACCATAATACCAGCCCAGGTTATGAATGTAGCAGATCCTAAGGCTTTTCATTCTGATTTCAAACCCAAGGCCCCCTGGATCCCTCAGACCAGATGCACGATAGCTCTGATTCAGCCCCACACGTGCTCTATTGGCAAAATGCCCAATTGGTCCCTGGTCCTGCAGATGCACTGGGTGTGGCCATGGGACATATCGGTAATCTCAACCGCGCGACCAATGTGGTTGATTTATCATTGGTACACTGTTCGGTTTGCTCTCTTGATTAGACCCACCACATTACACAATGCACTCCAGATCCCTGAGACTCAGCGTATGCCATCAACCGTAGCCCTATACCTCACTTACCGATGCCCCTGCTAACTGTAATTTGGCATCACGGATCTTGGTCTCAGAATCAACTGTGGGGATATTTTGCGCTGGTTTCTTTGAGTTCTGTCAGCCAAGCATCTGCTGTGCACTCTTGTAAATCTCAGCACATCACCTTCAATCTCATGTCTCCTGTCCGCTTGAGAGGGTGCGTCCAATTTAAACAGGGTTTCACCCTTTTTGGTCAGACCCTGTACTGGTTTCCATTCCCTGCTTTGCCTTCTCCTGCTTCCAGGTGTCCTGAGGCCTCATCCTGTCTTTGGAAGAAACAGACCTCTCTTCGGCAAGTGTCCTGTGCCAAAGGCTGGGTGAGTGGAGTTTTACATTTCTCTGTACAAGGGAGCGCGTGAGTGCAGGTTGCACTTCTTCTCTGCTAACTGGGCTTCGATGAATCAACACTATCCAGATACATTTCACAGAAATGTGATATTTGCTTAGCTCTTTGTTTCTATACAGCCGTGGTGGGAGGGGATGTCCAAAGAAAACTGTTTTGACATTGTGTTGATATCTCATTTGCAGTCTTTAAGAATTTTAACAGAATTCATTTCCATGTTTTGGGAGTTATACGAAAATGAAGTTATTTTTTGAAACACACTAAATGGACCTAGAAGCCAGAATTGTCAATTTTGGTAACATTTTGTCAGCTCTACGGAAAACCTAGACAGATAGAATGCAAACTAGCTGTCCAAACTGTTAAAGGGGTCATGTCAGCTCTTTACGGTTGAAGCCTCTGAGACCAACAGGAACCATGAAATAACTATTGGAAACATGAAATAACCCCCAACCTTGGATACACTTGGGCATGTGGTGCCCTTTAGTCCTATTTGTCACCTACTGGCCAATGTTGGCATTTCAAGGGGTAACATCCCTCTCTAGGAAAATACAAGAGGAAACAAACCAAATATATACATTTAGGTTTGAATCCAAAAGCACCTAGAGTCATTATAGCTAGGAGAACACTGCTGCAGTTATGCTTGTCTATGGAGAACCAGGTGTTCTTCTATCAGTGATGAGAACAGTTAATCTTCCCATCATGTTGGGTAAAGCCATTTAACGCAACCAAGTCTGCACCCACATGATATAGTGCCCCCGGTGGCTTGACTCAAGTGAAAGACGATCCACATAAGCTGTGTCTTTAATGTCATTGGCGACTTTTACAGTACACTTCACTTTCTGACTTGTACTATTTACCTATACTGTCTTGAAAAACTGAGGCCTAATACAGATTCAAGTTCAGTCAAAGATTCCCCTCACTTACCACACTCCCTTCACCCCAGGGAAGACATAAACACAACATTTGCTGAATCTAGCGGAAGGCCATCGTTTCTAGGTGTGAGCTAACTATACAATTCCTATCTATTTCAGCCGAGACTATTTGACCTTTAAGGAGTTCACTGTTGTTCACAGAGTGTGAAGCTGGAGGAACTCTGATTCTAGGAGGGACTTGCCCTTCTCCTAATGGCTTCATTGCCGCTCAGGTACTGAACCTTCAAAATGGATGCGTGAGTGGAGAGGAGGGAAGGGCAAGTGATTGCTAGCTAGGCCCAAACCTGGGAAAATGCTTACCTGGGCTTGGTGAATTTTGGTCTGAATGGCTTGGGAAGGCCCCTTGGGACGTGTGGATTCTCACGACCTCTTCCAAGAACAGGAGCGTTTTGATCATCTCTGCCATCTCTTCTCTTGCACACGTCAGGGACCTTGGACCCGTTCTTGGAGAAGAGAATTGAGGAACTTCCTCAAGTCCACGTTGGCACTCCGTATGTTTCTGCCAGTATCAGCGAGGTTCAATATGTCTCCTGAATGTCTTTTGAGCCTGGTATCCTCTACAGCTGTCTCCACGCCAGTATTCTCCATTGTAGCAGAACTTCTCTCATCCATGTGTTCGCATTCTCCTCAATCCGTACAGCCAGCTTTTCGGCCAGCTTCTCTTCGTGACTCCCCTAAAGTCGACTTCACCAGGACTGGGCAAGTCTGAAAGTACCTCGGAGCCTCACCAGTAAGCTGATGACAGGCAGATCTTCCACTGTCTGCCCTTTCAGGTTCTGGAAACTGACCTGTGAACTCAGGTCTTTGGGCACAGAAGTATCTCGAACTTACACAGCTTCCCGGACCAAACACCTAAGCCAAGCTCCACAGAGGCCTGCAGCCCCTCCATCACACTGATCCACCCACAGAACTCGGCCCGGTTACCTAGGATCCAACAGCCACAACAAGCCTCGTGGAACACACCAACATTCCACCTGGAATCCAACCGGTAACTGCCATCCCCAATGGCTGCTGCATCTTGTCAGTGTTGGGGGAGGGGCTGCATCCGACGAGAGGTTCCTAAAGTCAATGTGGTTCTGCCCACTAGCGTCCCATGGGCCTTTCTTCTTCCCTCTTTCCTTTTGTTCAGATCTGTATGCACAGTACCAATGGAGAGAAGTGTGTCCCTTTTCAGTTGAAGGTTTCACACGTCTTTAAACTTTCTAAGAGTTCACAGTACACAGAGACCCAGTAAAGGAGACTTATGTTCCTATAATATCCGTACAACCGGAATACATATGCGTCGCATGATTTCTGCTGAAAAACCCACACTCTCAGGACATGGATCTATTGGTTTCATGGGGGCTGAATTTCCAAGAAATGAAACCAACCCCAATGTGCACTTTACTGTCTGTCTCTTTTGTTCTTAGTACACTTTGGCAGAGCTACTTGCCTTTGTTATAGGCTTCTTACAATTCTTCTCTACGTAGCGTAGAATATGGCATTCCTTCATCGTGTTGGAAGACATACAAGACTACATCACGGACTAGGAATCCATTGGATTCCAAATCGGCATTTGGGTGAGGTCACGATATGCTCTTATGAATCTATATTTACGAATATGAATGCACGCCTCTGATTTCCGAATACAAGTGTGCTGAGTACATGCAAGCCGCAATACTGGGTCGATGCGTGCTGAATGATCCTTGACATCACCTTGAGTATTTTCTTTTGAATAATCATGTTTCCCATGGTATATGTCAGCCAACCGTACCATTTTGGTGCATGTTTGTTGGTTTGATTCTTTGTTGGTCTGCTTCTCGCTTGTTTTGCAAACACGTCAGGACATGCATCTCTCCTTTCGCTTCAAACAGAGAGTCAAATAAGCTGATTCACTTAAGAGAGTGCTTCCAATCACCTAAGATTTCCTGCTCCCCTCTCCAATCTTTAAGGTTTTGATGTCTTCCTTGCCTTCTTCTTGTTTCTTCTTTGCCACTCATGCTCTTCTTGCATTTCCAATAATGGTTTTCTTCTTTCCATTTCATCTTGCTGCTTTTCTATTCCGGGGAGTGTTCTCAACCTTCCTTTTAGTAGAAGTTTTGAACTGCTGAATTCTTTTATGTTTTGCCGGTCTGTGGATTGCTCTAGCTCTGCCGTTATTAGAAATGGTGGTCATGTGGCATAGGCTACCCTAGGTGGCAGCATTTGGCCATTCAGGATATGGTCTGTGTCCTGGCACTCCTCCCTGTCCTGCAATATTGCTGCCGAGTTATAAGCTGAAACCCCTCTGGAGGTTCCCTTGTGACTATGTTGTTTCCTCCAGGTGCATTTTAAATCATTGTGATATTCGTGAACTTTGTTGATAGGAATCATACAGCTGTTGGTAGGTCTATTGGGATTCAAACTCCTTTGGATGCTGTGTAATTCCTGAATTCGCATAGATGATTTTTTCTTGGCTTTCAACAAGTTTCAGTCTGATATTTCTACAGATAAATTTTCAGACATATTTTATTTCTTTATCTCTTGCTTTTCCATCTGGGACTCTTATGATTTCTAGTCTTTCATGCCCTGTCTTAACCCAGGATACAACAGCAATATTTTCATTGTTTTGCACTTGCTTTCCTATGTCCGAATCTGACCGAGGGATTTCTGTTCCCCTGTCTTCACAGTCATTCACGCGTCCCTCTGCATTATCTAGTCTGCTAAGGACTGAATTTTAGCCCTGATATTATCACATCCACTGAGTTTTCTGATATCTTTTGGCTCGTATTTAGACTTTCTCTTCCCCTTTTCTGGTATTCTGCCTTTTGTGATTCTGAGACTCTTTTGTTATTCAGTGATTTCCTGACCTCCATTTTCAACACTTGGACTGCATAGCTTTTTGCAGTCTAGTTGTTTGAAAGCTTATCTTTTGGGCCTTCAATATCTTTGGAACTGAAAATGGTACTTCCTATTTCTTTTACTGTACTTCTTCATCTCTACTGGTCAGGTAATATCAGGTATCTAATGTAGATTTTTAGGGCTATGTTAAGTGAAAATTTTAGACTCTTGTCTCTACGCAATTCCAAGGGATTTCTGTGCGGACAATTTCTCCTAGACATTGATGCCATATTCTGTTCCTGTGTGTGTTGTCTGGTATATCTCCAATTGCTGGTGTTGAATTTGTTGTGATGAACAACCCATACTATTTCGATTAGCATAACTTCATTTTGATTACGCTTATCTCACAATTCTGAAAGTGCGCAGGACCCGGCCACTTGTGGAAATGAGGATTCTAAAGGTTCTCAGCTCTGCATTCTGCTCTATGTCATTTTGGAGTGTTTCCAAAACAGCAAACTGAGAGTGCGCTTGTGCTTTGTAGTTCCACGGGAATTTCCCAATGAAAGCAGTTCTTCCCAGAGCTTCTCTGTCTACTGAAACACCAGTGGAAGCCCATCCATGGATGTCACACATAAGGGCCTGCTGGAATGATCCCGCAGACCGACCTTGGTGTCCTCGCTGCCGTACCGTGCCGGTGCCATCCAAAATGTAGCATCCGATTTTGGGAGATAGTGCTGAAGGAAATGCTTCCTCTTCTCACGCTGTGGACTTGGACCACTCTACCTTGTCCTATCATCCTTGTGGCACGGGTGCACGAAGGCCACCACAGAGCTGTTGCGCATCCTGTGCCTCAAACCAAACCATAATCCCAGCCCAGGTTATGAATGTAGCAGATCCTAAGGCTTTTCATTCTGATTTCAAACCCAAGGCACCCTGGATCCCTCAGACCAGATGCACGATAGCTCTGATTCAGCCCCACACGTGCTCTATTGGCAAAATGCCCAATTGGTCCCTGGTCCTGCAGATGCACTGGGTGTGGCAATGGGACATATCGGTAATCTCAACCGCGCGACCAGTGTGGTTGATTTATCATTGGTACACTGTTCGGTTTGCTCTCTTGATTAGACCCACCACATCCCACAACGCACTCCAGATCCCTGAGACTCAGCGTATGCCATCAACCGTAGCCCTATACCTCACTTACCGATGCCCCTGCTAACTGTAATTTAGCATCACGGATCTTGGTCTCAGAATCAACTGTGGGGATATTTTGCGCTGGTTTCTTTGAGTTCTGTCAGCCAAGCATCTGCTGTGCACTCTTGTAAATCTCAGCACATCACCTTCAATCTCATGCCTCCTGTCCGCTTGAGAGGGTGCGTCCAAGTTAAACAGGGTTTCACCCTTGTTGGTCAGACCCTGCCCTGGTTTCCATTCCCTGCTTTGCCTTCTCCTGCTTCCAGGTGTCCTGAGGCCTCATCCTGTCTTTTGAAGTAACAGACCTCTCTTCGGCAAGTGTCCTGTGCCAAAGGCTGTGTGAGTGGAGTTTTACATTTCTCTGTACAAGCGAGCGCGTGAGTGCAGGTTGCACTTCTTCTCTGCCAACTGGGCATCGATGAATCAACACTATCCAGATACATTTCACAGAAATGTGATATTTGCTTAGCTCTTGGTTTCTATACAGCCGTGGTGGGAGGGGTTGTCCAAAGAAACCTGTTTTGACATTGTGTTGATATCTCATTTGCAGTCTTTAAGAATTTTAACAGAATTCATTTCCATGTTTTGGGAGTTATACGAAAATGAAGTTATTTTTTGAAACACACTAAATCGACCTAGAAGGCAGACTTGTCAATTTTGGTAACATTTTGTCAGCACTACGGAAAACCTAGACAGATTGAATGCAAACTAGCAGTCCAAACTGTTAAAGGGGTCATGTCAGCTCTTTACGGTTGAAGCCTCCGAGACCAACAGGAACCATGAAATAACTATTGGAAACATGAAATAACCCCCAACCTTGGATACACTTGGGCATGTTGTACCCTTTAGTCCTATTTGTCACCTACTGGCCAATGTTGGAATTTCAAGGGGTAACATCCCTCTCTAGGAAAATACAAGAGGAAACAAACCAAATATATATATTTAGGTTTGAATCCAAAAGCACCTAGAGGCATTATAGCTAGGAGAACCCTGCTGCACTTATGCTTGTCTATGGAGAACCAGGGGTTCTTCTATCAGTGATGAGAACAGTTAATCTTCCGATCATGTTGGGTAAAGCCATTTAACGCAACCAAGTCTGCACCCACATGATATAGTGCCCCCGGCGGCTTGACTCAAGTGAAAGACGATCCACATAAGCTGTGTCTTTAATGTCATTGGCGACTTTTACAGTACACTTCACTTTCTGACTTGTACTATTTACCTATACTGTCTTGAAAAACTGAGGCCTAATACAGAATCAAGTTCAGTCAAAGATTCCCCTCACTTACCACACTCCCTTCACCCCAGGGAAGACATAAACACAACATTTGCTGAATCTAGCAGAAGGCCATCGTTTCTAGGTGTGAGCTATGTATTCAATTCCTATCTATTTCAGCCGAGACTATTTGACCTTTAAGGAGTTCACTGTTGTTCACAGAGTGTGAAGCTGGAGGAACTCTGATTCTAGGAGGGACTTGCCCTTCTACTAATGGCTTCATTGCCGCTCAGGTACTGAACGTTCAAAATGCATGCGTGAGTGGAGGGGAGGGAAGGGCAAATGCTTGCTAGCTAGGCCCAAACCTGGGAAAAGGCTTACCTGGGCTTGGTGAATTTTGGTCTGAATGGCTTGGGAAGGCCCCTTGGGACGTGTGGAATCTCACGACCTCTTCCAAGAACAGGAGCATTTTGATCATCTCTGCCATCTCTTCTCTTGCACTCGTCAGGGACCTTGGACCCGTTCTTGGAGAAGAGAATTGAGGAACTTCCTCAAGTCCACGTTGGCACTCCGTATGTTTCTGCCAGTATCAGCGAGGTTCAATATGTCTCCTGAATGTCTTTTGAGCCTGGTATCCTCTACAGCTGTCTCCACGCCAGTATTCTCCATTGTAGCAGAATATCTCTCATCCATGTGTTCGCATCTCTCCTCAATCCGTGCAGCCAGCTTTTCGGCCAGCTTCTCTTCGTGACTCCCCTAAAGTCGACTTCACCAGGACTGGGCAAGTCTGAAAGTACCTCGGAGCCTCACCAGTAAGCTGATGACAGGCAGATCTTCCACTGTCTGCCCTTTCAGGTTCTGGAAACTGACCTGTGAACTCAGGTCTTTGGGCAGCAGAAGTATCTCGAACTTACACAGCTTCCCGGACCAAACACCTAAGCCAAGCTCCACAGAGGCCTGCAGCCCCTCCATCACACTGATCCACCCACAGAACTCGGCCCGGTTACCTAGGATCCAACAGCCACAACAAGCCTCGTGGAACACACCAACATTCCACCTGGAATCCAACCGGTAACTGCCATCCCCAATGGCTGCTGCATCTTGTCAGTGTTGGGGGAGGGGCTGCATCCGACGAGAGGTTCCTAAAGTCAATGTGGTTCTGCCCACTAGCGTCCCATGGGCCTTTCTTCTTCCCTCTTTCCTTTTGTTCAGATCTGTATGCACAGTACCAATGGAGAGAAGTGTGTCCCTTTTCAGTTGAAGGTTTCACACGTCTTTAAACTTTCTAAGAGTTCACAGTACACAGAGACCCAGTAAAGGAGACTTATGTTCCTATAATATCCGTACAACCGGAATACATATGCGTCGCATGATTTCTGCTGAAAAACCCACACTCTCAGGACATGGATCTATTGGTTTCATGGGGGCTGAATTTCCAAGAAATGAAACCAACCCCAATGTGCACTTTACTGTCTGCCTCTTTTGCTCTTAGTACACTTTGGCAGAGCTACTTGCCTTTGTTATAGGCTTCTTACAATTCTTCTCTACGTAGCGTAGAATATGGCATTCCTTCATCCTGTTGGAAGACATACAAGACTACATCACGGACTAGGAATCCATTGGATTCCAAATCGGCATTTGGGTGAGGTCACGATATGCTCTTATGAATCTATATTTACGAATATGAATGCACGCCTCTGATTTCCGAATACAAGTGTGCTGAGTACATGCAAGCCGCAATACTGGGTCGATGCGTGCTGAATGATCCTTGACATCACCTTGAGTATTTTCTTTTGAATAATCATGTTTCCCATGGTATATGTCAGCCAACCGTACCATTTTGGTGCATGTTTGTTGGTTTGATTCTTTGTTGGTCTGCTTCTCGCTTGTTTTGCAAACACGTCAGGGCATGCATCTCTCCTTTCGCTTCAAACAGAGAGTCAAATAAGCTGATTCACTTAAGAGAGTGCTTCCAATCACCTATGATTTCCTGCTTCCCTCTCCAATCTTTAAGGTTTTGATGTCCTCCTTGCCTTCTTCTTGTTTCTTCTTTGCCACTCATGCTCTTCTTGCATTTCCAATAATGGTTTTCTTCTTTCCATTTCATCTTGCTGCTTTTCTATTCCGGGGAGTATTCTCAACCTTCCTTTTAGAAGAAGTTTTGAACTGCTGAATTCTTTTATGATTTGCCGGTCTGTGGATTGCTCTAGCTCTGCCGTTATTAGAAATGGTGGTCATGTGGCATAGGCTACCCTAGGTGGCAGCCTTTGGCCATTCTGGATATGGTCTGTGTCCTGGCACTCCTCCCTGTCCTGCAATATTGCTGCCGAGTTATAAGCTGAAACCCCTCTGGAGGTTCCCTTGTGACTATGTTGTTTCCTCCAGGTGCATTTTAAATCACTGTGATATTCGTGAACTTTGTTGATTGGGATCATACAGCTGCTTGTAGGTCTATTGGGATTCCACCTCCTTTGGATGCTGTGTAATTCCTGAATTCGCATAGATGATTTTTTCTTGGCTTTCAACAAGTTTCAGTCTGATATTTCTACAGATAAATTTTCAGACATATTTTATTTCTTTATCTCTTGCTTTTCCATCTGGGACTCTTATGAATTCTAGTCTTTCATGCCCTGTCTTAACCCAGGATACAACAGCAATATTTTCATTGTTTTGCACTTGCTTTCCTATGTCCGAATCTGACCGAGGGATTTCTGTTCCCCTGTCTTCACAGTCATTCACGCGTCCCTCTGCATTATCTAGTCTGCTAAGGACTGAATTTTAGCCCTGATATTATCACATCCACTGAGTTTTCTGATATCTTTTGGCTCGTCTTTAGACTTTCTCTTCCCCTATTCTGGTATTCTGCCTTTTGTGATTCTGAGACCCTTTTGTTCTTCAGTGTTTTCCTGACCTCCATTTTCAACACTTGGACTGCATAGCGTTTTGCAGTCTAGTTGTTTGAAAGCTTATCTATTGTGCCTTCAATATCTTTGGAACTGAAAATGGTACTTCCTATTTCTTTTACTGTACTTCTTCATCTCTACTGGTCAGGTAATATCAGGTATCTAATGTAGATTTTTAGGGCTATGTTAAGTGAAAATTTTAGACTCTTGACTCTATGCAATTCCAAGGGATTTCTGTGAGGACAATTTCTCCTAGACATTGATGCCATATTCTGTTCCTGTGTGTGTTGTCTGGTATATCTCCAATTGCTGGTGTTGCATTTGTTGTGATGAACAACCCATACTATTTCGATTAGCATAACTTCATTTTGATTACGCTTATCTCACAATTCTGAAAGTGCGCAGGACACGGCCTCTTGTGGAAATGAGGATTCTAAAGGTTCTCAGCTCTGCATTCTGCTCTATGTCATTTTGGAGTGTTTCCAAAACAGCAAACTGAGAGTGCGCTTGTGCTTTTTAGTGCCACGGGAATGTCCCAATGAAAGCAGTTCTTCCCAGAGCTTCTCTGTCTACTGAAACTCCAGTGGAAGCACATCCATGGATGTCACACATCAGGGCCTGCTGGAATGATCACGCAGACCGACCTTGGTGTCCTCGCTGCCGTACCGTGCCGGTGCCATCCAAAATGTAGCATCCGATTTTGGGAGATAGTGCTGAAGGAAATGCTTCCTCTTCTCACGCTGTGGACTTGGACCACTCTACCTTGTCCTATCATCCTTGTGGCACGGGTGCACGAAGGCCACCACAGAGCTGTTGCGCATCCTGTGCCTCAAACCAAACCATAATCCCAGCCCAGGTTATGAATGTAGCAGATCCTAAGGCTTTTCATTCTGATTTCAAACCCAAGGGCCCCTGGATCCCTCAGACCAGATGCACGATAGCTCTGATTCAGCCCCACACGTGCTCTATTGGCAAAATGCCCAATTGGTCCCTGGTCCTGCAGATGCACTGGGTGTGGCCATGGGACATATCGGTAATCTCAACCGCGCGACCAGTGTGGTTGATTTATCATTGGTACACTGTTCGGTTTGCTCTCTTGATTAGACCCACCACATCCCACAATGCACTCCAGATCCCTGAGACTCAGCGTATGCCATCAACCGTAGCCCTATACCTCACTTACCGATGCTCCTGCTAACTGTAATTTGGCATCACGGATCTTGGTCTCAGAATCAACTGTGGGGATATTTTGCGCTGGTTTCTTTGAGTTCTGTCAGCCAAGCATCTGCTGTGCACTCTTGTAAATCTCAGCACATCACCTTCAATCTCATGTCTCCTGTCCGCTTGAGAGGGTGTGTCCAAGTTAAAAAGGGTTTCACCCTTGTTGGTCAGACCCTGCACTGGTTTCCATTCCCTGCTTTGCCTTCTCCTGCTTCCAGGTGTCCTGAGGCCTCATCCTGTCTTTGGAAGTAACAGACCTCTCTTCGGCAAGTGTCCTGTGCCAAAGGCTGGGTGAGTGGAGTTTTACATTTCTCTGTACAAGGGAGCGCGTGAGTGCAGGTTGCACTTCTTCTCTGCCAACTGGGCATTGATGAATCAACACTATCCAGATACATTTCACAGAAATGTGATATTTGCGTAGCTCTTGGTTTCTATACAGCCGTGGTGGGAGGGGTTGTCCAAAGAAACCTGTTTTGACATTGTTTTGATATCTCATTTGCAGTCTTTAAGAATTTTAACAGAATTCATTTCCATGTTTTGGGAGTTATACGAAAATGAAGTTTTTTTTTGAAACACACTAAATCGACCTAGAAGCCAGACTTGTCAATTTTGGTAACATTTGGTCAGCTCTACGGAAAATCTAGACAGATAGAATGCAAACTAGCAGTCCAAACTGTTAAAGGGGTCATGTCAGCTCTTTACGGTTGAAGCCTCCGAGACCAACAGGAACCATGAAATAACTATTGGAAACATGAAATAACCCCCAACCTTGGATACACTTGGGCATGTGGTGCCCTTTAGTCCTATTTGTCACCTACTGGCCAATGTTGGCATTTCAAGGGGTAACATCACTCTCTAGGAAAATACAAGAGGAAACAAACCAAATATATACATTTAGGTTTGAATCCAAAAGCACCTAGATGCATTATAGCTAGGAGAACCCTGCTGCAGTTATGCTTGTCTATGGAGAACCAGGTGTTCTTCTATCAGTGATGAGAACAGTTAATCTTCCGATCATGTTGGGTAAAGCCATTTAACGCAACCAAGTCTGCACCCACATGATATAGTGCCCCCGGCGGCTTGAATCAAGTGAAAGACGATCCACATAAGCTGTGTCTTTAATGTCATTGGCGACTTTTACAGTACACTTCACTTTCTGACTTGAACTATTTACCTATACTGTCTTGAAAAACTGAGGCCTAATACAGATTCAAGTTCAGTCAAAGATTCCCCTCACTTACCACACTCCCTTCACCCCAGGGAAGACATAAACACAACATTTGCTGAATCTAGCGGAAGGCCATCGTTTCTAGGTGTGAGCTAAATATTCAATTCCTATTTATTTCAGCCGAGACTATTTGACCTTTAAGGAGTTCACAGTTGTTCACAGAGTGTGAAGCTGGTGGAACTCTGATTCTAGGAGGGACTTGCCCTTCTCCTAATGGCTTCATTGCCGCTCAGGTACTGAACCTTCAAAATGGATGCGTGAGTGGAGGGGAGGGAAGGGCAAGTGCTTGCTAGCTAGGCCCAAACCTGGGAAAAGGCTTACCTGGGCTTGGTGAATTTTGGTCTGAATGGCTTGGGAAGGCCCCTTGGGACGTGTGGATTCTCACGACCTCTTCCAAGAACAGGAGCGTTTTGATCATCTCTGCCATCTCTTCTCTTGCACACGTCAGGGACCTTGGACCCGTTCTTGGAGAAGAGAATTGAGGAACTTCCTCAAGTCCACGTTGGCACTCCGTATGTTTCTGCCAGTATCAGCGAGGTTCAATATGTCTCCTGAATGTCTTTTGAGCCTGGTATCCTCTACAGCTGTCTCCACGCCAGTATTCTCCATTGTAGCAGAACATCTCTCATCCATGTGTTCGCATCTCTCCTCAATCCGTGCAGCCAGCTTTTCGGCCAGCTTCTCTTCGTGACTCCCCTAAAGTCGACTTCACCAGGACTGGGCAAGTCTGAAAGTACCTCGGAGCCTCACCAGTAAGCTGATGACAGGCAGATCTTCCACTGTCTGCCCTTTCAGGTTCTGGAAACTGACCTGTGAACTCAGGTCTTTGGGCAGCAGAAGTATCTCGAACTTACACAGCTTCCCGGACCAAACACCTAAGCCAAGCTCCACAGAGGCCTGCAGCCCCTCCATCACACTGATCCACCCACAGAACTCGGCCCGGTTACCTAGGATCCAACAGCCACAACAAGCCTCGTGGAACACACCAACATTCCACCTGGAATCCAACCGGTAACTGCCATCCCCAATGGCTGCTGCATCTTGTCAGTGTTGGGGGAGGGGCTGCATCCGACGAGAGGTTCCTAAAGTAAATGTGGTTCTGCCCACTAGCATCCCATGGGCCTTTCTTCTTCCCTCTTTCCTTTTGTTCAGATCTGTATGCACAGTACCAATGGAGAGAAGTGTGTCCCTTTTCAGTTGAAGGTTTCACACGTCTTTAAACTTTCTAAGAGTTCACAGTACACAGAGACCCAGTAAAGGAGACTTATGTTCCTATAATATCCGTACAACCGGAATACATATGCGTCGCATGATTTCTGCTGAAAAACCCACACTCTCAGGACATGGATCTATTGGTTTCATGGGGGCTGAATTTCCAAGAAATGAAACCAACCCCAATGTGCACTTTACAGTCTATCTCTTTTGCTCTTAGTACACTTTGGCAGAGCTACTTGCCTTTGTTATAGGCTTCTTACAATTCTTCTCTACGTAGCGTAGAATATGGCATTCCTTCATCCTGTTGGAAGACATACAAGACTACATAACGGACTAGGAATCCATTGGATTCCAAATCGGCATTTGGGTGAGGTCACGATATGCTCTTATGAATCTATATTTACGAATATGAATGCACGCCTCTGATTTCCGAATACAAGTGTGCTGAGTACATGCAAGCCGCAATACTGGGTCGATGCGTGCTGAATGATCCTTGACATCACCTTGAGTATTTTCTTTTGAATAATCATGTTTCCCATGGTATATGTCAGCCAACCGTACCATTTTGGTGCATGTTTGTTGGTTTGATTCTTTGTTGGTCTGCTTCTCGCTTGTTTTGCAAACACGTCAGGACATGCATCTCTCCTTTCGCTTCAAACAGAGAGTCAAATATGCTGATTCACTTAAGAGAGTGCTTCCAATCACCTATGAATTCCTGCTTCCCTCTCCAATCTTTAAGGTTTTGATGTCCTCCTTGCCTTCTTCTTGTTTCTTCTTTGCCACTCATGCTCTTCTTGCATTTCCAATAATGGTTTTCTTCTTTCCATTTCATCTTGCTGCTTTTCTATTCCGGGGAGTATTCTCAACCTTCCTTTTAGAAGAAGTTTTGAACTGCTGAATTCTTTTATGATTTGCCGGTCTGTGGATTGCTCTAGCTCTGCCGTTATTAGAAATGGTGGTCATGTGGCATAGGCTACCCTAGGTGGCAGCCTTTGGCCATTCAGGATATGGTCTGTGTCCTGGCACTCCTCCCTGTCCTGCAATATTGCTGCCGAGTTATAAGCTGAAACCCCTCTGGAGGTTCCCTTGTGACTATGTTGTTTCCTCCAGGTGCATTTTAAATCACTGTGATATTCGTGAACTTTGTTGAATGGAATCATACAGCTGCTGGTAGGTCTATTGGGATTCCACCTCCTTTGGATGCTGTGTAATTCCTGAATTCGCATAGATGATTTTTTCTTGGCTTTCAACAAGTTTCAGTCTGATATTTCTACAGATAAATTTTCAGACATATTTTATTTCTTTATCTCTTGCTTTTCCATCTGGGACTCTTATGAATTCTAGTCTTTCATGCCCTGTCTTAACCCAGGATACAACAGCAATATTTTCATTGTTTTGCACTTGCTTTCCTATGTCCGAATCTGACCGAGGGATTTCTGTTCCCCTGTCTTCACAGTCATTCACGCGTCCCTCTGCATTATCTAGTCTGCTAAGGACTGAATTTTAGCCCTGATATTATCACATCCACTGAGTGTTCTGATATCTTTTGGCTCGACTTTAGACTTTCTCTTCCCCTTTTCTGGTATTCTGCCTTTTGTGATTCTGAGACCCTATTGTTCTTCAGTGTTTTCCTGACCTCCATTTTCAACACTTGGACTGCATAGCGTTTTGCATTCTAGTTGATTGAAAGCTTATCTTTTGGGCCTTCAATATCTTTGGAACTGAAAATGGTACTTCCTATTTCTTTTACTGTACTTCTTCATCTCTACTGGTCAGGTAATATCAGGTATCTAATGTAGATTTTTAGGGCTATGTTAAGTGAAAATTTTAGACACTTGTCTCTACACAATTCCAAGGGATTTCTGTGAGGACAATTTCTCCTAGACATTGATGCCATATTCTGTTCCTGTGTGTGTTGTCTGGTATATCTCCAATTGCTGGTGTTGCATTTGTTGAGATGAACAACCCATACTATTTCGATTAGCATAACTTCATTTTGATTACGCTTATCTCACAATTCTGAAAGTGCGCAGGACACGGCCTCTTGTGGAAATGAGGATTCTAAAGGTTCTCAGCTCTGCATTCTGCTCTATGTCATTTTGGAGTGTTTCCAAAACAGCAAACTGAGAGTGCGCTTGTGCTTTGTAGTGCCACGGGAATGTCCCAATGAAAGCAGTTCTTCCCAGAGCTTCTCTGTCTACTGAAACACCAGTGGAAGCACATCCATGGATGTCACACATCAGGGCCTGCTGGAATGATCCCGCAGACCGACCTTGGTGTCCTCGCTGCCGTACCGTACCGGTGCCATCAAAATGTAGCATCCGATTTTGGGAGAGAGTGCTGAAGGTAATGCTTCCTCTTCTCACGCTGTGGACATGGACCACTCTACCTTGTCCTATTATCCTTGTGGCACGGGTGCACGAAGGCCACCACAGAGCTGTTGCGCATCCTGTGCCTCAAACCAAACCATAATCCAAGCCCAGGTTATGAATGTAGCAGATCCTAAGGCTTTTCATTCTGATTTCAAACCCAAGGCCCCCTGGATCCCTCAGACCAGATGCACGATAGCTCTGATTCAGCCCCACACGTGCTCTATTGGCAAAATGCCCAATTGGTCCCTGGTCCTGCAGATGCACTGGGTGTGGCCATGAGACAGATCGGTAATCTCAACCGCACGACCAGTGTGGTTGATTTATCATTGGTACACTGTTCGGTTTGCTCTCTTTATTAGACCCACCACATCCCACAACGCACTCCAGATCCCTGAGACTCAGCGTATGCCATCAACCGTAGCCCTATACCTCACTTACCGATGCTCCTGCTAAATGTAATTTGGCATCACTGATCTTGGTCTCAGAATCAACTGTGGGGATAATTTGCGCTGGTTTCTTTGAGTTCTGTCAGCCAAGCATCTGCTGTGCACTCTTGTAAATCTGAGCACATCCCCTTCAATCTCATGCCTCCTGTCCGCTTGAGAGGGTGCGTCCAAGTTAAACAGGGTTTCACCCTTGTTGGTCAGACCCTGCACTGGTTTCCATTCCCTGCTTTGCCTTCTCCTGCTTCCAGGTGTCCTGAGGCCTCATCCTGTCTTTGGAAGTAACAGACCTCTCTTCGGTAAGTGTCCTGTGCCAAAGGCTGGATGAGTGGAGTTTTACATTTCTCTGTACAAGGGAGCGCGTGAGTGCAGGTTGCACTACTTCTCTGCCAACTGGGCATCGATGAATCAACACTATCCAGATACATTTCACAGAAATGTGATATTTGCTTAGCTCTTTGTTTCTATACAGCCGTGGTGGGAGGTGTTGTCCAAAGAAACCTGTTTTGACATTGTGTTGATATCTCATTTGCAGTCTTTAAGAATTTTAACAGAATTCATTTCCATGTTTTGGGAGTTATACGAAAATGAAGTTATTTTTTGAAACACACTAAATCGACCTAGAAGCCAGACTTGTCAATTTTGGTAACATTTTGTCATCTCTACGGAAAACCTAGACAGATAGAATGCAAACTAGCAGTCCAAACTGTTAAAGGGGTCATGTCAGCTCTTTACGGTTGAAGCCTCCGAGACCAACAGGAACCATGAAATAACTATTGGAAACATGAAATAACCCCCAACCTTGGATACACTTGTGCATGTGGTGCCCTTTAGTCCTATTTGTCACCTACTGGCCAATGTTGGCATTTCAAGGGGTAACATCCCTCTCTAGGAAAATACAAGAGGAAACAATCCAAATATGTACATTTAGGTTTGAATCCAAAAGCACCTAGAGGCATTATAGCTAGGAGAACCCTGCTGCATTTATGCTTGTCTATGGAGAACCAGGTGTTCTTCTATCAGTGATGAGAACAGTTAATCTTCCGATCATGTTGGGTAAAGCCATTTAACGCAACCAAGTCTGCACCCACATGATATAGTGCCCCCGGGGGCTTGACTCAAGTGAAAGACGATCCACATAAGCTGTGTCTTTAATGTCATTGGCGACTTTTACAGTACACTTCACTTTCTGACTTGTACTATTTACCTATACTGTCTTGGAAAACTGAGGCCTAATACAGATTCAAGTTCAGTCAAAGATTCCCCTCACTTACCACACTCCCTTCACCCCAGGGAAGACATAAATACAACATCTGCTGAATCTAGCGGAAGGCCATCGTTTCTAGGTGTGAGCTAAGTATTCAATTCCTATCTATTTCAGCCGAGACTATTTGACCTTTAAGGAGTTCACTGTTGTTCACAGAGTGTGAAGCTGGAGGAACTCTGATTCTAGGAGGGACTTGCCCTTCTCCTAATGGCTTCATTGCCGCTCAGGTACTGAACCTTCAAAATGGATGCGTGAGTGGAGGGGAGGGAAGGGCAAGTGCTTGCTAGCTAGGCCCAAACCTGGGAAAAGGCTTACCTGGGCTTGGTGAATTTTGGTCTGAATGGCTTGGGAAGGCCCCTTGGGACGTGTGGATTCTCACGACCTCTTCCAAGAACAGGAGCGTTTTGATCATCTCTGCCATCTCTTCTCTTGCACACGTCAGGGACCTTGGACCCGTTCTTGGAGAAGAGAATTGAGGAACTTCCTCAAGTCCACGTTGGCACTCCGTATATTTCTGCCAGTATCAGCGAGGTTCAATATGTCTCCTGAATGTCTTTTGAGCCTGGTATCCTCTACAGCTGTCTCCACGCCAGTATTCTCCATTGGAGCAGAATATCTCTCATCCATGTGTTCGCATCTCTCCTCAATCCGTGCAGCCAGCTTTTCGGCCAGCTTCTCTTCGTGACTCCCCTAAAGTCGACTTCACCAGGACTGGGCAAGTCTGAAAGTACCTCGGAGCCTCACCAGTAAGCTGATGACAGGCAGATCTTCCACTGTCTGCCCTTTCAGGTTCTGGAAACTGACCTGTGAACTCAGGTCTTTGGGCAGCAGAAGTATCTCGAACTTACACAGTTTCCCGGACCAAACAACTAAGCCAAGCTCCACAGAGGCCTGCAGCCCCTCCAACACACTGATCCACCCACAGAACTCGGCCCGGTTACCTAGGATCCAACAGCCACAACAAGCCTCGTGGAACACACTAACATTCCACCTGGAATCCAACCGGTAACTGCCAACCCCAATGGCTGCTGCATCTTGTCAGTGTTGGGGGAGGGGCTGCATCCGACGAGAGGTTCCTAAAGTAAATGTGGTTCTGCCCACTAGCGTCCCATGGGCCTTTCCTCTTCCCTCTTTCCTTTTGTTCAGATCTGTATGCACAGTACCAATGGAGAGAAGTGTGTCCCTTTTCAGTTGAAGGTTTCACACGTCTTTAAACTTTCTAAGAGTTCACAGTACACAGAGACCCAGTAAAGGAGACTTATGTTCCCATAATATCCGTACAACCGGAATACATATGCGTCGCATGATTTCTGCTGAAAAACCCACACTCTCAGGACATGGATCTATTGGTTTCATGGGGGCTGAATTTCCAAGAAATGAAACCAACCCCAATGTGCAATTTACAGTCTGTCCCTTTTGCTCTTAGTACACTTTGGCAGAGCTACTTGCCTTTGTTATAGGCTTCTAACAATTCTTCTCTACGTAGCGTAGAATATGGCATTCCTTCATCCTGTTGGAAGTCATACAAGACTACATCACGGACTAGGAATCCAGTGGATTCCAAATCGGCATTTGGGTGAGGTCACGATATGCTCTTATGAATCTATATTTACGAATATGAATGCACGCCTCTGATTTCCGAATACAAGTGTGCTGAGTACATGCAAGCCGCAATACTGGGTCGATGCGTGCTGAATGATCCTTGACATCACCTTGAGTATTTTCTTTTGAATAATCATGTTTCCCATGGTATATGTCAGCCAACCGTACCATTTTGGTGCATGTTTGTTGGTTTGATTCTTTGTTGGTCTGCTTCTCGCTTGTTTTGCAAACACGTCAGGACATGCATCTCTCCTTTCGCTTCAAACAGAGAGTCAAATAAGCTGATTCACTTAAGAGAGTGCTTCCAATCACCTATGATTTCCTGCTTCCCTCTCCAATCTTTAAGGTTTTGATGTCCTCCTTGCCTTCTTCTTGTTTCTTCTTTGCCACTCATGCTCTTCTTGCATTTCCAATAATGGTTTTCTTCTTTCCATTTCATCTTGCTGCTTTTCTATTCCGGGGAGTATTCTCATCCTTCCTTTTAGAAGAAGTTTTGAACTGCGGAATTCTTTTATGATTTGCCGGTCTGTGGATTGCTCTAGCTCTGCCGTTATTAGAAATGGTGGTCATGTGGCATAGGCTAACTTATGTGGCAGCCTTTGGCCATTCAGGATATGGTCTGTGTCCTGGCACTCCTCCCTGTCCTGCAATATTGCTGCCGAGTTATAAGCTGAAACCCCTCTGGAGGTTCCCTTGTGACTATGTTGTTTCCTCCAGGTGCATTTTAAATCACTGTGATATTCGTGAATTTTGTGGAATGGAATCATACAGCTGCTGGTAGGTCTATTGTCATTCCACCTCCTTTGGATGCTGTGTAATTCCTGAATTCGTATAGATGATTTTTTCTTGGCTTTCAACAAGTTTCAGTCTGATAATTCTACAGATAAATTTTCAGACATATTTTATTTCTTTATCTCTTGCTTTTCCATCTGGGACTCTTATGAATTCTAGTCTTTCATGCCATGTCTTAACCCAGGATACAACAGCAATTTTTTCATTGTTTTGCACTTGCTTTCCTATGTCCGAATCTGACCGAGGGATTTCTGTTCCCCTGTCTTCACAGTCATTCACGCGTCCCTCTGCATTATCTAGTCTGATAAGGACTGAATTTTATCCCTGATATTATCACATTCACTGAGTTTTCTGATAGCTTTTGGCTCGTCTTTAGACTTTCTCTTCCCCTTTTCTGGTATTCTGCCTTTTGTGATTCTGATACCCTTTGGTTCTTCAGTGTTTCCCTGACCTCCATTTCCAACACTTGGACTGCATAGCGTTTTGCATTCTAGTTGCTTGAAAGCTTATCTTTGGGCCTTCAATATCTTTGGAACTGAAAATGGTACTTCCTATTTCTTTTACTGTACTTCTTCATCTCTACTGGTCAGGTAATATCAGGTATCTAATGTAGATTTTTAGGGCTATGTTAAGTGAAAATTTTAGACTCTTGTCTCTACGCAATTCCAAGGGATTTCTGTGAGGACAATTTCTCCTAGACATTGATGCCATATTCTCTTCCTGTGTGTGTTGTCTGGTATATCTCCAATTGCTGGTGATGCATTTGTTGTGATGATCAACCCGTATTATTTCGATTAGCATAACTTCAATTTGATTACGCTTATCTCACAATTCTGAAAGTGCGCAGGACACGTCCTCTTGTGGAAATGAGGATTCTAAAGGTTCTCAGCTCTGCATTCTGCTCTATGTCATTTTGGAGTGTTTCCAAAACAGCAAACTGGGAGTGCGCTTGTGCTTTGTAGTGCCACGGGAATGTCCCAATGAAAGCAGTTCTTCCCAGAGCTTCTCTGTCTACTGAAACACCAGTGGAAGCACATCCATGGATGTCACAAATCAGGGCCTGCTGGAATGATCCCGCAGACCGACCTTGGTGTCCTCGCTGCCGTACTGTGCCGGTGCCATCCAAAATGTAGCATCCGATTTTGGGAGATAGTGCTGAAGGAAATGCTTCCTCTTCTCACGCTGTGGACTTGGACCACTCTACCTTGTCCTATCATCCTTGTGACACGGGTTCACGAAGGCCACCACAGAGCTGTTGCGCATACTGTGCCTCAAACCAAACCATAATCCCAGCCCAGGTTATGTATGTAGCAGATCCTTAGGCTTTTCATTCTGATTTCAAACCCAAGGCCCCCTGGATCCCTCAGACCAGATGCACGATAGCTCTGATTCAGCCCCACACGTGCTCTATTGGCAAAATGCCCAATTGGTCCCTGGTCCTTCAGATGCACTGGGTGTGGCCATGAGACAGATCGGTAATCTCAACCGCGCGACCAGTGTGGTTGATTTATCATTGGTACACTGTTCGGTTTGCTCTCTTTATTAGACCCACCACATCCCACAACGCACTCCAGATCCCTGAGACTCAGCGTATGCCATCAACCGTAGCCCTATACCTCACTTACCGATGCTCCTGCTAACTGTAATTTGGCATCACGGATCTTGGTCTCAGAATCAACTGTGGGGATATTTTGCGCTGGTTTCTTTGAGTTCTGTCAGCCAAGTATCTGCTGTGCACTCTTGTAAATCTCAGCACATCACCTTCAATCTCATGTCTCCTGTCTGCTTGAGAGGGTGCGTCCAAGTTAAACAGGGTTTCACCCTTGTTGGTCAGACCCTGCACTGGTTTCCATTCCCTGCTTTGCCTTCTCCTGCTTCCAGGTGTCCTGAGGCCTCATCCTGTCTTTGGAATTAGCAGACCTCTCTTCGGCAAGTGTCCTGTGCCAAAGGCTGGGTGAGTGTAGTTTTACATTTCTCTGTACAAGGGAGCGCGTGAGTGCAGGTTGCACTTCTTCTCTGCCAACTGGGCATCGATGAATCAACACTATCCAGATACATTTCACAGAAATGTGATATTTGCTTAGCTCTTGGTTTCTATACAGCCGTGGTGGGAGGGGTTGTCCAAAGAAACCTGTTTTGACATTGTGTTGATATCTCATTTGCAGTCTTTAAGAATTTTAACAGAATTCATTTCCATGTTTTGGGAGTTATACGAAAATGAAGTTATTTTTTGAAACACACTAAATCGACCTAGAAGCCAGACTTGTCAATTTTGGTAACATTGTGTCAGCTCTACGGAAAACCTAGACAGATAGAATGCAAACTAGCAGTCCAAACTTTTAAAGGGGTCATGTCAGCTCTTTACGGTTGAAGCCTCCGAGACCAACAGGAACCATGAAATAACTATTGGAAATATGAAATAACCCCCAAACTTGGATACACTTGGGCATGTGGTGCCCTTTAGTCCTATTTGTCACCGACTGGCCAATGTTGGCATTTCAAGGGGTAACATCTCTCTCTAGGAAAATACAAGAGGAAACAATCCAAATATATACATTTAGGTTTGAATCCAAAAGCACCTAGAGGCATTTTAGCTAGGAGAACCCTGCTGCAGTTATGCTTGTCTATGGAGAACCAGGTGTTCTTCTATCATTGATGAGAACAGTTAATCTTCCGATCATGTTGGGTAAAGCCATTTAACGCAACCAAGTCTGCACCCACATGATATAGTGCCCCCGGGGGCTTGACTCAAGTGAAAGACGTTCCACATAAGCTGTGTCTTTAATGTCATTGGCGAATTTTACAGTACACTTCACTTTCTGACTTGTACTATTTACCTATACTGTCTTGAAAAACTGAGGCCTAATACAGATTCAAGTTTAGTCAAAGATTCCCCTCACTTACCACACTCCCTTCACCCCAGGGAAGACATAAACACAACATTTGCTGAATCTAGCGGAAGGCCATCGTTTCTAGGTGTGAGCTAAGTATTCAATTCCTATCTATTTCAGCCGAGATTATTTGACCTTTAAGGAGTTCACTGTTGTTCACAGAGTGTGAAGCTGAAGGAACTCTGATTCTAGGAGGGACTTGCCCTTCTCCTAATGGCTTCATTGCGCTCAGGTACTGAACCTTCAAAATGGATGCATGAGTGGAGGGGAGGTAAGGGCAAGTGCTTGCTAGCTAGGCCCAAACCTGGGAAAAGGCTTACCTGGGCTTGGTGAATTTTGGTCTGAATGGCTTGGGAAGGCCCCTTGGGACGTGTGGATTCTCACGACCTCTTCCAAGAACAGGAGCGTTTTGATCATCTCTGCCATCTCTTCTCTTGCACACGTCAGGGACCTTGGACCCGTTCTTGGAGAAGAGAATTGAGGAACTTCCTCAAGTCCACGTTGGCACTCCGTATATTTCTGCCAGTATCAGCGAGGTTCAATATGTCTCCTGAATGTCTTTTGAGCGTCGTATCCTCTACAGCTGTCTCCACGCCAGTATTCTCCATTGTAGCAGAACATCTCTCATCCATGTGTTCGCATCTCTCCTCAATCCGTGCAGCCAGCTTTTCGGCCAGCTTCTCTTCGTGACTCCCCTAAAGTCGACTTCACCAGGACTGGGCAAGTCTGAAAGTACCTCGGAGCCTCACCAGTAAGCTGATGACAGGCAGATCTTCCACTGTCTGCCCTTTCAGGTTCTGGAAACTGACCTGTGAACTCAGGTCTTTGGGCAGCAGAAGTATCTCGAACTTACACAGCTTCCCGGACCAAACACCTAAGCCAAGCTCCACAGAGGCCTGCAGCCCCTCCATCACACTGATCCACCCACAGAACTCGGCCCGGTTACCTAGGATCCAACAGCCACAACAAGCCTCGTGGAACACACCAAAATTCCACCTGGAATCCAACCGGTAACTGCCATCCACAATGGCTGCTGCATCTTGTCAGTGTTGGGGGAGGGGCTGCATCCGAAGAGAGGTTCCTAAAGTAAATGTGGTTCTGCCCACTAGCGTCCCATGGGCCTTTCTTCTTCCCTCTTTCCTTTTGTTCAGTTCTGTATGCACAGTACCAATGGAGAGAAGTGTGTCCCTTTTCAGTTGAAGGTTTCACACGTCTTTAAACTTTCTAAGAGTTCACAGTACACAGAGACCCAGTAAAGGAGACTTATGTTCCTATAATATCCGTACAACCGGAATACATATGCGTCGCATGATTTCTGCTGAAAAACCCACACTCTCAGGACATGGATCTATTGGTTTCATGGGGGCTGAATTTCCAAGAAATGAAACCAACCCCAATGTGCACGTTACTGTCTGACTCTTTTGCTCTTAGTACACTTTGGCAGAGCTTCTTGCCTTTGTTATAGGCTTCTTACAATTCTTCTTTACGTAGCGTAGAATATGGCATTCCTTCATCCTGTTGGAAGACATACAAGACTACATCACGGACTAGGAATCCAGTGGATTCCAAATCGGCATTTGGGTGAGGTCACGATATGCTCTTATGAATCTATATTTACGAATATGAATGCACGCCTCTGATTTCCGAATACAAGTGTGCTGAGTACATGCAAGCCGCAATACTGGGTCGATGCGTGCTGAATGATCCTTGACATCACCTTGAGTATTTTCTTTTGAATAATCATGTTTCCCATGGTATATGTCAGCCAACCGTACCATTTTGGTGCATGTTTGTTGGTTTGATTCTTTGTTGGTCTGCTTCTCGCTTGTTTTGCAAACACGTCAGGACATGCATCTCTCCTTTCGCTTCAAACAGAGAGTCAAATAAGCTGATTCACTTAAGAGAGTGCTTCCAATCACCTATGATTTCCTGCTTCCCTCTCCAATCTTTAAGGTTTTGATGTCCTCCTTGCCTTCTTCTTGTTTCTTCTTTGCCACTCATGCTCTTCTTGCATTTCCAATAATGGTTTTCTTCTTTCCATTTCATCTTGCTGCTTTTCTATTCCGGGGAGTATTCTCAACCTTCCTTTTAGAAGAAGTTTTGAACTGCTGAATTCTTTTATGATTTGCCGGTCTGTGGATTGCTCTAGCTCTACCGTTATTAGAAATGGTGGTCATGTGGCATAGGCTACCCTAGCTGGCAGCATTTGGCCATTCAGGATATGGTCTGTGTCCTGGCACTCCTCCCTGTCCTGCAATATTGCTGCCGAGTTATAAGCTGAAACCCCTCTGGAGGTTCCCTTGTGACTATGTTGTTTCCTCCAGGTGCATTTTAAATCACTGTGATATTCGTGAATTTTGTGGAATGGAATCATACAGCTGCTGGTAGGTCTATTGTCATTCCACCTCCTTTGGATGCTGTGTAATTCCTGAATTCGCATAGATGATTTTTTCTTGGCTTTCAACAAGTTTCAGTCTGATAATTCTACAGATAAATTTTCAGACTTATTTTATTTCTTTATCTCTTGCTTTTCCATCTGGGACTCTTATGAATTCTAGTCTTTCATGCCATGTCTTAACCCAGGATACAACAGCAATTTTTTCATTGTTTTGCACTTGCTTTCCTATGTCCGAATCTGACCGAGGGATTTCTGTTCCCCTGTCTTCACAGTCATTCACGCGTCCCTCTGCATTATCTAGTCTGATAAGGACTGAATTTTATCCCTGATATTATCACATTCACTGAGTTTTCTGATAGCTTTTGGCTCGTCTTTAGACTTTCTCTTCCCCTTTTCTGGTATTCTGCCTTTTGTGATTCTTATACCCTTTGGTTCTTCAGTGTTTTCCTGACCTCCATTTTCAACACTTGGACTGCATAGCGTTTTGCAGTCTAGTTGCTTGAAAGCTTATCTTTGGGCCTTCAATATCTTTGGAACTGAAAATGGTACTTCCTATTTCTTTTACTGTACTTCTTCATCTCTACTGGTCAGGTAATATCAGGTATCTAATGTAGATTTTTAGGGCTATGTTAAGTGAAAATTTTAGACTCTTGTCTCTACGCAATTCCAAGGGATTTCTGTGAGGACAATTTCTCCTAGACATTGATGCCATATTCTCTTCCTGTGTGTGTTGTCTGGTATATCTCCAATTGCTGGTGTTGCATTTGTTGTGATGAACAACCCATACTATTTCGATTAGCATAACTTCATTTTGATTACGCTTATCTCACAATTCTGAAAGTGCGCAGGACACGGCCTCTTGTGGAAATGAGGATTCTAAAGGTTCTCAGCTCTGCATTCTGCTCTATGTCATTTTGGAGTGTTTCCAAAACAGCAAACTGAGAGTGCGCTTGTGCTTTGTAGTGCCACGGGAAAGTCCCAATGAAAGCAGTTCTTCCCAGAGCTTCTCTGTCTACTGAAACACCAGTGGAAGCACATCCATGGATGTCACACATCAGGGCCTGCTGGAATGATCCCGCAGACCGACCTTGGTGTCCTCGCTGCCGTACCGTGCCGGTGCCATCCAAAATGTAGCATCCGATTTTGGGAGATAGTGCTGAAGGAAATGCTTCCTCTTCTCACGCTGTGGACTTGGACCACTCTACCTTGTCCTATCATCCTTGTGGCACGGGTGCACGAAGGCCACCACAGAGCTGTTGCGCAAACTGTGCCTCAAACCAAACCATAATCCCAGCCCAGGTTATGTATGTAGCAGATCCTAAGGCTTTTCATTCTGATTTAAAACCCAAGGCCCCCTGGATCCCTCAGAACAGATGCTCGATAGCTCTGATTCAGCCCCACACGTGCTCTATTGGCAAAATGCCCAATTGGTCCCTGGTCCTTCAGATGCACTGGGTGTGGCCATGAGACAGATCGGTAATCTCAACAGCGCGACCAGTGTGGTTGATTTATCATTGGTACACTGTTCGGTTTGCTCTCTTGATTAGACCCACCACATCCCACAACGCACTCCAGATCCCTGAGACTCAGCGTATGCCATCAACCGTAGCCCTATACCTCACTTACCGATGCTCCTGCTAACTGTAATTTGGCATCACAGATCTTGGTCTCAGAATCAACTGTGGGGATATTTTGCACTGGTTTCTTTGAGTTCTGTCAGCCAAGCATCTGCTGTGCACTCTTGTAAATCACAGCACATCACCTTCAATCTCATGTCTCCTGTCCCCTTGAGAGGGTGCGTCCAAGTTAAACAGGGTTTCACCCTTGTTGGTCAGACCCTGCACTGGTTTCCATTCCCTGCTTTGCCTTCTCCTGCTTCCAGGTGTCCTGAGGCCTCATCCTGTCTTTGGAAGTAACAGACCTCTCTTCGGCAAGTGTCCTGTGCCAAAGGCTGGGTGAGTGGAGTTTTACATTTCTCTGTACAAGGGAGCGCGTGAGTGCAGGTTGCACTTCTTCTCAGCCAACTGGGCATCGATGAATCAACACTATCCAGATACATTTCACAGAAATGTGATATTTGCTTAGCTCTTGGTTTCTATACAGCCGTGGTGGGAGGGGTTGTCCAAAGAAAACTCTTTTGACATTGTGTTGATATCTCATTTGCTGTCCCTAAGAATTTTAACAGAATTCATTTCCATGTTTTGGGATTTATACGAAAATGAAGTTATTTTTGAAACACACTAAATCGACCTAGAAGCCAGACTTGTCAATTTTGGTAACATTTTGTCAGCTCTACGGAAAACCTTGACAGATAGAATGCAAACTAGCAGTCCAAACTGTTAAAGGGGTCATGTCAGCTCTTTACGGTTGAAGCCTCCGAGACCAACAGGAACCATGAAATAACTATTGGAAACATGAAATAACCCCCAACCTTGGATACACTTGTGCATGTGGTGCCCTTTAGTCCTATTTGTCACCTACTGGCCAATGTTGGCATTTCAAGGGGTAACATCCCTCTCTAGGAAAATACAAGAGGAAACAAACCAAATATATACATTTAGGTTTGAATCCAAAAGCACCTAGAGGCATTATAGCTAGGAGAACCCTGCTGCAGTTATGCTTGTCTCTGGAGAACCAGGTGTTCTTCTATCAGTGATGAGAAGAGTTAATCTTCTGATCATGTTGGGTAAAGCCATTTAACGCAACCAAGTCTGCACCCACATGATATAGTGCCCCCGGGGTCTTGATTCAAGTGAAAGACGATCCACATAAGCTGTGTCTTTAATGTCATTGGCGAATTTTATAGTACAGTTCACTTTCTGACTTGTACTATTTACCTATACTGTCTTGAAAAACTGTGGCCTAATACAGATTCAAGTTCAGTCAAAGATTCCCCTCACTTACCACACTCCCTTCACCCCAGGGAAGACATAAACACAACATCTGCTGAATCTAGCGGAAGGCCATCGTTTCTAGGTGTGAGCTATGTATTCAATTCCTATCTATTTCAGCCGAGACTATTTGACCTTTAAGGAGTTCACTGTTGTTCACAGAGTGTGAAGCTGGAGGAACTCTGATTCTAGGAGGGACTTGCCTTTCTCCTAATGGCTTCATTGCCGCTCAGGTACTGAACCTTCAAATTGGATGCGTGAGTGGAGGGGAGGAATGGGCAAGTGCTTGCAAGCTAGGACCAAACTTGGGAAAAGGCTTACCTGGGCTTGGTGAATTTTGGTCTGAATGGCTTGGGAAGGCCCCTTGGGACGTGTGGATTCTCACGACCTCTTCCTAGAACAGGAGCGTTTTGATCATCTCTGCCATCTCTTCTCTTGCACACGTCAGGGACCTTGGACCCGTTCTTGGAGAAGAGAATTGAGGAACTTCCTCAAGTCCACGTTGGCACTCCGTATGTTTCTGCCAGTATCAGCGAGGTTCAATATGTCTCCTGAATGTCTTTTGAGCCTGGTATCCTCTACAGCTGTCTCCACGCCAGTATTCTCCATTGGAGCAGAACATCTCTCATCCATGTGTTCGCATCTCTCCTCAATCCGTGCAGCCAGCTTTTCGGGAGCTTCTCTTCGTGACTCCCATAAAGTCGACTTCACCAGGACTGGGCAAGTCTGAAAGTACCTCGGAGCCTCACCAGTAAGATGATGACAGGCAGATCTTCCACTGTCTGCCCTTTCAGGTTCTGGAAACTGACCTGTGAACTCAGGTCTTTGGGCAGCAGAAGTATCTCGAACTTACACAGCTTCCCGGACCAAACACCTAAGCCAAGCTCCACAGAGGCCTGCAGCCCCTCCATCACACTGATCCACCCACAGAACTCGGCCCGGTTACCTAGGATCCAACAGCCACAACAAGCCTCGTGGAACACACCAACATTCCTCCTGGAATCCAACCGGTAACTGCCAACCCCAATGACTGCTGCATCTTGTCAGTGTTGGGGGAGGGGCTGCATCCGACGAGAGGTTCCTAAAGTAAATGTGGTTCTGCCCACTAGCGTCCCATGGGCCTTTCTTCTTCCCTCTTTCCTTTTGTTCAGATCTGTATGCACAGTACCAATGGAGAGAAGTGTGTCCCTTTTCAGTTGAAGGTTTCACACGTCTTTAAACTTTCTAAGAGTTCACAGTACACAGAGACCAAGTAAAGGAGACTTATGTTCCTATAATATCCGTACAACCGGAATACATATGCTTCGCATGATTTCTGCTGAAAAACCCACACTCTCAGGACATGGATCTATTGGTTTCATGGGGGCTGAATTTCCAAGAAATGAAACCAACCCCAATGTGCACTTTACTGTCTGTCTCTTTTGCGCTTAGTACACTTTGGCAGAGCTACTTGCCTTTGTTATAGGCTTCTTACAATTCTTCTCTACGTAGCGTAGAATATAGCATTCCTTCGACCTGTTGGAAGACATACAATACTACATCACGGACTAGGAATCCATTGGATTCCAAATCGGCATTTGGGTGAGGTCACGATATGCTCTTATGAATCTATATTTACGAATATGAATGCACGCCTCTGATTTCCGAATACAAGTGTGCTGAGTACATGCAAGCCGCAATACTGGGTCGATGCGTGCTGAATGATCCTTGACATCACCTTGAGTATTTTCTTTTGAATAATCATGTTTCCCATGGTATATGTCAGCCAACCGTACCATTTTGGTGCATGTTTGTTGGTTTGATTCTTTGTTGGTCTGCTTCTCGCTTGTTTTGCAAACACGTCAGGACATGCATCTCTCCTTTCGCTTCAAACAGAGAGTCAAATAAGCTGATTCACTTAAGAGAGTGCTTCCAATCACCTATGATTTCCTGCTTCCCTCTCCAATCTTTAAGGTTTTGATGTCCTCCTTGCCTTCTTCTTGTTTCTTCTTTGCCACTCATGCTCTTCTTGCATTTCCAATAATGGTTTTCTTCTTTCCATTTCATCTTGCTGCTTTTCTATTCCGGGGAGTATTCTCAACCTTCCTTTTAGAAGAAGTTTTGAACTGCTGAATTCTTTTATGATTTGCCGGTCTGTGGATTGCTCTAGCTCTGCCGTTATTAGAAATGGTGGTCATGTGGCATAGGCTACCCTAGGTGGCAGCCTTTGGCCATTCAGGATATGGTCTGTGTCCTGGCACTCCTCCCTGTCCTGCAATATTGCTGCCGAGTTATAAGCTGAAACCCCTCTGGAGGTTCCCTTGTGACTATGTTGTTTCCTCCAGGTGCATTTTAAATCACTGTGATATTCGTGAACTTTGTTGATTGGAATCATACAGCTGCTGGTAGGTCTATTGGGATTCCACCTCCTTTGGATGCTGTGTAATTCCTGAATTCGCATAGATGATTTTTTCTTGGCTTTCAACAAGTTTCAGTCTGATATTTCTACAGATAAATTTTCAGACATATTTTATTTCTTTATCTCTTGCTTTTCCATCTGGGACTCTTATGAATTCTAGTCTTTCATGCCCTGTCTTAACCCAGGATACAACAGCAATATTTTCATTGTTTCGCACTTGCTTTCCTATGTCCAAATCTGACCGAGGGATTTCTGTTCCCCTGTCTTCACAGTCATTCACGCGTCCCTCTGCATTATCTAGTCTGCTAAGGACTGAATTTTAGCCCTGATATTATCACATTCACTGAGTTTTCTGATATCTTCTGGCTCGTCTTTAGACTTTCACTTCCCCTTTTCTGGTATTATGCCTTTTGTGATTCTGAGACCCTTATGTTCTTCAGTGTTTTCCTGACCTCCATTTTCAACACTTGGACTGCATAGCGTTTTGCAGTCTAGATGTTTGAAAGCTTATCTCTTGGGCCTTCAATATCTTTGGAACTGATAATGGTACTTCATATTTCTTTTACTGTACTTCTTCATCTCTACTGGTCAGGTAATATCAGGTATCTAATGTAGATTTTTAGGGCTATGTTAAGTGAAAATTTTAGACTCTTGTCTCTACGCAATTCCAAGGGATTTCTGTGAGGACAATTTCTCCTAGACATTGATGCCATATTCTGTTCCTGTGTGTGTTGTCTTGTATATCTCCAATTGCTGTTGTTGCTTTTGTTGTGATGAACAACCTTTACTATTTCGATTAGCATAACTTCATTTTGATTACGCTTATCTCACAATTCTGAAAGTGCGCAGGACACGGCCTCTTGTGGAAATGAGGATTCTAAAGGTTCTCAGCTCTGCATTCTGCTCTATGTCATTTTGGAGTGTTTCCAAAACAGCAAACTGAGAGTGCGCTTGTGCTTTGTAGTGCCACGGGAATGTCCCAATGAAAGCAGTTCTTCCCAGTGCTTCTCTGTCTACTGAAACACCAGTGGAAGCACATCCATGGATGTCACAAATCAGGGCCTGCTGGAATGATCCCGCAGACCGACCTTGGTGTCCTCGCTGCCGTACCGTGCCGGTGCCATCCAAAATGTAGCATCCGATTTTGGGAGATAGTGCTGAAGGAAATGCTTCCTCTTCTCACGCTGTGGACTTGGACCACTCTACCTTGTCCTATCATACTTGTGGCACGGGTGCACGAAGGCCACCACAGAGCTGTTGCGCGTCCTGTGCCTCAAACCAAACCATAATCCCAGCCCAGGTTATGAATGTAGCAGATCCTAAGGCTTTTCATTCTGATTTCAAACCCAAGGCCCCCTGGATCCCTCAGACCAGATGCACGATAGCTCTGATTCAGCCCCACACGTGCTCTATTGGCAAAATGCCCAATTGGTCCCTGGTCCTGCAGATGCACTCGGTGTGGCCATGGGACATATCGGTAATCTCAACCGCGCGACCAGTGTGGTTGATTTATCATTGGTACACTGTTCGGTTTGCTCTCTTGATTAGACCCACCACATACCACCACACACTCCAGATCCCTGAGACTCAGCGTCTGCCAACAAACGTAGCCCTATAACTCACTTACAGATGCCCCTGTTAACTGTAATTTGGCATCATGGATCTTGGTCTCAGAATCAACTGTGGGGATATTTTGCACTGGTTTCTTTGAGTTCTGTCAGCCAAGCATCTGCTGTGTACTCTTGTAAATCTCAGCACATCACCTTCAATCTCATGTCTCCTGTCCCCTTGAGAGGGTGCGTCCAAGTTAAACAGGGTTTCACCCTTGTTGGTCAGACCCTGCACTGGTTTCCATTCCCTGCTTTGCCTTCTCCTGCTTCCAGGTGTCCTGAGGCCTCATCCTGTGTTTGGAAGTAACAGACCTCTCTTCGGCAAGTGTCCTGTGCCAAAGGCTGGGTGAGTGGAGTTTTACATTTCTCTGTACAAGGGAGCGCGTGAGTGCAGGTTGCACTTCTTCTCTGCCAACTGGGCATCGATGAATCAACACTATCCAGATACATTTCACAGAAATGTGATATTTGCTTAGCTCTTGGTTTCTATACAGCCGTGGTGGGAGGGGTTGTCCAAAGAAACCTGTTTTGACATTGTGTTGATATCTCACTTGCAGTCTTTAAGAATTTTAACAGAATTCATTTCCATGTTTTGGGAGTTATACGAAAATGAAGTTATTTTTTGAAACACACTAAATCGACCTAGAAGCCAGACTTGTCAATTTTGGTAACATTTTGTCAGCTCTACGGAAAACCTTTACAGATAGAATGCAAACTAGCAGTCCAAACTGTTAAAGGGGTCATGTCAGCTCTTTATGGTTGAAGCCTCCGAGACCAACAGGAACCATGAAATAACTATTGGAAACATGAAATAACCCCCAACCTTGGATACACTTGGGCATGTGGTGCCCTTTAGTCCTATTTGTCACCTACTGGCCAATGTTGGCATTTCAAGGGGTAACATCCCTCTCTAGGAAAATACAAGAGGAAACAAACCAAATATATACATTTAGGTTTGAATCCAAAAGCACCTAGAGGCATTATAGCTAGGAGAACCCTGCTGCAGTTATGCTTGTCTATGGAGAACCAGGTGTTCTTCTATCAGTGATGAGAACAGTTAATCTTCCGATCATGTTGGGTAAAGCCATTTAACGCAACCAAGTCTGCACCCACATGATATAGTGCCCCCGGGGTCTTGACTCAAGTGAAAGACGATCCACATAAGCTGTGTCTTTAATGTCATTGGCGACTTTTACAGTACACTTCACTTTCTGACTTGTACTATTTACCTATACTGTCTTGATAAACTGAGGCCTAATACAGATTCAAGTTCAGTCAAAGATTCCCCTCACTTACCACACTCCCTTCACCCCAGGGAAGACAGAAACACAACATTTGCTGAATCTAGCGGAAGGCCATCGTTTCTAGGTGTGAGCTATGTATTCAATTCCTATCTATTTCAGCCGAGACTTTTTGACCTTTAAGGAGTTCACTGTTGTTCACAGAGTGTGAAGCTGGAGGAACTCTGATTCTAGGAGGGACTTGCCCTTCTCCTAATGGCTTCATTGCCGCTCAGGTACTGAACCTTCAAAATGGATGCGTGAGTGGAGGGGAGGGAAGGGCAAGTGCTTGCTAGCTAGGCCCAAACCTGGGAAAAGGCTTACCTGGGCTTGGTGAATTTTGGTCTGAATGGCTTGGGAAGGCCCCTTGGGACGTGTGGATTCTCACGACCTCTTCCAAGAACAGGAGCGTTTTGATCATCTCTGCCATCTCTTCTCTTGCACACGTCAGGGACCTTGGACCCGTTCTTGGAGAAGAGAATTGAGGAACTTCCTCAAGTCCACGTTGGCACTCCGTATGTTTCTGCCAGTATCAGCGAGGTTCAATATGTCTCCTGAATGTCTTTTGAGCCTGGTATCCTCTACAGCTGTCTCCACGCCTGTATTCTCCATTGTAGCAGAACATCTCTCATCCATGTGTTCGCATCTCTCCTCAATCCGTGCAGCCAGCTTTTCGGCCAGCTTCTCTTCGTGACTCCCCTAAAGTCGACTTCACCAGGACTGGGCAAGTCTGAAAGTACCTCAGAGCCTCACCTGTAAGCTGATGACAGGCAGATCTTCCACTGTCTGCCCTTTCAGGTTCTGGAAACTGACCTGTGAACTCAGGTCTTTGGGCAGCAGAAGTATCTCGAACTTACACAGCTTCCCGGACCAAACACCAAAGCCAAGCTCCACAGAGGCCTGCAGCCCCTCTATCACACTGATCCACCCACAGAACTCGGCCCGGTTACCTAGGATCCAACAGCCACAACAAGCCTCGTGGAACACACCAACATTCCACCTGGAATCCAACCGGTAACTGCCATCCCCAATGGCTGCTGCATCTTGTCAGTGTTGGGGGAGGGGCTGCATCCGACGAGAGGTTCCTAAAGTAAATGTGGTTCTGCCCACTAGCGTCCCATGGGCCTTTCTTCTTCCCTCTTTCCTTTTGTTCAGATCTGTATGCACAGTACCAATGGAGAGAAGTGTGTCCCTTTTCAGTTGAAGGTTTCACACGTCTTTAAACTTTCTAAGAGTTCACAGTACACAGAGACCCAGTAAAGGAGACTTATGTTCCTATAATATCCGTACAACCGGAATACATATGCTTCGCATGATTTCTGCTGAAAAACCCACACTCTCAGGACATGGATCTATTTGTTTCATGGGGGCTGAATTTCCAAGAAATGAAACCAACCCCAATGTGCACGTTACTGTCTGTCTCTTTTGTTCTTAGTACACTTTGGCAGAGCTACTTGCCTTTGTTATAGGCTTCTTATAATTCTTCTCTACGTAGCGTAGAATATGGCATCCCTTCATCCTGTTGGAAGACATACAAGACTACATCACGGACTAGGAATCCAGTGGATTCCAAATCGGCATTTGGGTGAGGTCACGATATGCTCTTATGAATCTATATTTACGAATATGAATGCACGCCTCTGATTTCCGAATACCAGTGTGCTGAGTACATGCAAGCCGCAATACTGGGTCGATGCGTGCTGAATGATCCTTGACATCACCTTGAGTATTTTCTTTTGAATAATCATGTTTCCCATGGTATATGTCAGCCAACCGTACCATTTTGGTGCATGTTTGTTGGTTTGATTCTTTGTTGGTCTGCTTCTCGCTTGTTTTGCAAACACGTCAGGACATGCATCTCTCCTTTCGCTTCAAACAGAGAGTCAAATAAGCTGATTCACTTAAGAGAGTGCTTCCAATCACCTATGATTTCCTGCTTCCCTCTCCAATCATTAAGGTTTTGATGTCCTCCTTGCCTTCTTCTTGTTTCTTCTTTGCCATTCATGCTCTTCTTGCATTTCCAATAATGGTTTTCTTCTTTCCATTTCATCTTGCTGCTTTTCTATTCCGGGGAGTATTCTCAACCTTCCTTTTAGAAGAAGTTTTGAACTGCTGAATTCTTTTATGATTTGCCGGTCTGTGGATTGCTCTAGCTCTACCGTTATTAGAAATGGTGGTCATGTGGCATAGGCTACCCTAGGTGGCAGCCTTTGGCCATTCAGGATATGGTCTGTGTCCTGGCACTCCTCCCTGTCCTGCAATATTGCTGCCGAGTTATAAGCTGAAACCCCTCTGGAGGTTCCCTTGTGACTATGTTGTTTCCTCCAGGTGCATTTTAAATCACTGTGATATTCGTGAACTTTGTTGATTGGAATCATACAGCTGCTTGTAGGTCTATTGGGATTCCACCTCCTTTGGATGCTGTGTAATTCCTGAATTCGCATAGATGATTTTTTCTTGGCTTTCAACAAGTTTCAGTCTGATATTTCTACAGATAAATTTTCAGACATATTTTATTTCTTTATCTCTTGCTTTTCCATCTGGGACTCTTATGAATTCTAGTCTTTCATGCCCTGTCTTAACCCAGGATACAACAGCAATATTTTCATTGTTTTGCACTTGCTTTCCTATGTCCGAATCTGACCGAGGGATTTCTGTTCCCCTGTCTTCACAGTCATTCACGCGTCCCTCTGCATTATCTAGTCTGCTAAGGACTGAATTTTAGCCCTGATATTATCACATCCACTGAGTTTTCTGATATCTTTTGGCTCGTCTTTAGACTTTCTCTTCCCCTTTTCTGGTATTCTGCCTTTTGTGATTCTGAGACCCTTTGGTTCTTCAGTGTTTTCCTGACCTCCATTTTCAACACTTGGACTGCATAGCGTTTTGCAGTCTAGTTGTTTGAAAGCTTATCTTTTGGGCCTTCAATATCTTTGGAACTGAAAATGGTACTTCCTATTTCTTTTACTGTACTTCTTCATCTCTACTGGTCAGGTAATATCAGGTATTTAATGTAGATTTTTAGGGCTACGTTAAGTGAAAATTTTAGACTCTTGTCTCTACGCAATTCCAAGGGATTTCTGTGAGGACAATTTCTCCTAGACATTGATGCCATATTCTGTTCCTGTGTGTGTTGTCTGGTATATCTCCAATTGCTGGTGTTGCATTTGTTGTGATGAACAACCCATACTATTTCGATTAGCATAACTTCATTATGATTACGCTTATCTCACAATTCTGAAAGTGCGCAGGATACGGCCTCTTGTGGAAATGAGGATTCTAAAGGTTCTCAGCTCTGCATTCTGCTCTATGTCATTTTGGAGTGTTTCCAAAACAGCAAACTGAGAGTGCGCTTGTGCTTTGTAGTGCCACGGGAATGTCCCAATGAAAGCAGTTCTTCCCAGAGCTTCTCTGTCTACTGAAACACCAGTGGAAGCACATCCATGGATGTCACACATCAGGGCCTGCTGGAATGATCCCGCAGACCGACCTTGGTGTCCTCGCTGCCGTACCGTGCCGGTGCCATCCAAAATGTAGCATCCGATTTTGGGAGATAGTGCTGAAGGAAATGCTTCCTCTTCTCACGCTGTGGACTTGGACCACTCTACCTTGTCCTATCATCCTTGTGGCACGGGTGCACGAAGGCCACCACAGAGCTGTTGCGCATCCTGTGCCTCAAACCAAACCATAATCCCAGCCCAGGTTATGAATGTAGCAGATCCTAAGGCTTTTCATTCTGATTTCAAAACCAAGGCCCCCTGGATCCCTCAGACCAGATGCACGATAGCTCTGATTCAGCCCCACACGTGCTCTATTGGCAAAATGCCCAATTGGTCCCTGGTCCTGCAGATGCACTGGGTGTGGCCATGGGACATATCGGTAATCTCAACCGCGCGACCAGTGTGGTTGATTTATCATTGGTACACTGTTCGGTTTGCTCTCTTGATTAGACCCACCACATCCCACCACACACTCCAGATCCCTGAGACTCAGCGTCTGACAACAAACGTAGCCCTATAACTCACTTACCGATGCCCCTGTTAACTGTAATTTGGCATCATGGATCTTGGTCTCAGAATCAACTGTGGGGATATTTTGCACTGGTTTCTTTGAGTTCTGTCAGCCAAGCATCTGCTGTGCACTCTTGTAAATCTCAGCACATCACCTTCAGTCTCATGTCTCCTGTCCGCTTGAGAGGGTGCGTCCAAGTTAAACAGGGTTTCACCCTTGTTGGTCAGACCCTGCCCTGGTTTCCATTCCCTGCTTTGCCTTCTCCTGCTTCCAGGTGTCCTGAGGCCTCATCCTGTCTTTGGAAGTAACAGACCTCTCTTCGGCAAGTGTCCTGTGCCAAAGGCTGGGTGAGTGGAGTTTTACATTTCTCTGTACAAGGGAGCGCGTGAGTGCAGGTTGCACTTCTTCTCTGCCAACTGGGCATCGATGAATCAACACTATCCAGATACATTTCACAGAAATGTGATATTTGCTTAGCTCTTGGTTTCTATACAGCCGTGGTGGGAGGGGTTGTCCAAAGAAACCTGTTTTGACATTGTGTTGATATCTCACTTGCAGTCTTTAAGAATTTTAACAGAATTCATTTCCATGTTTTGGGAGTTATACGAAAATGAAGTTATTTTTTGAAACACACTAAATCGACCTAGAAGCCAGACTTGTCAATTTTGGTAACATTTTGTCAGCTCTACGGAAAACCTTGACAGATAGAATGCAAACTAGCAGTCCAAACTGTTAAAGGGGTCATGTCAGCTCTTTACGGTTGAAGCCTCCGAGACCAACAGGAACCATGAAATAACTATTGGAAACATGAAATAACCCCCAACCTTGGATACACTTGGGCATGTGGTGCCCTTTAATCCTATTTGTCACCTACTGGCCAATGTTGGCATTTCAAAGGGTAACATCACTCTCTAGGAAAATACAAGAGGAAACAAACCAAATATATACATTTAGGCTTGAATCCAAAAGCACCTAGAGGCATTATAGCTAGGAGAACCCTGCTGCAGTTATGCTTGTCTATGGAGAACCAGGTGTTCTTCTATCAGTGATGAGAACAGTTAATCTTCTGATCATGTTGGGTAAAGCCATTTAACGCAACCAAGTCTGCACCCACATGATATAGTGCCCCCGGGGTCTTGACTCAAGTGAAAGACGATCCACATAAGCTGTGTTTTTAATGTCATTGGTGACTTTTACCGTACACTTCACTTTCTGACTTGTACTCTTTACCTATACTGTTTTAAAAAACTGTGGCCTAATACAGATTCAAGTTCAGTCAAAGATTCCCCTCACTTACCACACTCCCTTCACCCCAGGGAAGACATAAACACAACATCTGCTGAATCTAGCGGAAGGCCATCGTTTCTAGGTTTGAGCTAAGTATTCAATTCCTATCTATTTCAGCAGAGACTATTTGACCTTTAAGGAGTTCACTGTTGTTCACAGAGTGTGAAGCTGGAGGAACTCTGATTCTAGGAGGGACTTGCCCTTCTCCTAATGGCTTCATTGCCGCTCAGGTACTGAACCTTCAAAATGGATGCGTGAGTGGAGGGGAGGGATGGGCAAGTGCTTGCTAGCTAGGCCCAAACCTGGGAAAAGGCTTACCTGGGCTTGGTGAATTTTGGTCTGAATGGCTTGGGAAGGCCCCTTGGGACGTGTGGATTCTCACGACCTCTTCCAAGAACAGGAGCGTTTTGATCATCTCTGCCATCTCTTCTCTTGCACACGTCAGGGACCTTGGACCCGTTCTTGGAGAAGAGAATTGAGGAACTTCCTCAAGTCCACGTTGGCACTCCGTATGTTTATGCCAGTATCAGCGAGGTTCAATATGTCTCCTGAATGTCTTTTGAGCCTGGTATCCTCTACAGCTGTCTCCACGCCAGTATTCTCCATTGGAGCAGAACATCTCTCATCCATGTGTTCGCATCTCTCCTCAATCGGTGCAGCCAGCTTTACGGCCAGCTTCTCTTCGTGACTCCCCTAAAGTCGACTTCACCAGGACTGGGCAAGTCTGAAAGTACCTCGGAGCCTCACCAGTAAGCTGATGGCAGGCAGATCTTCCACTGTCTGCCCTTTCAGGTTCTGGAAACTGACCTGTGAACTCAGGTCTTTGGGCAGCAGAAGTATCTCGAACTTACACAGCTTCCCGGACCAAACACCTAAGCCAAGCTCCACAGAGGCCTGCAGCCCCTCCATCACACTGATCCACCCACAGAACTCGGCCCGGTTACCTAGGATCCAACAGCCACAACAAGCCTCGTGGAACACACCAACATTCCACCTGGAATCCAACCGGTAACTGCCATCCCCAATGGCTGCTGCATCTTGTCAGTGTTGGGGGAGGGGCTGCATCCGACGAGAGGTTCCTAAAGTAAATGTGGTTCTGCCCACTAGCGTCCCATGGGCCTTTCTTCTTCCCTCTTTCCTTTTGTTCAGATCTGTATGCACAGTACCAATGGAGAGAAGTGTGTCCCTTTTCAGTTGAAGGTTTCACACGTCTTTAAACTTTCTAAGAGTTCACAGTACACAGAGACCAAGTAAAGGAGACTTATGTTCCTATAATATCCGTACAACCGGAATACATATGCGTCGCATGATTTCTGCTGAAAAACCCACACTCTCAGGACATGGATCTATTGGATTCATGGGGGCTGAATTTCCAAGAAATGAAACCAACCCCAATGTGCACTTTACTGTCTGTCTCTTTTGCTCTTAGTACACTTTGGCAGAGCTACTTGCCTTTGTTATAGGCTTCTTACAATTCTTCTCTACGTAGCGTAGAATATGGCATTCCTTCGTCCTGTTGGAAGACATACAAGACTACATCACGGACTAGGAATCCATTGGATTCCAAATCGGCATTTGGGTGAGGTCACGATATGCTCTTATGAATCTATATTTACGAATATGAATGCACGCCTCTGATTTCCGAATACAAGTGTGCTGAGTACATGCAAGCCGCAATACTGGGTCGATGCGTGCTGAATGATCCTTGACATCACCTTGAGGATTTTCTTTTGAATAATCATGTTTCCCATGGTATATGTCAGCCAACCGTACCATTTTGGTGCATGTTTGTTGGTTTGATTCTTTGTTGGTCTGCTTCTCGCTTGTTTTGCAAACACGTCAGGACATGCATCTCTCCTTTCGCTTCAAACAGAGAGTCAAATAAGCTGATTCACTTAAGAGAGTGCTTCCAATCAACTATGATTTCCTGCTTCCCTCTCCAATCTTTAAGGTTTTGATGTCCTCCTTGCCTTCTTCTTGTTTCTTCTTTGCCACTCATGCTCTTCTTGCATTTCCAATAATGGTTTTCTTCTTTCCATTTCATCTTGCTGCTTTTCTATTCCGGGGAGTATTCTCAACCTTCCTTTTAGAAGAAGTTTTGAACTGCTGAATTCTTTTATGATTTGCCGGTCTGTGGATTGCTCTAGCTCTACCGTTATTAGAAATGGTGGTCATGTGGCATAGGCTACCCTAGGTGGCAGCATTTGGCCATTCAGGATATGGTCTGTGTCCTGGCACTCCTCCCTGTCCTGCAATATTGCTGCCGAGTTATAAGCTGAAACCCCTCTAGAGGTTCCCTTGTGACTATGTTGTTTCCTCCAGGTGCATTTTAACTCACTGTGATATTCGTGAACTTTGTTGATTGGAATCATACAGCTGCTTGTAGGTCTATTGGCATTCCACCTCCTTTGGATGCTGTGTAATTCCTGAATTCGCATAGATGATATTTCTTGGCTTTCAACAAGTTTCAGTCTGATATATCTACAGATAAATTTTCAGACATATTTTATTTCTTTATCTCTTGCTTTTCCATCTGGGACTCTTATGAATTCTAGTCTTTCATGCCCTGTCTTAACCCAGGATACAACAGCAATATTTTCATTGTTTTGCACTTGCTTTCCTATGTCCGAATCTGACCGAGGGATTTCTGTTCCCCTGTCTTCACAGTCATTCACGCGTCCCTCTGCATTATCTAGTCTGCTAAGGACTGAATTTTAGCCCTGATATTATCACATCCACTGAGTTTTCTGATATATTTTGGCTCGTCTTTAGACTTTCTCTTCCCCTTTTCTGGTATTCTGCCTTTTGTGATTCTGAGACCCTTTTGTTCTTCAGTGATTTCCTGACCTCCATTTTCAACACTTGGACTGCATAGCGTTTTGCAGTCTAGTTGTTTGAAAGCTTATCTTTGGGCCTTCAATATCTTTGGAACTGAAAATGGTACTTCCTATTTCTTTTACTGTACTTATTCATCTCTACTGGTCAGGTAATATCAGGTATTTAATGTAGATTTTTAGGGCTATGTTAAGTGAAACTTTTAGACTCTTGTCTCTACGCAATTCCAAGGGATTTCTGTGAGGACAATTTCTCCTAGACATTGATGCCATATTCTGTTCCTGTGTGTGTTGTCTGGTATATCTCCAATTGCTGGTGTTGCATTTGTTGTGATGAACAACACATACTATTTCGATTAGCATAGCTTCATTTTGATTACGCTTATCTCACAATTCTGAAAGTGCGCAGGACACGGCCTCTTGTGGAAATGAGGGTTCTAAAGGTTCTCAGCTCTGCATTCTGCTCTATGTCATTTTGGAGTGTTTCCAAAACAGCAAACTGAGAGTGCGCTTGTGCTTTGTAGTGCCACGGGAATGTCCCAATGAAAGCAGTTCTTCCTAGAGCTTCTCTGTCTACTGAAACACCAGTGGAAGCACATCCATGGATGTCACACATCAGGGCCTGCTGGAATGATCCCGCAGACCGACCTTGGTGTCCTCGCTGCCGTACCGTGCCGGTGCCATCCAAAATGTAGCATCCGATTTTGGGAGATAGTGCTGAAGGAAATGCTTCCTCTTCTCACGCTGTGGACTTGGACCACTCTACCTTGTCCTGTCATCCTTGTGGCACGTGTGCACGCAGGCCACCACAGAGCTGTTGCGCATCCTGTGCCTCAAACCAAACCATAATCCCAGCCCAGGTTATGAATGTAGCAGATCCTAAGGCTTTTCATTCTGATTTCAAACCCAAGGGCCCCTGGATTCCTCAGACCAGATGCACGATAGCTCTGATTCAGCCCCACACGTGCTCTATTGGCAAAATGCCCAATTGGTCCCTGGTCCTGCCGATGCACTGGGTGTGGCCATGGGACATATAGGTAATCTCAACCGCGCGACCAGTGTGTTTGATATATCATTGGTACACTGTTCGGTTTGCTCTCTTGATTAGACACACCACATCCCACAACGCACTCCCGATCCCTGAGACTCAGCGTATGCCATCAACCGTAGCCCTATACCTCACTTACCAATGCTCCTGCTAACTGTAATTTGGCAACACGTATCTTGGTCTCAGAATCAACTGTGGGGATAATTTGCGCTGGTATCTTTGAGTTCTGTCAGCCAAGCATCTGCTGTGCACTCTTGTAAATCTCAGCACATCACCTTCAATCTCATGTCTCATGTTCGCTTGAGAGGGTGCGTCCAAGTTAAACAGGGTTTCACACTTGTTGGTCAGACCCTGCCCTGGTTTCCATTCCCTGCTTTGCCTTCTCCTGCTTCCAGGTGTCCTGAGGCCTCATCCTGTCATTGGAAGTAACAGACCTCTCTTCGGCAAGTGTCCTGTGCTAAAGGCTGTGTGAGTGGAGTTTTACATTTCTCTGTACAAGGGAGCGCGTGAGTGCAGGTTGCACTTCTTCTCTGCCAACTGGGCATCGATGAATCAACCCTATACAGATACATTTCACAGAACTGTGATATTTGCTTAGCTCTTGGTTTCTATACAGACGTGGTGGGAGGGGTTGTCCAAAGAAAACTGTTTTGACATTGTGTTGATATCTCATTTGCAGTCTTTGAGAATTTTAACAGAATTAATTTCCATGTTTTCGGAGTTATACGAAAATGAAGTTATTTTTTGAAACACACTAAATCGACCTAGAAGCCAGACTTGTCAATTTTGGTAACATATTGTCAGCTCTACGGAAAACCTAGACAGATAGAATGCAAACTAGCAGTCCAAACTGTTAAAGGGGTCATGTCAGCTCTTTACGGTTCAAGACTCCGAGACCAACAGGAACCATGGAATAACTATTGGAAACATGAAATAACCCCCAACCTTGGATACACTTGGGCATGTGGTGCCCTTTAGTCCTATTTGTCACCTACTGGCCAATGTTGGCATTTCAAGGGGTAACATCCCTCTCTAGGAAAATACAAGGGGAAACAAACCAAATATATACATTTAGGTTTGAATCCAAAAGCACCTAGAGGCATTATAGCTAGGAGAACCCTGCTGCACTTATGCTTGTCTATGGAGAACCAGGTGTTCTTCTATCAGTGATGAGAACAGTTAATCTTCCGATCATGTTGGATAAAGCCATTTAACGCAACCAAGTCTGCACCCACATGATATAGTGCCCCCGGGGGCTTGACTCAAGTGAAAGACGATACACATAAGCTGTGTCTTTAATGTCATTGGCGACTTTTACAGTACACTTCACTTTCTGACTTGTACTATTTACCTATACTGTCTTGAAAAACTGAGGCCTAATACAGATTCAAGTTCAGTCAAAGATTCCCCTCACTTACCACACTCCCTTCACCCCAGGGAAGACATAAACTCAACATTTGCTGAATCTAGCAGAAGGCCATCGTTTCTAGGTGTGAGCTAAGTATTCAATTCCTATCTATTTCAGCAGAGACTATTTGACCTTTAAGGAGTTCACTGTTGTTCACAGAGTGTGAAGCTGGAGGAACTCTGATTCTAGGAGGGACTTGCCCTTCTCCTAATGGCTTCATTGCCGCTCAGGTACTGAACCTTCAAATGGATGCGTGAGTGGAGGGGAGGGAAGGGCAAGTGCTTGCTAGCTAGGCCCAAACCTGGGAAAAGGCTTACCTGGGCTTGGTGAATTTTGGTCTGAATGGCTTGGGAAGGCCCCTTGGGACGTGTGGATTCTCACGACCTCTTCCAAGAACAGGAGCGTTTTGATCATCTCTGCCATCTCTTCTCTTGCACACGTCAGGGACCTTGGACCCGTTCTTGGAGAAGAGAATTGAGGAACTTCCTCAAGTCCACGTTGGCACTCCGTATGTTTCTGCCAGTATCAGCGAGGTTCAATATGTCTCCTGAATGTCTTTTGAGCCTGGTATCCTCTACAGCTGTCTCCACGCCAGTATTCTCCATTGGAGCAGAACATCTCTCATCCATGTGTTCGCATCTCTCCTCAATCCGTGCAGCCAGCTTTTCGGCCAGCTTCTCTTCGTGACTCCCCTAAAGTCGACTTCACCAGGACTGGGCAAGTCTGAAAGTACCTCGGAGCTTCACCAGTAAGGTGATGACAGGCAGATCTTCCACTGTCTGCCCTTTCAGGTTCTGGAAACTGACCTGTGAACTCATGTCTTTGGGCAGCAGAAGTATCTCGAACTTACACAGCTTCCCGGACCAAACACCTAAGCCAAGCTCCACAGAGGCCTGCAGCCCCTCCATCACACTGATCCACCCACAGAACTCGGCCCGGTTACCTAGGATCCAACAGCCACAACAAGCCTCGTGGAACACACCAACATTCCACCTGGAATTAAACGGTAACTGCCACCCCAATGCCTGCTGCATCTTGTCAGTGTTGGGGGAGGGGCTGCATCCGACGAGAGGTTCCTAAAGTAAATGTGGTTCTGCCCACTAGCGTCCCATGGGCCTTTCTTCTTCCCTCTTTCCTTTTGTTCAGATCTGTATGCACAGTACCAATGGAGAGAAGTGTGTCCCTTTTCAGTTGAAGGTTTCACACGTCTTTAAACTTTCTAAGAGTTCACAGTACACAGAGACCCAGTAAAGGAGACTTATATTCCTATAATATCCATACAACCGGAATACATATGCGTCGCATGATTTCTGCTGAAAAACCCACACTCTCAGGACATGGATCTATTGGTTTCATGGGGGCTGAATTTCCAAGAAATGAAACCAACCCCAATGTGCACTTTACAGTCTGTCTCTTTTGCTCTTAGTACACTTTGGCAGAGCTACTTGCCTTTGTTATAGGCTTCTTACAATTCTTCTCTACGTAGCGTAGAATATGGCATTCCTTCATCCTGTTGGAAGACATACAAGACTACATCACGGACTAGGAATCCATTGGATTCCAAATCGGCATTTGGGTGAGGTCACGATATGCTCTTATGAATCTATATTTACGAATATGAATGCACGCCTCTGATTTCCGAATACAAGTGTGCTGAGTACATGCAAGCCGCAATACTGGATCGATACATGCTGAATGATCCTTGACATCACCTTGAGTATTTTCTTATGAATAATCATGTTTCCCATGGTATATTTCAGCCAACCGTACCATTTTGGTGCATGTTTGTTGGTTTGATTCTTTGTTGGTCTGCTTCTCGCTTGTTTTGCAAACACTTCAGGAAATGCATCTCTCCTTTCGCTTCAAACTGAGAGTCAAATAAGCAGATTCACTTAAGAGAGTGATTCCAATCACCTATGATTTCCTGCTTCCCTCTCCAATCTTTAAGGTTTTGATGTCCTCCTTGCCTTCTTCTTGTTTCTTCTTTGCCACTCATGCTCTTTTTGCATTTCCAATAATGGTTTTCTTCTTTTCATTTCATCTTGCTGCTTTTCTATTCCGGGGAGTGTTCTCAACCTTCCTTTTAGAAGAAGTTTTGAACTGCTGAATTCTTTTATGATTTGCCGGTCTGTGGATTGCTCTATCTCTGCCGTTATTAGAAATGTGGTCATGTGGCATAGGCTACCCTAGGTGGCAGCCTTTGGCCATTCAGTATATGGTCTGTGTCCTGGCACTCCTCCCTGTCCTGCAATATTGCTGCCGATTTATAAGCTGAAACCCCTCTGGAGGTTCCCTTGTGACTATGTTGTTTCCTCCAGGTGCATTTAAATCACTGTGATATTCGTGAACTTTGTTGATTGGAATCATACAGCTGCTTGTAGGTCTATTGGGATTCCACCTCCTTTGGATGCTGTGTAATTCCTGAATTCGCATAGATGATTTTTTCTTGGCTTTCAACAAGTTTCAGTCTGATATTTCTACAGATAAATTTTCAGACATATTTTATTTCTTTATCTCTTGCTTTTCCATCTGGGACTCTTATGAATTCTAGTCTTTCATGCCCTGTCTTAACCCAGGATACAACAGCAATATTTTCATTGTTTTGCACTTGCTTTCCTATGTCCGAATCTGACCGAGGGATTTCTGTTCCCCTGTCTTCACAGTCATTCACGCGTCCCTCTGCATTATCTAGTCTGCTAAGGACTGAATTTTAGCCCTGATATTATCACATCCACTGAGTTTTCTGATATCTTTTGGCTCGTCTTTAGACTTTCTCTTCCCCTTTTCTGGTATTCTGCCTTTTGTGATTCTGAGACCCTTTTGTTCTTCAGTGTTTTCCTGACCTCCATTTTCAACACTTGGACTGCATAGCGTTTTGCAGTCTAGTTGTTTGAAAGCTTATCTTTTGGGCCTTCAATATCTTTGGAACTGAAAATGGTACTTCCTATTTCTTTTACTGTACTTCTTCATCTCTACTGGTCAGGTAATATCAGGTATCTAATGTAGATTTTTAGGGCTATGTTAAGTGAAAATTTTAGACTCTTGTCTCTACGCAATTCCAAGGGATTTCTGTGAGGACAATTTCTCCTAGACATTGATGCCATATTCTGTTCCTGTGTGTGTTGTCTGGTATATCTCCAATTGCTGGTGTTGCATTTGTTGGGATGAACAACCCATACTATTTCAATTAGCATAACTTCATTTGATTACGCTTATCTGATAATTCTGAAAGTGCGCAGGACACGGCCTCTTGTGGAAATGAGGATTCTAAAGGTTCTCAGCTCTGCATTCTGCTCTATGTCATTTTGGAGTGTTTCCAAAACAGCAAACTGAGAGTGCGCTTGTGCTTTGTAGTGCCACGGGAATGTCCCAATGAAAGCAGTTCTTCCCAGAGCTTCTCTGTCTACTGAAACACCAGTGGAAGCACATCCATGGATGTCACACATCAGGGCCTGCTGAAATGATCCCGCAGACCGACCTTGGTGTCCTCGCTGCCGTACCGTGCCGGTGCCATCCAAAATGTAGCATCCGATTTTGGGAGATAGTGCTGAAGGAAATGCTTCCTCTTCTCACGCTGTGGACTTGGACCACTCTACCTTGTCCTATCATCCTTGTGGCACGGGTGCACGAAGGCCACCACAGAGCTGTTGCGCATCCTGTGCCTCAAACCAAACCATAATCCCAGCCCAGGTTATGAATGTAGCAGATCCTAAGGCTTTTCATTCTGATTTCAAACCCAAGGCCCCCTGGATCCCTCAGACCAGATGCACGATAGCTCTGATTCAGCCCCACACGTGCTCTATTGGCAAAATGCCCAATTAGTCCCTGGTCCTGCAGATGCACTGGGTGTGGCCATGGGACAGATCGGTAATCTCAACCGCGCGACCAGTGTGGTTGATTTATCATTGGTACACTGTTCGGTTTGTTCTCTTGATTAGACCCACCACATCCCACAACGCACTCCAGATCCCTGAGACTCAGTGTATGCCATCAACCGTAGCCCTATACCTCACTTACCGATGGTCCTGCTAACTGTAATTTGGCATCACGGATCTTGGTCTCAGAATCAACTGTGGGGATATTTTGCGCTGGTTTCTTTTAGTTCTGTCAGCCAAGTATCTGCTGTGCACTCTTGTAAATCTCAGCACATCACCTTCAATCTCATGTCTCCTGTCCGCTTGAGAGGGTGCATCCAAGTTAAACAGGGTTTCACCCTTGTTGGTCAGACCCTGCACTGGTTTCCATTCCCTGCTTTGCCTTCTCCTGCTTCCAGGTGTCCTGAGGCCTCATCCTGTCTTTGGAAGTAACAGACCTCTCTTCGGCAAGTGTCCTGTGCCAAAGGCTGGGTGAGTGGAGTTTTACATTTCTCTGTACAAGGGAGCGCGTGAGTGCAGGTTGCACTTCTTCTCTGCCAACTGGGCATCGATGAATCAACACTATCCAGATACATTTCACAGAAATGTGATATTTGCTTAGCTCTTGGTTTCTATACAGCCGTGGTTGGAGGGGTTGTCCAAAGAAAACTGTTTTGACATTGTGTTGATATCTCATTTGCAGTCTTTAAGAATTTTAACAGAATTCATTTCCATGTTTTGGGAGTTATACGAAAATGAAGTTATTTTTTGAAACACACTAAATCGACCTAGAAGCCAGACTTGTCAATTTTGGTAACATTTTGTCAGCTCTACGGAAAACCTAGACAGATAGAATGCAAACAAGCAGTCCAAACTGTTAAAGGGGTCATGTCAGCTCTTTACGGTTGAAGCCTCCGAGACCAACAGGAACCATGAAATAACTATTGGAAACATGATATAACCCCCAACTATGGATACACTTGGGCATGTGGTGCCCTTTAGCCCTATTTGTCACCTACTGGCCAATGTTGGCATTTCAAGGGGTAACATCCCTCTCTAGGAAAATACAAGAGGAAACAAACCAAATATATACATTTAGGTTTGAATCCAAAAGCACCTAGAGGCATTATAGCTAGGAGAACCCTGCTGCAGTTATGCTTGTCTATGGAGAACCAGGTGTTCTTCTATCAGTGATGAGAACAGTTAATCTACCGATCATGTTGGGTAAAGCCATTTAACGCAACCAAGTCTGCACCCACATGATATAGTGCCCCCGGGGGCTTGACTCAAGTGAAAGACGATCCACATAAGCTGTGTCTTTAATGTCATTGACGACTTTTACAGTACACTTCACTTTCTGACTTGTACTATTTACCTATACTGTCTTGAAAACCTGAGGCCTAATACAGATTCAAGTTCAGTCAAAAATTCCCCTCACTTACCACACTCCCTTCACCCCAGGGAAGACATAAACACAACATTTGCTGAATCTAGCGGAAGGCCATCGTTTCTAGGTGTGAGCTAACTATTCAATTCCTATCTATTTCAGCCGAGACTATTTGACCTTTAAGGAGTTCACTGTTGTTCACAGAGTGTGAAGCTGGAGGAACTCTGATTCTAGGAGGGACTTGCCCTTCTCCTAATGGCTTCATTGCCGCTCAGGTACTGAACCTTCAAAATGGATGCGTGAGTGGAGGGGAGGGAAGGGCAAGTGCTTGCTAGCTAGGACCAAACCTGGGAAAAGGCTTACCTGGGCTTGGTGAATTTTGGTCTGAATGGCTTGGGAAGGCCCCTTGGGACGTGTGGATTCTCACGACCTCTTCCAAGAACAGGAGCGTTATGATCATCTCTGCCATCTCTTCTCTTGCACACATCAGGGACCTTGGACCCGTTCTTGGAGAAGAGAATTGAGGAACTTCCTCAAGTCCACGTTGGCACTCCGTATGTTTCTGCCAGTATCAGCGAGGTTCAATATGTCTCCTGAATGTCTTTTGAGCCTGGTATCCTCTACAGCTGTCTCCACGCCAGTATTCTCCATTGTAGCAGAACATCTCTCATCCTTGTGTTCGCATCTCTCCTCAATCCGTGCAGCCAGCTTTTCGGCCAGCTTCTCTTCGTGACTCCCCTAAAGTCGACTTCACCAGGACTGGGCAAGTCTGAAAGTACCTCGGGGCCTCACCAGTAAGCTGATGACAGGCAAATCTTCCACTGTCTGCCCTTTCAGGTTCTGGAAACTGACCTGTGAACTCAGGTCTTTGGGTAGCAGAAGTATCTCGAACTTACACAGCTTCCCGGACCAAACACCTAAGCCAAGCTCCACAGAGGCCTGCAGTCCCTCCATCACACTGATCCACCCACAGAACTCGGCCCGGTTACCTAGGATCCAACAGCCACAACAAGCCTCGTGGAACACACCTACATTCCACCTGGAATCCAACCGGTAACTGCCATCCCCAATGGCTGCTGCATCTTGTCAGTGTTGGGGGAGGGGCTGCATCCGACGAGAGGTTCCTAAAGTAAATGTGGTTCTGCCCACTAGCGTCCCATGGGCCTTTCTTCTTCCCTCTTTCCCTTTGTTCAGATCTGTATGCACAGTACCAATGGAGAGAAATGTGTCCATTTTCAGTTGAAGTTTTCGCACGTCTTTAAACTTTCTAAGAGTTCACAGTACACAGAGACCCAGTAAAGGAGACTTATGTTCATATAATATCCGTACAACCGGAATACATATGCGTCGCATGATTTCTGCTGAAAAACCCACACTCTCAGGACATGGATCTATTGGTTTCATTGGGGCTGAATTTCCAAGAAATGAAACCAATCCCAATGTGCACTTTACTGTCTGTCTCTTTTGCTCTTAGTACACTTTGGCAGAGCTACTTGCCTTTGTTATAGGCTTCTTACAATTCTTCTCTACGTAGCGTAGAATATGGCATTCCTTCATCCTGTTGGAAGACATACAAGACTTCATCACGGACAAGGAATCCATTGGATTCCAAATCGGCATTTGGGTGAGGTCACGATATGCTCTTATGAATCTATATTTACGAATATGAATGCACGCCTCTGATTTACGAATACAAGTGTGCTGAGTACATGCAAGCCGCAATACTGTGTCGATGCGTGCTGAATGATCCTTGACATCACCTTGAGTATTTTCTTTTGAATAATCATGTTTCCCATGGTATATGTCAGCCAACCGTACCATTTTGGTGCATGTTTGTTGGTTTGATTCTTTGTTGGTCTGCTTCTCGCTTGTTTTGCAAACACGTCAGGACATGCATCTCTTCTTTCGCTTCAAACAGAGAGTCAAATAAGCTGATTCACTTAAGAGAGTGCTTCCAATCACCTATGATTTCCTGCTTCCCTCTCCAATCTTTAAGATTTTGATGACCTCCTTGCCTTCTTCTTGTTTCTTCTTTGCCACTCATGCTCTTCTTGCATTTCCAATAATGGTTTTCTTCTTTCCATTTCATCTTGCTGCTTTTCTATTCCGGGGAGTGTTCTCAACCTTCCTTTTAGAAGAAGTTTTGAACTGCTGAATTCTTTTATGATTTGCCGGTCTGTGGATTGCTCTAGCTCTGCCGTTATTAGAAATGGTGGTCATGTGGCATAGGCTACCCTAGGTGGCAGCATTTGGCCATTCCGGATATGGTCTGTGTCCTGGCACTCCTCCCTGTCCTGCAATATTGCTGCCGATTTATAAGCTGAAACCCCTCTGGAGGTTCCCTTGTGACTATGTTGTTTCCTCCAGGTGCATTTTAAATCACTGTGATATTCGTGAACTTTGTTGATTGGAATCATACAGCTGCTTGTAGGTCTATTGGGATTCCACCTCCTTTGGATGCTGTGTAATTCCTGAATTTGCATAGATGATTTTTTCTTGGCTTTCAACAAGTTTCAGTCTGATATTTCTACAGATAAATTTTCAGACATATTTTATTTCTTTATCTCTTGCTTTTCCATCTGGGACTCTTATGAATTCTAGTCTTTCATGCCCTGTCTTAACCCAGGATACAACAGCAATATTTTCATTGTTTTGCACTTGCTTTCCTATGTCCGAATCTGACCGAGGGATTTCTGTTCCCCTGTCTTCACAGTCATTCACGCGTCCCTCTGCATTATCTAGTCTGCTAAGGACTGAATTTTAGCCCTGATATTATCACATCCACTGAGTTTTCTGATATCTTTTGGCTCGTCTTTAGACTTTCTCTTCCCCTTTTCTGGTATTCTGCCTTTTGTGATTCTGAGACCCTTTTGTTCTTCAGTGTTTTCCTGACCTCCATTTTCAACATTTGGACTGCATAGCGTTTTGCAGTCTAGTTGTTTGAAAGCTTATCTATTGGGCCTTCAATATCTTTGGAACTGAAAATGGTACTTCCTATTTCTTTTACTGTACTTATTCATCTCTACTGGTCAGGTAATATCAGGTATCTAATGTAGAATTTTAGGGCTAAGTTAAGTGAAAATTTTAGACTCTTGTCTCTACACAATTCCAAGGGATTTCTGTGAGGACAATTTCTCCTAGACATTGATGCCATATTCTGTTCCTGTGTGTTGTCTGGTATATCTCCAATTGCTGGTGTTGCATTTGTTGTGATGAACAACCCATACTTTTTCGATTAGCATAACTTCATTTTGATTATGCTTATCTCACAATTCTGAAAGTGCGCAGGACAGGGCCTCTTGTGGAAATGAGGAGTATAAAGGTTCTCAGCTCTGCATTCTGCTCTATGTCATTTTGGAGTGTTTCCAAAACAGCAAACTGAGAGTGCGCTTGTGCTTTGTAGTGCCACGGGAATGTCCCAATGAAAGCAGTTCTTCCCAGAGTTTCTCTGTCTACTGAAACACCAGTGGAAGCACATCCATGGATGTCACACATCAGGGCCTGCTGGAATGTTTCCGCAGACCGACCTTGGTGTCCTCGCTGCCGTATCGTGCCGGTGCCATCCAAAATGTTGCATCCGATTTTGGGAGATAGTGCTGAAGGAAATGCTTCCTCTTCTCACGCTGTGGACTTGGACCACTCTACCTAGACCTATCATCCTTGTGGCACGGGTGCACGAAGGCCACCACAGAGCTGTTGCGCATCCTGTGCCTCAAACCAAACCATAATCCCAGCCCAGGTTATGAATGTAGCAGATCCTAAGGCTTTTCATTCTGATTTCAAACCCAAGGCCCCCTGGATCCCTCAGACCAGATGCACGATAGCACTGATTCAACCTCACACGTGCTCTATTGGCAAAATGCCCAATTGGTCCCTGGTCCTGCAGATGCACTGGGTGTGGCCATGGGACATATAGGTAATCTCAACCGCGCGACAAGTGTGGTTGATATATCATTGGTACACTGTTCGGTTTGCTCTCTTGATTAGACCCACCACATCCCACAACGCACTCCAGATCCCTGAGACTCAGCGTATGCCATCAAGCGTAGCCCTATACCTCACTTACCGATGCCCCTGCTAACTGTAATTTGGCATCACGGATCTTGGTCTCAGAATCAACTGTGGGGATATTTTGCGCTGGTTTCTTTGAGTTCTGTCAGCCAAGCATCTGCTGTGCACTCTTGTAAATCTCAGCACATCACCTTCAATCTCATGCCTCCTGTCCGCTTGAGAGGGTGCGTCCAAGTTAAACAGGGTTTCACCCTTGTTGGTCAGACCCTGCACTGGTTTCCATTCCCTGCTTTGCCTGCTCCTGCTTCCAGGTGTCCTGAGGCCTCATCCTGTCTTTGGAAGTAACAGACCTCTCTTCGGCAAGTGTCCTGTGCCAAAGGCTGGGTGAGTGGTGTTTTACATTTCTCTGTACAAGGGAGCGCGGGAGTGCAGGTTGCACTTATTCTCTGCCAACTGGGCATCGATGAATCAACACTATCCAGATACATTTCACAGAAATGTGATATTTGCTTAGCTCTTGGTTTCTATACAGCCGTGGTGGGTTGGGTTGTCCAAAGAAACCTGTTTTGACATTGTGTTGATATCTCATTTGCAGTCTTTAAGAATTTTAACAGAATTCATTTCCATGTTTTGGGAGTTATACGAAAATGAAGTTATTTTTTGAAACACACTAAATCGACCTAGAAGCCAGACTTGTCAATTTTGGTTACATTTTGTCAGCTCTACGGAAAACCTAGACAGATAGAATGCAAACTAGCAGTCCAAACTGTTAAAGGGGTCATGTCAGCTCTTTACTGTTGAAGCCTCCGAGACCAAAAGGAACCATGAAATAACTATTGGAAACATGAAATAACCCCCAAAATTGGATACACTTGGGCATGTGGTGCCCTTTAGTCCTATTTGTCACCTACTGGCCAATGTTGGCATTTCAAGGGGTAACATCCCTCTCTAGGAAAATACAAGAGGAAACAAACCAAATATATACATTTAGGTTTGAATCCAAAAGCACCTAGAGGCATTATAGCTAGGAGAACCCTGCTGCAGTTATGCTTGTCTATGGAGAACCAGGTGTTCTTCTATCAGTGATGAGAACAGTTAATCTTCCGATCATGTTGGGTAAAGCCATTTAACGCAACCCAGTCTGCACCCACATGATATAGTGCCCCCGGGGGCTTGACTCAAGTGAAAGACGATCCACATAAGCTGTGTCTTTAATGTCATTGGCGACTTTTACAGTACACTTCACTTTCTGACTTGTACTATTTACCTATACTGTCTTGAAAAACTGAGGCCTAATACAGATTCAAGTTCAGTCAAAGATTCCCCTCACTTACCACTCTCCCTTCACCCCAGGGAAGACATAAACACAACATCTGCTGAATCTAGCGGAAGGCCATCGTTTCTAGGTGTGAGCTATGTATTCAATTCCTATCTATTTTAGCCGAGACTATTTGACGTTTAAGGAGTTCACTGTTGTTCACAGAGTGTGAAGCTGGAGGAACTCTGATTCTAGGAGGGACTTGCCCTTCTCCTAATGGCTTCATTGCCGCTCAGGTACTGAACCTTCAAAATGGATGCGTGAGTGGAGGGGAGGGAAGGGCAAGTGCTTGCTAGCTAGGCCCAAACCTGGGAAAAGGCTTACCTGGGCTTGGTGAATTTTGGTCTGAATGGCTTGGGAAGGCCCCTTGGGACGTGTGGATTCTCACGACCTCTTCCAAGAACAGGAGCGTTTTGATCATCTCTGCCATCTCTTCTCTTGCACACGTCAGGGACCTTGGACCCGTTCTTGGAGAAGAGAATTGAGGAACTTCCTCAAGTCCACGTTGGCACTCCGTATGTTTCTGCCAGTATCAGCGAGGTTCAATATGTCTCCAGAATGTCTTTTGAGCCTGGTATCCTCTACAGCTGTCTCCACGCCAGTATTCTCCATTGTAGCAGAACACCTCTCATTCATGTGTTCGCATCTCTCCTCAATGCGTGCAGCCAGCTTTTCGGCCAGCTTCTCTTCGTGACTCCCCTAAAGTCGACTTCACCAGGACTGGGCAAGTCTGAAAGTACCTCGGAGCCTCACCAGTAAGCTGATGACAGGCAGATCTTCCACTGTCTGCCCTTTCAGGTTCTGGAAACCGACCTGTGAACACAGGTCTTTGGGCAGCAGAAGTATCTCGAACTTACACAGCTTCCCGGACCAAACACCTAAGCCAAGCTCCACAGAGGCCTGCAGCCCCACCATCACACTGATCCACCCACAGAACTCGGCCCGGTTACCTAGGATCCAACAGCCACAACAAGCCTCGTGGAACACACCAACATTCCACCTGGAATCCAACAGGTAACTGCCATCCCCAATGGCTGCTGCATCTTGTCAGTGTTGGGGGAGGGGCTGCATCCGACGAGAGGTTCCTAAAGTAAATGTGGTTCTGCCCACTAGCGTCCCATGGGCCTTTCTTCTTCCCTCTTTCCTTTTGTTCAGATCTGTATGCACAGTACCAATGGAGAGAAGTGTGTCCCTTTTCAGTTGAAGGTTTCACACGTCTTTAAACTTTCTAAGAGTTCACAGCACACAGAGACCCAGTAAAGGAGACTTATGTTCCTACAATATCCGTACAACCGGAATACATATGCGTCGCATGACTTCTGCTGAAAAACCCACACTCTCAGTACATGAATCTATTTGTTTCATGGGGGCTGAATTTCCAAGAAATTAAACCAACCCCAATATGCACTTTACTATCTGTCTCTTTTGCTCTTAATACACTTTGGCAGAGCTACTTGACTTTGTTATAGGCTTCTTACAATTCTTCTCTACGTAGCGTATTATATGGCATTTCATCATCCTGTTGGAAGACATACAAGACTACATCACGGATTAGGAATCCATTGGATTCCAAATCGGCATTTGGGTGAGGTCAGGATATGCTCTTATGAATCTATATTTACGAATATGAATGCACGCCTCTGATTTCCGAATACAAGTGTGCTGAGTACATGCAAGCCGCAATACTGGGTCGATGCGTGCTGAATGATCCTTGACATCACCTTGAGTATTTTCTTTTGAATAATCATGTTTCCCATGGTATATGTCAGCCAACCGTACCATTTTGGTGCATGTTTGTTGGTTTGATTCTTTGTTGGTCTGCTTCTCGCTTGTTTTGCAAACACGTCAGGACATGCATCTCTCCTTTCGCTTCAAACAGAGAGTCAAATAAGCTGATTCACTTAAGAGAGTGCTTCCAATCACCTAAGATTTCCTGCTTCCCTCTGCAATCTTTAAGGTTTTGATGTCCTCCTTGCCTTCTTCTTGTTTCTTCTTTGCCACTCATGCTCTTCTTGCATTTCCAATAATGGTTTTCTTCTTTCCATTTCATCTTGCTGCTTTTCTATTCCGGGGAGTATTCTCAACCTTCCTTTTAGAAGAAGTTTTGAACTGCTGAATTCTTTTATGATTTGCAGGTCTGTGGATTGCTCTAGCTCTACCGCTATTAGAAATGGTGGTCATGTGGCATAGGCTACCCTAGGTGGCAGCATTTGGCCATTCAGGTTATGGCCTTTGTCCTGGCACTCCTCCCTGTCCTGCAATATTGCTGCCGAGTTATAAGCTGAAAACCCTCTGGAGGTTCCCTTGTGACTATGTTGTTTCCTCCAGGTGCATTTTAAATCACTGTGATATTCGTGAATTTGTTGATTGGAATCATACAGCTGCTGGTAGGTCTATTGGGATTCCACCTCCTTTGGATGCTGTGTAATTCCTGAATTCGCATAGATGATTTTTTCTTGGCTTTCAACAAGTTTCAGTCTGATATTTCTACAGATAAATTTTCAGACATATTTAATTTCTTTATCTCTTACTTTTCCATCTGGGACTCTTGTGAATTCTAGTCTTTCATGCCCTTTCTTAACACAGGATACAACAGCAATATTTTCATTGTTTTGCACTTGCTTTCCTATGTCCGAATCTGACCGAGGGATTTCTGTTCCCCTGTCTTCACAGTCATTCACGCGTCCCTCTGCATTATCTAGTCTGCTAAGGACTGAATTTTAGCCCTGATATTATCACATCCACTGAGTTTTCTGATCTATTTTGGCTCGTCTTTAGACTTTCTCTTCCCCTTTTCTGGTATTCTGCCTTTTGTGATTCTGAGACCCTTTTGTTCTTCAGTGATTTCCTGACCTCCATTTTCAACACTTGGACTGCATAGCGTTTTGCAGTCTAGTTGTTTGAAAGCTTATCTTTTGGGCTTTCTATATCTTTGGAACTGAAAATTGTACTTCTTATTTCTTTTACTGTACTTCTTCATCTCTACTGGTCAGGTAATATGAGGTATCTAATGTAGATTTTTAGGGCTATGTTAAGTGAAAATTTTAGACTCTTGTCTCTACACAATTCCAAGTGTTTTCTGTGAGGACAATTTCTCCTACACATTGATGCCATATTCTGTTTTTGTGTGTGTTTACTGGTTTATCTCCAATTGTTGGTTTTGCACATGTTGTGATGAACAACCCATACTATTTCGATTAGCATAACTTCATTTTGATTACGCTTATCTCACAATTCTGAAAGTGAGCAGGGCACGGCCTCTTGTGGAAATGAGGATTCTAAAAGTTCTCAGCTCTGCATTCTGCTCTATGTCATTTTGGAGCATTTCCAAAACAGCAAACTCAGAGTGCGCTTGTGCTTTTTATTGCCACGGGAATGTCCCAATGAAAGCAGTTCTTCCCAGAGATTCTCTGTCTACTGAAACACTAGTGGAAGCACATCCATGGATGTCACAAATCAGGGCATGCTGGAATGATCCCGCAGACCGACCTTGGTGTCCTCGCTGCCGTACCGTGCCGGTGCCATCCAAAATGTAGCATCCGATTTTGGGAGATAGTGCTGAAGGAAATGCTTCCTCTTCTCACGCTGTGGACTTGGACCACTCTACCTTGTCCTATCATCCTTGTGGCACGGGTGCACGAAGGCCACCACAGAGTTGTTGCGCATCCTGTGCCTCAAACCAAACCATAATCCCAGCCCAGGTTATGAATGTAGCAGATCCTAAGGCTTTTCATTCTGATTTCAAACCCAAGGCCCCCTGGATCCCTCAGACCAGATGCTCGATAGCTCTGATTCAGCCCCACACGTGCTCTATTGGCAAAATGCCCAATTGGTCCCTGGTTCTGCAGATGCACTGGGTGTGGCCATGGGAAATATCGGTAATCTCAACCGCGCGACCAGTGTGGTTGATTTATCATTGGTACACTGTTCGGTTTGCTCTCTTGATTAGACCCACCATATCCCACAACACTCTCCAGATCCCTGAGACTCAGCGCATGCCATCAACCGTAGCCCTATACCTCACTTACCGATGCCCCTGCTAACTGTAATTTGGCATCACGGATCTTGGTCTAAGAATCAACTGTGGGGATATTTTGCGCTGGTTTCTTTGAGTTCTGTCAGCCAAGCATCTGCTGTGCACTCTTGTAAATCTCAGCACATCACCTTCAATCTCATGTCTCCTGTCCGCTTGAGAGGGTGCGTCCAAGTTAAACAGGGTTTCACCCTTGTTGGTCAGACCCTGCCCTGGTTTCCATTCCCTGCTTTGCCTTCTCCTGCTTCCAGGTGTCCTGAGGCCTCATCCTGTCTTTGGAAGTAACAGACCTCTCTTCGGCAAGTGTCCTGTGCCAAAGGCTGGGTGAGTGGAGTTTTACATTTCTCTGTACAAGGGAGCGCGGGAGTGCAGGTTGCACTTCTTCTCTGCCAACTGGGCATCGATGAATCAACACTATCCAGATATAATTCACAGAAATGTGATATTTCCTTAGCTCTTTGTATTTATACAGCCGTGGTGGGAGGGGTTGTCCAAAGAAACCTATTTTGACATTGTGTTGATATCTCATTTGCAGTCTTTAAGAATTTTAACAGAATTCATTTCCATGATTTGGGAGTTATACGAAAATGAAGTTATATTTTGAAACACACTAAATCGACCTAGAAACCAGACTTGTCAATTTTGGTAACATTTTGTCAGCTCTACGGAAAACCTAGACAGATAGAATGCAAACTAGCAGTCCAAACTGTTAAAGGGGTCATGTCAGCTCTTTACGGTTGAAGCCTCCGAGACCAACAGGAACCATGGAATAACTATTGGAAACATGAAATAACCCCCAACCTTGGATACACTTGGGCATGTGGTGCCCTTTAGTCCTATTTGTCACCTACTGGCCAATGTTGGCATTTCAAGGGGTAACATCCCTCTCTAGGAAAATACAAGAGGAAACAAACCAAATATATACATTTAGGTTTGAATCCAAAGCACCTAGAGGCATTATAGCTAGGAGAACCCTGCTCAGTTATGCTTGTCTATGGAGAACCAGGTGTTCTTCTATCAGTGATGAGAACAGTTAATCTTCCGATCATGTTGGGTAAAGCCATTTAACTCAACCAAGTCTGCACCCACATGATATAGTGCCCCCGGGGGCTTGACTCAAGTGAAAGACCATCCACATAAGCTGTGTCTTTAATGTCATTGGCGACTTTTACAGTACACTTCACTTTCTGACTTGTACTATTTACCTATACTGTCTTGAAAAACTGAGGCCTAATACAAATTCAAGTTCAGTCAAAGATTCCCCTCACTTACCACACTCCCTTCACCCCAGGGAAGACATAAACACAACATTTGCTGAATATAGCGGAAGGCCATCGTTTCTAGGTTTGAGCTAAGTATTCAATTCATATCTATTTCAGCCGAGACTTTTTGACCTTTAAGGAGTTCACTGTTGTTCACAGAGTGTGAAGCTGGAGGAACTCTGATTCTAGGAGGGACTTGCCCTTCTCCTAATGGCTTCATTGCCGCTCAGGTACTGAACCTTCAAAATGGATGCGTGAGTGGAGGGGATGGAAGGGCAAGTGCTTGCTAGCTAGGCCCAAACCTGGGAAAAGGCTTACCTGGGCTTGGTGAATTTTGGTCTGAATGGCTTGGGAAGGCCCCTTGGGACGTGTGGATTCTCACGACCTCTTCCAAGAACAGGAGCGTTTTGATCATCTCTGCCATCTCTTCTCTTGCACACGTCAGGGACCTTGGACCCGTTCTTGGAGAAGAGAATTGAGGAACTTCCTCAAGTCCACGTTGGCACTCCGTATGTTTCTGCCAGTATCAGCGAGGTTCAATATGTCTCCTGAATGTCTTTTGAGCCTGGTATCCTCTACAGCTGTCTCCACGCCTGTATTCTCCATTGTAGCAGAACATCTCTCATCCATGTGTTCGCATCTCTCGTCAATCAATGCCGCCAGCATTTCGGCCAGCTTCTCGTCGTGACTCCCCTAAAGTCGACTTCACCAGGACTGGGCAAGTCTGAAAGTACCTCGGAGCCTCACCAGTAAGCTGATGACAGGCAGATCTTCCACTGTCTGCCCTTTCAGATTCTGGAAAATGACCTGTGAACTCAGGTCTTTGGGCAGCAGAAGTATCTCGAACTTACACAGCTTCCCGGACCAAACACTTAAGCCAAGCTCCACAGAGGCCTGCAGCCCCTCCATCACACTGATCCACCCACAGATCTCGGCCCGGTTACCAAGGATCCAACAGCCACAGCAAGCCTCGTGGAACACACCAACATTCCACCTGGAATCCAACCGTAACTGCCATCCCCAATGGCTGCTGCATCTTGTCAGTGTTGGGGGAGGGGCTGCATCCGACTAGAGGTTCCTAAAGTAAATGTGGTTCTGCCCACTAGCGTCCCATGGGCCTTTCTTCTTCCCTCTTTCCTTTTGTTCAGATCTGTATGCACAGAACCAATGGAGAGAAGTGTGTCCCTTTTCAGTTGAAGGTTTCACACGTCTTTAAACTTTCTAAGAGTTCACAGTACACAGAGACCCAGTAAAGGAGACTTATGTTCCTATAATATCCGTACAACCGGAATACATATGCGTCGCATGATTTCTGCTGAAAAACCCACAATCTCAGTACATGGATCTATTGGTTTCATGGGGGCTGCATTTCCAAGAAATGAAACCAACCCCAATGTGCACTTTACTGTCTGTCTCTTTTGCTCTTAGTACACTTTGGCAGAGCTACTTGCCTTTGTTATAGGCTTCTTACAATTCTTCTCTGCGTAGCGTAGAATATGGCATTCCTTCATCCTGTTGGAAGACATACAAGACTACATCACGGACTAGGAAACCATTGGATTACAAATCGGCATTTGGGTGAGGTCACGATATGCTCTTATGAATCTAAATTTACGAATATGAATGCACGACTCTGATTTCCGAATACAAGTGTGCTGAGTACATGCAAGCCGCAATACTGGGTCGATGCGTGCTGAATGATCCTTGACATCACCTTGAGTATTTTCTTTTGAATAATCATGTTTCCCATGGTATATTTCAGCCAACCGTACCATTTTGGTGCATGTTTGTTGGTTTGATTCTTTGTTGGTCTGCTTCTCGCTTGTTTTGCAAACACGTCAGGACATGCATCTCTCCTTTCGCTTCAAACAGAGAGTCAAATAAGCTGATTCACTTAAGACAGTGCTTCCAATCACCTATGATTTCCTGCTTCCCTCTCCAATCTTTAAGGTTTTGGTGTCCTCCTTGCCTTCTTCTTGTTTCTTCTTTGCCACTCATGCTCTTCTTGCATTTCCAATAATGGTTTTCTTCTTTCCATTTCATCTTGCTGCTTTTCTATTCCGGGGAGTATTCTCAACCTTCCTTTTAGAAGAAGTTTTGAACTGCTGAATTCTTTTATGATTTGCCGGTCTGTGGATTGCTCTAGCTCTGCCGTTATTAGAAATGGTGGTCATGTGGCATAGGCTACCCTAGGTGGCAGCCTTTGGCCATTCAGGTTATGGTCTGTGTCCTGGCACTCCTCCCTGTCCTGCAATATTGCTGCCGATTTATAAGTTGAAACCCCTCTGGAGTTTCCCTTGTGACTATGTTGTTTCCTCCAGGTGCATTTTAAATCACTGTGGTATTCGTGAACTTTGTTGACTGGAATCATACAGCTGCTGGTAGGTCTATTGGGATTCCACCTCCCTTGGATGCTGTGTAATTCCTGAATTCGCATAGATGATTTTTTCTTGGCTTTCAACAAGTTTCAGTCTGATATTTCTACAGATAAATTTTCAGACATATTTTATTTCTTTATCTCTTGCTTTTCCATCTGGGACTCTTATGAATTCTAGTCTTTCATGCCCTGTCTTAACCCAGGATACAACAGCAATATTTTCATTGTTTTGCACTTGCTTTCCTATGTCCGAATCTGACCGAGGGATTTCTGTTCCCCTGTCTTCACAGTCATTCACGCGTCCCTCTGCATTATGTAGTCTGCTAAGGACTGAATTTTAGCCCTGATATTATCACATCCACTGAGTTTTCTGATATTTTTTGGCTCGTCTTTAGACTTTCTCTTCCCCTTTTCTGGTATTCTGCCTTTTGTGATTCTGAGACCCTTTTGTTCTTCAGTTTTTTCCTGACCTCCATTTTCAACACTTGGACTACATAGCGTTTTGCAGTCTAGTTGTTTGAAAGCTTATCTTTTGGGCCTTCAATATCTTTGGAACTGAAAATGGTACTTCCTATTTCTTTTACTGTACTTCTTCATCTCTACTGGTCAGGTAATATCAGGTATCTAATGTAGATTTTTAGGGCTATGTTAAGTGAAAATTTTAGACTCTTGTCTCTACGCAATTCCAAGGGATTTCTGTGAGGACAATTTCTCCTAGACATTGATGCCATATTCTGTTCCTGTGTGTGTTGTCTGGTATATCTCCAATTGCTGGTGTTGCATTTGTTGGGATGTACAACCCATTCTATTTCGATTAGCATAACTTCATTTTGATTACGCTTATCTCACAATTCTGAAAGTGCGCAGGACACGGCCTCTTGTGGAAATGAGGATTCTAAAGGTTCTCAGCTCTGCATTCTGCTCTATGTCATTTTGGAGTGTTTCCAAAACAGCAAACTGAGAGTGCGCTTGTGCTTTGTAGTGCCACGGGAATGTCCCAATGAAAGCAGTTCTTCCTAGAGCTTCTCTGTCTACTGAAACACCAGTGGAAGCACATCCATGGATGTCACAAATCAGGGCCTGCTGGAATGATCCCGCAGACCGACCTTGGTGTCCTCGCTGCCGTACCGTGCCGGTGCCATCCAAAATGTAGCATCCGATTTTGGGAGATAGTGCTGAAGGAAATGCTTCCTCTTCTCACGCTGTGGACTTGGACCACTCTACCTTGTCCTATCATCCTTGTGGCACGGGTGCACGAAGGCCACCACAGAGCTGTTGCGCATCCTGTGCCTCAAACCAAACCATAATCCCAGCCCAGGTTATGAATGTAGCGGATCCTAAGGCTTTTCATTCTGATTTCAAATCCAAGGCCCCCTGGATCCCTCAGACCAGATGCACGATAGCTCTGATTCAGCCCCACACGTGCTCTATTGGAAAAATGTCCAATTGGTCCCTGGTCCTGCAGATGCACTGGGTGTGGCCATGGGACATATCGGTCATCTCAACCGCGCTACCAGTGTGGTTGATTTATCATTGGTACAATGTTCGGTTTGCTCTCTTGATTAGACCCACCACATCCCACAACATATTCCAGATTCCTGAGACTCAGCGTATGCCATCAACCGTAGCCCTATACCTCACTTACCGATGCCCCTGCTAACTGTAATTTGGCATCACGGATCTTGGTCTCAGAATCAACTGTGGGGATATTTTGCGCTGGTTTCTTTGAGTTCTGTCAGCCAAGCATCTGCTGTGCACTCTTGTAAATCTCAGCACATCACCTTCAATCTCATGTCTCCTGTCCGCTTGAGAGTGTGCGTCCAAGTTAAACAGGGTTTCACCCTTGTTGGTCAGACCCTGCACTGGTTTCCATTCCCTGCTTTGCCTTCTCCTGCTTCCAGGTGTCCTGAGGCCTCATCCTGTCTTTGGAAGTAACAGACCTCTCTTCGGCAAGTGTCCTGTGCCAAAGGCTGGGTGAGTGGAGTTTTACATTTTTCTGTACAAGGGAGCGCGTGAGTGCAGGTTGCACTTCTTCTCTGCCAACTGGGCATCGATGAATCAACACTATCCAGATACATTTCACAGAAATGTGATATTTGCTTAGCTCTTGGTTTCTATACAGCCGTGGTGGGAGGGGTTGTCCAAAGAAAACTGTTCTGACATTGTGTTGATATCTCATTTGCAGTCTTTAAGAATTTTAACAGAATTCATTTCCATGTTTTGGGAGTTATACGAAAATGAAGTTATTTTTTGAAACACACTAAATCGACCTAGAAGCCAGACTTGTCAATTTTGGTAACATTTGGTCAGCTCTACGGAAAACCTAGACAGATAGAATGCAAACTAGCAGTCCAAACTGTTAAAGGGGTCATGTCAGCTCTTTACGGTTGAAGCCTCCGAGACCAACAGGAACCATGAAATAACTATTGGAAACATGAAATAACCCCCAACCTTGGATACACTTGGGCATGTGGTGCCCTTTAGTCCTATTTGTCACCTACTGGCCAATGTTGGAATTTCAAGGGGTAACATCCCTCTCTAGGAAAATACAAGAGGAAACAAACCAAATATATACATTTAGGTTTGAATCCAAATGCACCTAGAGGCATTATAGCTAGGAGAACCCTGCTGCAGTAATGCTTGTCTATGGAGAACCAGGTGTTCTTCTATCAGTGATGAGAACAGTTAATCTTCCGATCATGTTGGGTAAAGCCATTTAACGCAACCAAGTCTGCACCCACATGATATAGTGCCCCCGGGGCTTGACTCAAGTGAAAGACGATCCACATAAACTGTGTCTTTAATGTCATTGGCGACTTTTACAGTACACTTCACTTTCTGACTTGTACTATTTACTTAGACTGTCTTGAAAAACTGAGGCCTAATACAGATTCAAGTTCAGTCAAAGATTCCCCTCACTTACCACACTCCCTTCACCCCAGGGAAGACATAAACACAACATTTGCTGAATCTAGCGGAAGGCCATCGTTTCTAGGTGTGAGCTAAGTATTCAATTCCTATCTATTTCAGCCGAGACTATTTGACCTTTAACGAGTTCACTGTTGTTCACAGAGTGTGAAGCTGGAGGAACTCTGATTCTAGGAGGGACTTGCCCTTCTCCTAATGGCTTCATTGCCACTCAGGTACTGAACCTTCAAAATGGATGCGTGAGTGGAGGGGAGGGAAGGGCAAGTGCTTGCTAGCTAGGCCCAAACCTGGGAAAAGGCTTACCTGGGCTTGGTGAATTTTGGTCTGAATGGCTTGGGAAGGCCCCTTGGGACGTGTGGATTCTCACGACCTCTTCCAAGAACAGGAGCGTTTTGATCATCTCTGCCATCTCTTCTCTTGCACACGTCAGGGACCTTGGACCCGTTCTTGGAGAAGAGAATTGAGGAACTTCCTCAAGTCCACGTTGGCACTCCGTATGTTTCTGCCAGTATCAGCGAGGTTCAATATGTCTCCTGAATGTCTTTTGAGCCTCGTATCCTCTACAGCTGTCTCCATGCCAGTATTCTCCATTGTAGCAGAACATCTCTCATCCATGTGTTCGCATCTCTCCTCAATCCGTGCAGCCAGCTTTTCGGCCAGCTTCTCTTCGTGACTCCCCTAAAGTCGACTTCACCAGGACTGGGCAAGTCTGAAAGTACCTCGGAGCCTCACCAGTAAGCTGTTGACAGGCAGATCTTCCACTGTCTGCCCTTTCAGGTTCTGGAAACTGACCTGTGAACTCAGGTCTTTGGGCAGCAGAAGTATCTCGAACTTACACAGCTTCCCGGACCAAACACCTAAGCCAAGCTCCACAGAGGCCTGCAGTCCCTCCATCACACTGATCCACCCACAGAACTCGGCCCGGTTACCTAGGATCCAACAGCCACAACAAGCCTCTTGGAACACACCAACATTCCACCTGGAATCCAACCGGTAACTGCCATCCCCAATGGCTGCTGCATCTTGTCAGTGTTGGGGGAGTGGCTGCATCCGACGAGAGGTTCCTAAAGTAAATGTGGTCTGCCCACTAGCGTCCCATGGGCCTTTCTTCTTCCCTCTTTCCTTTTGTTCAGATCTGTATGCACAGTACCAATGGAGAGAAGTGTGTCCCTTTTCAGTTGAAGGTTTCACACGTCTTTAAACTTTCTAAGAGTTCACAGTACACAGAGACCCAGTAAAGGAGACTTATGTTCCTATAATATCCGTACAACCGGAATACATATGCGTCGCATGATTTCTGCTGAAAAACCCACACTCTCAGGTCATGGATCTATTGGTTTCATGGGGGCTGAATTTCCAAGAAATGAAACCAACCCCAATGTGCACTTTACTGTCTGTCTCTTTTGCTCTTAGTACACTTTGGCAGAGCTACTTGCCTTTGTTATAGGCTTCTTACAATTCTTCTCTACGTAGCGTAGAATATGGCATTCCTTCATCCTGTTGGAAGACATACAAGACTACATCACGGACTAGGAATCCATTGGATTCCAAATCGGCATTTGGGTGAGGTCACGATATGCTCTTATGAATCTATATTTACGAATATGAATGCACGCCTCTGATTTCCGAATACAAGTGTGCTGAGTACATGCAAGCCGCAATACTGGGTCGATGCGTGCTGAAAATCCTTGACATCACCTTGAGTATTTTATTTGAATAATCATGTTTCCCATGGTATATGTCAGCCAACCGTACCATTTTGTTGCATGTTTGTTGGTTTGATTCTTTGTTGGTCTGCTTCTCGCTTGTTTGGCAAACACGTCAGGACATGCATCTCTCCTTTTGCTTTAAACAGAGAGTCAAATAAGCTGATTCACTTAAGAGAGTGCTTCCAATCACCTATGATTTCCTGCTTCCCTCTCCAATCTTTAAGGTTTTGATGTCCTCCTTGCCTTCTTCTTGTTTCTTCTTTGCCACTCATGCTCTTCTTGCATTTCCAATAATGGTTTTCTTCTTTCCATTTCATCTTGCTGCTTTTCTATTCCGGGGAGTATTCTCAACCTTCCTTTTAGAAGAAGTTTTGAACTGCTGAATTCTTTTATGATTTGCCGGTCTGTGGATTGCTCTAGCTCTGCCGTTATTAGAAATGGTGGTCATGTGGCATAGGCTACCCTAGGTGGCAGCATTTGGCCATTCAGGATATGGTCTGTGTCCTGGCACTCCTCCCTGTCCTGCAATATTGCTGCCGAGTTATAAGCTGAAACCCCTCTGGAGGTTCCCTTGTGACTATGTTGTTTCCTCCAGGTGCATTTTAAATCACTGTGATATTCGTGAAATTTGTTGATTGGAATCATACAGCTGCTTGTAGGTCTATTGGGATTCCACCTCCTTTGGATGCTGTGTAATTCCTGAATTCGCATAGATGATTTTTTCTTGGCTTTCAACAAGTTTCAGTCTGATATTTCTACAGATAAATTTTCAGACATATTTTATTTCTTTATCTCTTGCTTTTCCATCTGGGACTCTTATGAATTCTAGTCTTTCATGCCCTGTCTTAACCCAGGATACAACAGCAATATTTTCATTGTTTTGCACTTGCTTTCCTATGTCCGAATCTGACCGAGGGATTTCTGTTCCCCTGTCTTCACAGTCATTCACGCGTCCCTCTGCATTATCTAGTCTGCTAAGGACTGAATTTTAGCCCTGATATTATCACATCCACTGAGTTTTCTGATATTTTTTGGCTCGTCTTTAGACTTTCTCTTCCCCTTTTCTTGTATTCTGCCTTTTGTGATTCTGAGACCTTTTTGTTTTTCAGTGTTTTCCTGACCTCCATTTTCAACACTTGGACTGCATAGCGTTTTGCAGTCTAGTTGTTTGAAAGCTTATCTTTTGGGCCTTCAATATCTTTGGAACTGAAAATGGTACTTCCTATTTCTTTTACTGTACTTCTTCATCTCTACTGGTCAGGTAATATCAGGTATCTAATGTAGATTTTTAGGGCTATGTTAAGTGAAAATTTTAGACTCTTGTCTCTACGCAATTCCAAGGGATTTCTGTGAGGACAATTTCTCCTAGACATTGATGCCGTATTCTGTTCCTGTGTGTGTTGTCTGGTATATCTCCAATTGCTGGTGTTGCATTTGTTGAGATGAACAACCCATACTCTTTCGATTAGCATAACTTCATTTTGATTAGGCTTATCTCACAATTCTGAAAGTGGGCAGGACACGGCCTCTTGTGGAAATGAGGATTCTAAAGGTTCTCAGATCTGCATTCTGCTCTATGTCATTTTGGAGTGTTTCCAAAACAGCAAACTGAGAGTGTGCTTGTGCTTTGTAGTGCCACGGGAATGTCCCAATGAAAGCAGTTCTTCCCAGAGCTTCTCTGTCTACTGAAACACCAGTGGAAGCACATCCATGGATGTCACACATCAGGGCCTGCTGGAATGATCCCGCAGACCGACCTTGGTGTCCTCGCTGCCGTACAGTGCCGGTGCCATCCTAAATGTAGCATCCGATTTTGGGAGATAGTGCTGAAGGAAATGCTTCCTCTTCTCACGCTGTGGACTTGGACCACTCTACCTTGTCCTATCATCCTTGTGGCACGGGTGCACGAAGGCCACCACAGAGCTGTTGCGCATCCTGTGCCTCAAACCAAGCCAAAATCCAAGCCCAGGTTATGAATGTAGCAGATCCTAAGGCTTTTCATTCTGATTTCAAACCCAAGGCCCCCTGGATCCCTCAGACCAGATGCACGATAGCTCTGATTCAGCCCCACACGTGCTCTATTGGCAAAATGCCCAATTGGTCCCTGGTCCTGCAGATGCACTGGTTGTGGCCATGGGACATATCGGTAATCTCAACCACGCGACCAGTGTGGTTGATTTATCATTGGTACACTGTTCGGTTTGCTCTCTTGATTAGACCCACCACATCCCACAACGCACTCCAGATCCCTGAGACTCAGCGTATGCCATCAACCGTAGCCCTATACCTCACTTACCGATGCTCCTGCTAACTGTAATTTGGCATCACTGATCTTGGTCTCAGAATCAACTGTGGGGATATTTTGCGCTGGTTTCTTTGAGTTCTGTCAGCCAAGCATCTGCTGTGCACTCTTGTAAATCTCAGCACATCACCTTCAATCTCATGTCTCCTGTCCGCTTGAAAGTGTGCGTCCAAGTTAAACAGGATATCAATTTTTGGTCAAACCCTGCCCTGGTTTCCATTCCCTGCTTTGCCTTCTCCTGCTTCCAGGTGTCCTGAGGCCTCATCCTGTCTTTGGAAGTAACAGACCTCTCTTCGGCAAGTGTCCTGTGCCAAAGGCTGGGTGAGTGGAATTTTACATTTTTCTGTACAAGGGAGCGCGTGAGTGCAGGTTGCACTTCATCTCTGCCAACTGGGCATCGATGAATCAACACTATCCAGATACATTTCACAGAAATGTGATATTTGCTTAGCTCTTGGTTTCTATACAGCCGTGGTGGGAGGGGTTGTCCAAAGAAAACTGTTCTGACATTGTGTTGATATCTCATTTGCAGTCTTTAAGAATTTTAACAGAATTCATTTCCAAGTTTTGGGAGTTATACGAAAATGAAGTTATTTTTTGAAACACACTAAATCGACCTAGAAGCCAGACTTGTCAATTTTGGTAACATTTGGTCAGCTCTACGGAAAACCTAGACAGATAGAATGCAAACTAGCAGTCCAAACTGTTAAAGGGGTCATGTCAGCTCTTTACGGTTGAAGCCTCCGAGACCAACAGGAACCATGAAATAACTATTGGAAACATGAAATAACCCCCAACCTTGGATACACTTGGGCATGTGGTGCCCTTTAGTCCTATTTGTCACCTACTGGCCAATGTTGGAATTTCAAGGGGTAACATCCCTCTCTAGGAAAATACAAGAGGAAACAAACCAAATATATACATTTAGGTTTGAATCCAAATGCACCTAGAGGCATTATAGCTAGGAGAACCCTGCTGCAGTAATGCTTGTCTATGGAGAACCAGGTGTTCTTCTATCAGTGATGAGAACAGTTAATCTTCCGATCATGTTGGGTAAAGCCATTTAACGCAACCAAGTCTGCACCCACATGATATAGTGCCCCCGGGGCTTGACTCAAGTGAAAGACGATCCACATAAGCTGTGTCTTAAATGTCATTGGCGACTTTTACAGTACACTTCACTTTCTGACTTGTACTATTTACTTAGACTGTCTTGAAAAACTGAGGCCTAATACAGATTCAAGTTCAGTCAAAGATTCCCCTCACTTACCACACTCCCTTCACCCCAGGGAAGACATAAACACAACATTTGCTGAATCTAGCGGAAGGCCATCGTTTCTAGGTGTGAGCTAAGTATTCAATTCCTATCTATTTCAGCCGAGACTATTTGACCTTTAACGAGTTCACTGTTGTTCACAGAGTGTGAAGCTGGAGGAACTCTGATTCTAGGAGGGACTTGCCCTTCTCCTAATGGCTTCATTGCCGCTCAGGTACTGAACCTTCAAAATGGATGCGTGAGTGGAGGGGAGGGAAGGGCAAGTGCTTGCTAGCTAGGCCCAAACCTGGGAAAAGGCTTACCTGGGCTTGGTGAATTTTGGTCTGAATGGCTTGGGAAGGCCCCTTGGGACGTGTGGATTCTCATGACCTCTTCCAAGAACAGGAGCGTTTTGATCATCTCTGCCATCTCTTCTCTTGCACACGTCAGGGACCTTGGACCCGTTCTTGGAGAAGAGAATTGAGGAACTTCCTCAAGTCCACGTTGGCACTCCGTATGTTTCTGCCAGTATCAGCGAGGTTCAATATGTCTCCTGAATGTCTTTTGAGCCTGGTATCCTCTACAGCTGTCTCCACGCCAGTATTCTCCATTGTAGCAGAACATCTCTCATCCATGTGTTCGCATCTCTCCTCAATCCGTGCAGCCAGCTTTTCGGCCAGCTTCTCTTCGTGACTCCCCTAAAGTCGACTTCACCAGGACTGGGCAAGTCTGAAAGTACCTCGGAGCCTCACCAGTAAGTTGATGACAGGCAGATCTTCCACTGTCTGCCCTTTCAGGTTCTGGAAACTGACCTGTGAACTCAGGTCTTTGGGCAGCAGAAGTATCTCGAACTTACACAGCTTCCCGGACCAAACACCTAAGCCAAGCTCCACAGAGGCCTGCAGTCCCTCCATCACACTGATCCACCCACAGAACTCGGCCCGGTTACCTAGGATCCAACAGCCACAACAAGCCTCTTGGAACACACCAACATTCCACCTGGAATCCAACCGGTAACTGCCATCCCCAATGGCTGCTGCATCTTGTCAGTGTTGGGGGAGTGGCTGCATCCGACGAGAGGTTCCTAAAGTAAATGTGGTCTGCCCACTAGCGTCCCATGGGCCTTTCTTCTTCCCTCTTTCCTTTTGTTCAGATCTGTATGCACAGTACCAATGGAGAGAAGTGTGTCCCTTTTCAGTTGAAGGTTTCACACGTCTTTAAACTTTCTAAGAGTTCACAGTACAAAGAGACCCAGTAAAGGAGACTTATGTTCCTATAATATCCGTACAACCGGAATACATATGCGTCGCATGATTTCTGCTGAAAAACCCACACTCTCAGGACATGGATCTATTGGTTTCATGGGGGCTGAATTTCCAAGAAATGAAACCAACCCCAATGTGCACTTTACTGTCTGTCTCTTTTGCTCTTAGTACACTTTGGCAGAGCTACTTGCCTTTGTTATAGGCTTCTTACAATTCTTCTCTACGTAGCGTAGAATATGGCATTCCTTCATCGTGTTGGAAGACATACAAGACTACATCACGGACTAGGAATCCATTGGATTCCAAATCGGCATTTGGGTGAGGTCACGATATGCTCTTATGTATCTATATTTACGAATATGAATGCACGCCTCTGATTTCCGAATACAAGTGTGCTGAGTACATGCAAGCCGCAATACTGGGTCGATGCGTGCTGAATGATCCTTGACATCACCTTGAGGATTTTCTTTTGAATAATCATGTTTCCCATGGTATATGTCAGCCAACCGTACCATTTTGGTGCATGTTTGTTGGTTTGATTCTTTGTTGGTCTGCTTCTCGCTTGTTTGGCAAACACGTCAGGACATGCATCTCTCCTTTTGCTTTAAACAGAGAGTCAAATAAGCTGATTCACTTAAGAGAGTGCTTCCAATCACCTATGATTTCCTGCTTCCCTCTCCAATCTTTAAGGTTTTGATGTCCTCCTTGCCTTCTTCTTGTTTCTTCTTTGCCACTCATGCTCTTCTTGCATTTCCAATAATGGTTTTCTTCTTTCCATTTCATCTTGCTGCTTTTCTATTCCGGGGAGTATTCTCAACCTTCCTTTTAGAAGAAGTTTTGAACTGCTGAATTCTTTTATGATTTGCCGGTCTGTGGATTGCTCTAGCTCTGCCGTTATTAGAAATGGTGGTCATGTGGCATAGGCTACCCTAGGTGGCAGCATTTGGCCATTCAGGATATGGTCTGTGTCCTGGCACTCCTCCCTGTCCTGCAATATTGCTGCCGAGTTATAAGCTGAAACCCCTCTGGAGGTTCCCTTGTGACTATGTTGTTTCCTCCAGGTGCATTTTAAATCACTGTGATATTCGTGAACTTTGTTGATTGGAATCATACAGCTGCTTGTAAGTCTATTGGGATTCCACCTCCTTTGGATGCTGTGTAATTCCTGAATTCGCATAGATGATTTTTTCTTGGCTTTCAACAAGTTTCAGTCTGATATTTCTACAGATAAATTTTCAGACATATTTTATTTCTTTATCTCTTGCTTTTCCATCTGGGACTCTTATGAATTCTAGTCTTTCATGCCCTGTCTTAACCCAGGATACAACAGCAATATTTTCATTGTTTTGCACTTGCTTTCCTATGTCCGAATCTGACCGAGGGATTTCTGTTCCCCTGTCTTCACAGTCATTCACGCGTCCCTCTGCATTATCTAGTCTGCTAAGGACTGAATTTTAGCCCTGATATTATCACATCCACTGAGTTTTCTGATATTTTTTGGCTCGTCTTTAGACTTTCTCTTCCCCTTTTCTTGTATTCTGCCTTTTGTGATTCTGAGACCCTTTTGTTTTTCAGTGTATTCCTGACCTCCATTTTCAACACTTGGACTGCATAGCGTTTTGCAGTCTAGTTGTTTGAAAGCTTATCTTTTGGGCCTTCAATATCTTTGGAACTGAAAATGGTACTTCCTATTTCTTTTACTGTACTTCTTCATCTCTACTGGTCAGGTAATATCAGGTATCTAATGTAGATTTTTAGGGCTATGTTAAGTGAAAATTTTAGACTCTTGTCTCTACGCAATTCCAAGGGATTTCTGTGAGGACAATTTCTCCTAGACATTGATGCCGTATTCTGTTCCTGTGTGTGTTGTCTGGTATATCTCCCATTGCTGGTGTTGCATTTGTTGAGATGAACAACCCATACTCTTTCGATTAGCATAACTTCATTTTGATTAGGCTTATCTCACAATTCTGAAAGTGGGCAGGACACGGCCTCTTGTGGAAATGAGGATTCTAAAGGTTCTCAGATCTGCATTCTGCTCTATGTCATTTTGGAGTGTTTCCAAAACAGCAAACTGAGAGTGTGCTTGTGCTTTGTAGTGCCACGGGAATGTCCCAATGAAAGCAGTTCTTCCCAGAGCTTCTCTGTCTACTGAAACACCAGTGGAAGCACATCCATGGATGTCACACATCAGGGCCTGCTGGAATGATCCCGCAGACCGACCTTGGTGTCCTCGCTGCCGTACCGTGCCGGTGCCATCCTAAATGTAGCATCCGATTTTGGGAGATAGTGCTGAAGGAAATGCTTCCTCTTCTCACACTGTGGACTTGGACCACTCTACCTTGTCCTATCATCCTTGTGGCACGGGTGCACGAAGGCCACCACAGAGCTGTTGCGCATCCTGTGCCTCAAACCAAGCCAAAATCCAAGCCCAGGTTATGAATGTAGCAGATCCTAAGGCTTTTCATTCTGATTTCAAACCCAAGGCCCCCTGGATCCCTCAGACTAGATGCACGATAGCTCTGATTCAGCCCCACACGTGCTCTATTTGCAAAATGCCCAATTGGTCCCTGGTCCTGCAGATGCACTGGTTGTGGCCATGGGACATATCGGTAATCTCAACCACACGACCAGTGTGGTTGATTTATCATTGGTACACTGTTCGGTTTGCTCTCTTGATTAGACCCACCACATCCCACAACGCACTCCAGATCCCTGAGACTCAGCGTATGCCATCAACCGTAGCCCTATACCTCACTTACCGATGCTCCTGCTAACTGTAATTTGGCATCACTGATCTTGGTCTCAGAATCAACTGTGGGGATATTTTGCGCTGGTTTCTTTGAGTTCTGTCAGCCAAGCATCTGCTGTGCACTCTTGTAAATCTCAGCACATCACCTTCAATCTCATGTCTCCTGTCCGCTTGAAAGTGTGCGTCCAAGTTAAACAGGATATCAATTTTTGGTCAAACCCTGCCCTGGTTTCCATTCCCTGCTTTGCCTTCTCCTGCTTCCAGGTGTCCTGAGGCCTCATCCTGTCTTTGGAAGTAACAGACCTCTCTTCGGCAAGTGTCCTGTGCCAAAGGCTGGGTGAGTGGAATTTTACATTTCTCTGTACAAGGGAGCGCGTGAGTGCAGGTTGCACTTCTTCTCTGCCAACTGGGCATCGATGAATCAACACTATCCAGATACATTTCACAGAAATGTGATATTTGCTAAGCTCTTGGTTTCTATACAACCGTGGTGGGAGGGGTTTTCCAAAGAAACCTGTTTTGACATTTTGTTGATATCTCTTTTGCTGTCTTTAATAATTTTAACAGAATTCATTTACATATTTTGGGAGTTATACGAAAATGAAGATATTTTTTGAATCAAACTAAATCGACCTAGAAGCCAGACTTGTCAATTTTGGTAACATTTTGTAAGCTCTACGGAAAACCTAGACAGATAGAATGCAAACTAGCAGTCCAAACTGTTAAAGGGGTCATGTCAGCTCTTTACGGTTGAAGCCTCTGAGACCAACAGGAACCATGAAATAACTATTGGAAACATGAAATAACCCCCAACCTTGGATACAATTGGGCATGTGGTGCCCTTTAGTCCTATTTGTCACCTACTGGCCAATGTTGGCATTTCAATGGGTAACATCCCTCTGTAGGAAAATACAAGAGGAAACAAACCAAATATATACATTTAGGTTTGAATCCAAAAGCACCTAGAGGCATTATAGCTAGGAGAACCCTGCTGCTGTAATGCTTGTCTATGGAGAACCAGATGTTCTTCTATCAGTGATGAGAACAGTTAATCTTCCAATCATGTTGGGTAAAGCCATTTAACGCAACCAAGTCTGCACCCACATGATATAGTGCCCCCGGGGGCTTGACTCAAGTGAAAGACGAGCCACATAAGCTGTGTCTTTAATGTCATTGGCGACTTTTACAGTACACTTCACTTTCTGACTTGTACTATTTACCTATACTGTCTTGAAAAACTGAGGCCTAATACAGATTCAAGTTCAGTCAAAGATTCCCCTCACTTACCACACTCCCTTCACCCCAGGGAAGACATAAACACAACATTTGCTGAATCTAGCGGAAGGCCATCGTTTCTAGGTGTGAGCTAAGTATTCTATTCCTTTCTATTTCAGCCGAGACTATTTGACCTTTAAGGAGTTCACTGTTGTTCACAGAGTGTGAAGCTGGAGGAACTCTGATTCTAGGAGGGACTTGCCCTTCTCCTAATGGCTTCATTACCGCTCAGGTACTGAACATTCAAAATGGATGCGTGAGTGGAGGGGAGGGAAGGGCAAGTGCTTGCTAGCTAGGCCCAAACCTGGGAAAAGGCTTACCTGGGCTTGGTGAATTTTGGTCTGAATGGCTTGGGAAGGCCCATTGGGACGTGTGGATTCTCACGACCTCTTCCAAGAACAGGAGCGTTTTGATCATTTCTGCCATCTCTTCTCTTGCACACGTCAGGGACCTTGGACCCGTTCTTGGAGAAGAGAATTGAGGAACTTCCTCAAGTCCACGTTGGCACTCCGTATGTTTCTGCCAGTATCAGCGAGGTTCAATATGTCTCCTGAATGTCTTTTGAGCCTGGTATCCTCTACAGCTGTCTCCACGCCAGTATTCTCCATTGTAGCAGAACATCTCTCATCCATGTGTTCGCATCTCTCCTCAATGCGTGCAGCCAGCTTTTCGGCCAGCTTCTCTTCGTGACTCCCCTAAAGTCGACTTCACCAGGACTGGGCAAGTCTGAAAGTACCTCGGAGCCTCACCAGTAAGCTGATGACAGGCAGATCTTCCACTGTCTGCCCTTTCAGGTTCTGGAAACTGACCTGTGAACTCAGGTCTTTGGGCAGCAGAAGTATCTCGAACTTACACAGCTTCCCGGACCAAACACCTAAGCCAAGCTCCACAGAGGCCTGCAGCCCCTCCATCACACTGATCCACCCACAGAACTCGGCCCGGTTACCTAGGATCCAACAGCCACAACAAGCCTCGTGGAACACACCAACATTCCACCTGGAATCCAACCGGTAACTGCCATCCCCAATGGCTGCTGCATCTTGTCAGTGTTGGGGGAGGGGCTGCATCCGACGAGAGGTTCCTAAAGTCAATGTGGTTCTGCCCACTAGCGTCCCATGGGCCTTTCTTCTTCCCTCTTTCCTTTTGTTCAGATCTGTATGCACAGTACCAATGGAGAGAAGTGTGTCCCTTTTCAGTTGAAGGTTTCACACGTCTTTAAACTTTCTAAGAGTTCACAGTACACAGAGACCCAGTAAAGGAGACTTATGTTCCAATAATATCCGTACAACCGGAATACATATGCGTCGCATGATTTCTGCTGAAAAACCCACACTCTCAGGACATGGATCTATTGGTTTCATGGGGGCTGAATTTCAAAGAAATGAAACCAACCCCAATGTGCACGTTACTGTCTGTCTCTTTTGCTCTTAGTACACTTTGGCAGAGCTACTTGCCTTTGTTATAGGCTTCTTACAATTCTTCTCTACGTAGCGTGTAACATGGCATTCCTTCATTCTTTTGGAATACATAAAAGACTACATCACGGAATAGGAAACCATTGGATTCCAAATCGGCATTTGGGTGAGGTCACGATATGCTCTTATGAATCTATATTTACGAATATGAATGCACGCCTCTGATTTCCGAATACAAGTGTGCTGAGTACATGCAAGCCGCAATACTGGGTCGATGCGTGCTGAATGATCCTTGACATCACCTTGAGTATTTTCTTTTGAATAATCATGTTTCCCATGGTATATGTCAGCCAACCGTACCATTTTGGTGCATGTTTGTTGGTTTGATTCTTTGTTGGTCTGCTTCTCGCTTGTTTTGCAAACTCGTCAGGACATGCATCTCTCCTTTCGCTTCAAACAGAGAGTCAAATAAGCTGATTCACTTAAGAGAGTGCTTCCAATCACCTATGATTTCCTGCTTCCCTCTCCAATCTTTAAGGTTTTGATGTTCTCCTTGCCTTCTTCTTGTTTCTTCTTTGCCACTCATGCTCTTCTTGCATTTCAAATAATGGTTTTCTTCTTTCCATTTCATCTTGCTGCTTTTCTATTCCGGGGAGTATTCTCAACCTTCCATTTAGAAGTTTTGAACTGCTGAATTCTTTTATGATTTGCCGGTCTGTGGATTGCTCTAGCTCTGCTGTTATTAGAAATGGTGGTCATGTGGCATAGGCTACCCTAGGTGGCAGCCTTTGGCCATTCAGGATATGGTCTGTGTCCTGGCACTCCTCCCTGTCCTGCAATATTGCTGCCGAGTTATAAGCTGAAACCCCTCTGGAGGTTCCCTTGTGACTATGTTGTTTCCTCCAGGTGCATTTTAAATCACTGTGATATTCGTGAACTTTGTTGATTGGAATCATACAGCTGCTGGTAGGTCTATTGGGATTCCACCTCCTTTGGATGCTGTGTAATTCCTGAATTCGCATAGATGATTTTTTCTTGGCTTTCAACAAGTTTCAGTCTGATATTTCTACAGATAAATTTTCAGACATATTTTATTTCTTTATCTCTTGCTTTTCCATCTGGGACTCTTATGAATTCTAGTCTTTCATGCCCTGTCTTAACCCAGGATACAACAGCAATATTTTCATTGTTTTGCACTTGCTTTCCTATGTCCGAATCTGACCGAGGGATTTCTGTTCCCCTGTCTTCACAGTCATTCACGCGTCCCTCTGCATTATCTAGTCTGCTAAGGACTGAATTTTAGCCCTGATATTATCACATCCACTGAGTTTTCTGATATCTTTTGGCTCGTCTTTAGACTTTCACTTCCACTTTTCTGGTATTCTGCCTTTTGTGATTCTGAGACCCTTTTGTTCTTCAGTGTATTCCTGACCTCCATTTTCAACATTTGGACTGCATAGCGTTTTGCAGTCTAGTTGTTTGAAAGCTAATCTTTTGGGCCTTCAATATCTTTGGAACTGAAAATGGTACTTCCTATTTCTTTTACTGTACTTCTTCATCTCTACTGGTCAGGTAATATCAGGTATCTAATGTAGATTTTTAGGGCTATGTTAAGTGAAAATTTTAGACTCTTGTCTCTACGCAATTCCAAGGGTTTTCTGTGAGGACAATTTCTCCTAGACATTGATGCCATATTCTGTTCCTGTGTGTGTTGTCTGGTATATCTCCAATTGCTGGTGTTGCATTTGTTGTGATGAACAACCCATACTATTTCGATTAGCATAACTTCATTTTGATTACGCTTATCTCACAATTCTGAAAGTGCGCAGGACACGGCCTCTTGTGGAAATGAGGATTCTAAAGGTTCTCAGCTCTGCATTCTGCTCTATGTCATTTTGGAGTGTTTCCAATACAGCAAACTGAGAGTGCGCTTGTGCTTTGTAGTGCCACGGGAATGTCCCAATGAAAGCAGTTCTTCCCAGAGCTTCTCTGTCTACTGAAACACCAGTGGAAGCACATCCATGGATGTCACACATCAGGGCCTGCTGGAATGATCCCGCAGACCGACCTTGTTGTCCTCTCTGCCGTACCGTGCCGGTGCCATCCAAAATGTAGCATCCGATTTTGGGAGATAGTGCTGAAGGAAATGCTTCCTCTTCTCACGCTGTGGACTTGGACCACTCTACCTTGTCCTATCATCCTTGTGGCACGGGTGCACGAAGGCCACCACAGAGCTGTTGCGCATCCTGTGCCTCAAACCAAACCATAATCCCAGCCCAGGTTATGAATCTAGCAGATCCTGAGGCTTTTCATTCTGATTTCAAACCCAAGGCCCCCTGGATCCCTCAGACCAGATGCACGATAGCTCTGATTCAGCCCCACACGTGCTCTATTGGCAAAATGCCCAATTGGTCCCTGGTCCTGCAGATGCACTGGGTGTGGCCATGGGACATATCGGTAATCTCAACCGCGCGACCAGTGTGGTTGATTTATCATTGGTACACTGTTCGGTTTGCTCTCTTGATTAGACCCACCACATCCCACAACGCACTCCAGAACCCTGAGACTCAGCGTATGCCATCAACCGTAGCCCTATACCTCACTTACCGATGCCCCTGCTAACTGTAAGTTGGCATCACGGATCTTGGTCTCAGAATCAACTGTGGGGATATTTTGCGCTGGTTTCTTTGAGTTCTGTCAGCCAAGCATCTGCTGTGCACTCTTGTAAATCTCAGCACATCACCTTCAATCTCATTTCTCCTGTCCGCTTGAGAGGGTGTGTCCAAGTTAAACAGGGTTTCACCCTTGTTGGTCAGACCCTGCACTGGTTTCCATTCCCTGCTTTGCCTTCTCCTGCTTCCAGGTGTCCTGAGGCCTCATCCTGTCTTTGGAAGTAACAGACCTCTCTTCGGCAAGTGTCCTGTGCCAAAGGCTGGGTGAGTGGAGTTTTACATTTCTCTGTACAAGGGAGCACGTGAGTGCAGGTTGCACTTCTTCTCTGCCAACTGGGCATCGATGAATCAACACTATCCAGATGCATTTCACAGAAATGTGATATTTGCTTAGCTCTTGGTTTCTATACAGCCGTGGTGGGAGGGGATGTCCAAAGAAAACTGTTTTGACATTGTGTTGATATCTCATTTGCAGTCTTTAAGAATTTTAACAGAATTCATTTCCATGTTTTGGAAGTTATACGAAAATGAAGTTATTTTTTGAAACACACTAAATGGACATAGAAGCCAGACTTGTCAATTTTGGTAACATATTGTCAGCTCTACGGAAAACCTAGACAGATAGAATGCAAACTAGCAGTCCAAACTATTAAAGGGGTCATGTCAGCTCTTTACGGTTGAAGCCACTGAGACCAACAGGAACCATGAAATAAATATTGGAAACATGAAATAACCCCCAACCTTGGATACACTTGGGCATGTGGTGCCTTTTAGTCCTATTTGTCACCTACTGGCCAATGTTGGCATTTCAAGGGGTAACATCCCTCTCTAGGAAAATACAAGAGGAAACAAACAAAATATATATATTTAGGTTTGAATCCAAAAGCACCTAGAGGCATTATAGCTAGGAGAACCCTGCTGCAGTTATGCTTGTCTATGGAGAAGCAGGTGTTCTTCTATCAGTGATGAGAACAGTAAATCTTCCGATCATGTTGGGTAAAGACATTTAACGCAACCAAGTCTGCACCCACATGATATTGTGCCCCCGGGGGCTTGACTCAAGTGAAAGACGATCCACATAAGCTGTGTCTTTAATGTCATTGGCGACTTTTACAGTACACTTCACTTTCTGACTTGTACTATTCACCTATACTGTCTTGAGAAACTGAGGCCTAATACAGATTCAAGTTCAGTCAAAGATTCCCCTCACTTACCACACTCCCTTCACCCCAGGGAAGACATAAACACAACATTTGCTGAATCTAGCGGAAGGCCATCGTTTCTAGGTGTGAGCTAAGTATTCAATTCCTATCTATTTCAGCCGAGACTATTTGACCTTTAAGGAGTTCACTGTTGTTCACAGAGTGTGAAGCTGGAGGAACTCTGGTTCTAGGAGGGACTTGCCCTTCTCCTAATGGCTTCATTGCCGCTCAGGTACTGAACCTTCAAAATGGATGCGTGAGTGGAGGGGAGGGAAGGGCAAGTGCTTGCTAGCTAGGCCCAAACCTGGGAAAAGGCTTACCTGGGCTTGGTGAATTTTGGTCTGAATGGCTTGGAAAGGCCCATTGGGACGTGTGGATTCTCACGACCTCTTCCAAGAACAGGAGCGTTTTGATCATCTCTGCCATCTCTTCTCTTGCACACGTCAGGGACCTTGGACCCGTTCTTGGAGAAGAGAATTGAGGAACTTCCTCAAGTCCACGTTGGCACTCCGTATGTTTCTGCCAGTATCAGCGAGGTTCAATATGTCTCCTGAATGTCTTTTGAGCCTGGTATCCTCTACAGCTGTCTCCACGCCAGTATTCTCCATTGTAGCAGAACATCTCTCATCCATGTGTTCGCATCTCTCCTCAATGCGTGCAGCCAGCTTTTCGGCCAGCTTCTCTTCGTGACTCCCCTAAAGTCGACTTCACCAGGACTGGGCAAGTCTGAAAGTACCTCGGAGCCTCACCAGTAAGCTGATGACAGGCAGATCTTCCACTGTCTGCCCTTTCAGTTTCTGGAAACTGACCTGTGAACTCAGGTCTTTGGGCAGCAGAAGTATCTCGAACTTACACAGCTTCCCGGAACAAACACCTAAGCCATGCTCCACAGAGGCCTGCAGCCCCTCCATCACACTGATCCACCCACAGAACTCGGCCCGGTTACCTAGGATCCAACAGCCACAACAAGCCTCGTGGAACACACCAACATTCCACCTGGAATCCAACCGGTAACTGCCATCCCCAATGGCTGCTGCATCTTGTCAGTGTTGGGGGAGGTGCTGCATCCGACGAGAGGTTCCTAAAGTAAATGTGGTTCTGCCCACTAGCGTCCCATGGGCCTTTCTTCTTCCCTCTTTCCTTTTGTTCAGATCTGTATGCACAGTACCAATGGAGAGAAGTGTGTCCCTTTTCAGTTGAAGGTTTCACACGTCTTTAAACTTTCTAAGAGTTCACAGTACACAGAGACCCAGTAAAGGAGACTTATGTTCCTATAATATCCGTACAACCGGAATACATATGCGTCGCATGATTTCTGCTGAAAAACCCACACTCTCAGGACATGGATCTATTGGTTTCATGGGGGCTGAAATTCCAAGAAATGAAACCAACCCCAAAGTGCACTTTACTGTCTGTCTCTTTTGCTCTTAGTACACTTTTGCAGAGCTATTTGCCTTTGTTATAGGCTTCTTACAATTCTTCTCTACGTAGCGTAGAATATGGCATTCCTTCATCCTGTTGGAAGTCATACAAGACTACATCACGGACTAGGAATCCAGTGGATTCCAAATCGGCATTTGGGTGAGGTCACGATATGCTCTTATGAATCTATATTTACGAATATGAATGCACGCCTCTGATTTCCGAATACAAGTGTGCTGAGTACATGCAAGCCGCAATACTGGGTCGATGCGTGCTGAATGATCCTTGACATCACCTTGAGTATTTTCTTTTGAATAATCATGTTTCCCATGGTATATGTCAGCCAACCGTACCATTTTGGTGCATGTTTGTTGGTTTGATTCTTTGTTGGTCTGCTTCTCGCTTGTTTTGCAAACACGTCAGGACATGCATCTCTCCTTTCGCTTCAAACAGAGAGTCAAATAAGCTGATTCACTTAAGAGAGTGCTTCCAATCACCTATGATTTCCTGCTTCCCTCTCCAATCTTTAAGGTTTTGATGTCCTCCTTGCCTTCATCTTGTTTCTTCTTTGCCACTCATGCTCTTCTTGCATTTCCAATAATGGTTTTCTTCTTTCCATTTCATCTTGCTGCTTTTCTATTCCGGGGAGTATTCTCAACCTTCCTTTTAGAAGAAGTTTTGCACTGCTGAATTCTTTTATGATTTGCCGGTCTGTGGATTGCTCTAGCTCTGCCGTTATTAGAAATGGTGGTCATGTGGCATAGGCTACCCTAGGTGGCAGCCTTTGGCCATTCAGGATATGGTCTGTGTCCTGGCACTCCTCCCTCTCCTGCAATATTGCTGCCGAGTTATAAGCTGAAACCCCTCTGGAGGTTCCCTTGTGACTATGTTGTTTCCTCCAGGTGCATTTTAAATCACTGTGATATTCGTGATCTTTGTTGATTGGAATCATACAGCTGCTGGTAGGTCTATTGGGATTCCACCTCCTTTGGATGCTGTGTAATTCCTGAATTCGCATAGATGATTTTTTCTTGGCTTTCAACAAGTTTCAGTCTGATATTTCTACAGATAAATTTTCAGACATATTTTATTTCTTTATCTCTTGCTTTTCCATCTGGGACTCTTATGAATTCTAGTCTTTCATGCCCTGTCTTAACCCAGGATACAACAGCAATATTTTCATTGTTTTGCACTTGCTTTCCTATGTCCGAATCTGACCGAGGGATTTCTGTTCCCCTGTCTTAACAGTCATTCACGCGTCCCTCTGCATTATGTAGTCTGCTGAGTACTGAATTTTAGCCCTGATATTATCACATCCACTGAGTTTTCTGATATCTTTTGGCTCGTCTTTAGACTTTCTCTTCCCCTTTTCTGGTATTCTGCCGTTTGTGATTCTGAGACCCTTTTGTTCTTCAGTGTTTTCCTGACCTCCATTTTCAACACTTGGACTGCATAGCGTTTTGCAGTCTAGTTGTTTGAAAGCTCATCTTTTGGGCCTTCAAAATCTTTGGAACTGAAAATGGTACTTCCTATTTCTTTTACTGTACTACTTCATCTCTACTGGTCAGGTAATATCAGGTATCTAATGTAGATTTTTAGGGCTATGTTAAGTGAAAATTTTAGACTCTTGTCTCTACGCAATTCCAAGGGATTTCTGTGAGGACAATTTCTCCTAGACATTGATGCCTTATTCTGTTCCTGTGTGTGTTTTCTGGTATATCTCCAATTGCTGGTGTTGCATTTGTTGTGATGAACAACCCATACTATTTCGATTAGCATAACTTCATTTTGATTAAGCTTATCTCACAATTCTGAAAGTGCACAGGACACGGCCTCTTGTGGAAATGAGGATTCTAAAGGTTCTCAGCTCTGCATTCTGCTCTATGTCAATTTGGAGTGTTTCCAAAACAGCAAACTGAGAGTGCGCTTGTGCTTTGTAGTGCCACGGGAATGTCCCAATGAAAGCAGTTCTTCCCAGAGCTTCTCTGTCTACTGAAACACCAGTGGAAGCACATCCATGGATGTCACAAATCAGGGCCTGCTGGAATGATCCCGCAGACCGACCTTGGTGTCCTCGCTGCCGTACCGTGCCGGTGCCATCAAATGTAGCATCCGATTTTGGGAGATAGTGCTGAAGGAAATGCTTCCTCTTCTCACGCTGTGGACTTGGACCACTCTACCTTGTCCTATCATCCTTGTGGCACGGGTGCACGAAGGCCACCACAGAGCTGTTGCGCATCCTGTGCCTCAAACCAAACCATAATCCCAGCCCAGGTTATGAATGTAGCAGATCCTAAGGCTTTTCATTCTGATTTCAAACCCAAGGCCCCCTGGTTCCCTCAGACCAGATGCACGATAGCTCTGATTCAACCCCACACGTGCTCTATTGGCAAAATGCCCAATTGGTCCCTGGTCCTGCAGATGCACTGGGTTTGGCCATGGGACATATCGGTAATCTCAACCGCGCGACCAGTGTGGTTGATTTATCATTGGTACACTGTTCGGTTTGCTCTCTTGATTAGACCCACCACATCCCACAACGCACTCCAGATCCCTGAGACTCAGCGTATGCCATCAACCGTAGCCCTATTCCTCACTTACCGATGCTCCTGCTAACTGTAATTTGGCATCACGGATCTTGGTCTCAGAATCAACTGTGGGGATATTTTGCGCTGGTTTCTTTGAGTTCTCTCAGCCAAGCATCTGCTGTGCACTCTTGTAAATCTCAGCACATCACCTTCAATCTCATGTCTCCTGTCCGCTTGAGAGGGTGCGTCCAAGTTAAACAGGGTTTCACCCTTGTTGGTCAGACCCTGCACTGGTTTCCATTTCCTGCATTGCCTTCTCCTGCTTCCAGGTGTCCTGAGGCCTCATCCTGTCTTTGGAAGTAACAGACCTCTCTTCGGCAAGTGTCCTGTGCCAAAGGCTGGGTGAGTGGAGTTTTACATTTCTCTGTACAAGGGAGCGCGTGAGTGCAGGTTGCACTTCTTCTCTGCCAACTGGGCATCGATGAATCAACACTATCCAGATACATTTCACAGAAATGTGATATTTGCTTAGCTCTTGGTTTCTATACAGCCGTGGTGGGAGGGGTTGTCCAAAGAAACCTGTTTTGACATTGTGTTGATATCTCATTTGCAGTCTTTAAGAATTTTAACAGAATTCATTTCCATGTTTTGGGAGTTATACGAAAATGAAGTTATTTTTTGAAACACACTAAATCGACCTAGAAGCCAGACTTGTCAATTTTGGTAACATTTGGTCAGCTCTACGGAAAACCTAGACAGATAGAATGCAAACTAGCAGTCCAAACTGTTAAAGGGGTCATGTCAGCTCTTTACGGTTGAAGCCTCCGAGACCAACAGGAACCATGAAATAACTATTGGAAACATGAAATAACCCCCAACCTTGGATACACTTGGGCATGTGGTGCCCTTTAGTCCTATTTGTCACCTACTGGCCAATGTTGGCATTTCAAGAGGTAACATCCCTCTCTAGGAAAATACAAGAGGAAACAAACCAAATATATACATTAAGTTTGAATCCAAAAGCACCTAGAGGCATTATAGCTAGGAGAACCCTGCTGCAGTTATGCTTGTCTATGGAGAACCAGGTGTTCTTCTATCAGTGATGAGAACAGTTAATCTTCCAATCATGTTGGGTAAAGCCATTTAACGCAACCAAGTTTGCACCCACATGATATAGTGCCCCCGGGGGCTTGACTCAAGTGAAAGACGATCCACATAAGCTGTGTCTTAAATGTCATTGGCGACTTTTACAGTACACTTCACTTTCTGACTTGTACTATTTACCTATACTGTCTTGAAAAACTGAGGCCTAATACAGATTCAAGTTCAGTCAAAGATTCCCCTCACTTACCACACTCCCTTCACCCCAGGGAAGACATAAACACAACATTTGCTGAATCTAGCGGAAGGCCATCGTTTCTAGGTGTGAGCTAAGTATTCAATTCCTATCTATTTCAGCCGAGACTATTTGACCTTTAAGGAGTTCACTGTTGTTCACAGAGTGTGAAGCTGGAGGAACTCTGATTCTAGGAGGGACTTGCCCTTCTCCTAATGGCTTCATTGCCGCTCAGGTACTGAACCTTCAAAATGGATGCGTGAGTGGAGGGGAGGGAAGGGCAAGTGCTTGCTAGCTAGGCCCAAACCTGGGAAAAGGCTTACCTGGGCTTGGTGAATTTTGGTCTGAATGGCTTGGGAAGGCCCCTTGGGACGTGTGGATTCTCACGACCTCTTCCAAGAACAGGAGCGTTTTGATCATCTCTGCCATCTCTTCTCTTGCACACGTCAGGGACCTTGGACCCGTTCTTGGAGAAGAGAATTGAGGAAATTCCTCAAGTCCACGTTGGCACTCCGTATGTTTCTGCCAGTATCAGCGAGGTTCAATATGTCTCCTGAATGCCTTTTGAGCCTGGTATCCTCTACAGCTGTCTCCACGCCAGTATTCTCCATTGTAGCAGAACATCTCTCATCCATGTGTTCGCATCTCTCCTCAATCCGTGCAGCCAGCTTTTCGGCCAGCTTCTCTTCGTGACTCCCCTAAAGTCGACTTCACCAGGACTGGGCAAGTCTGAAAGTACCTCGGAGCCTCACCAGTAAGCTGATGACAGGCAGATCTTCCACTGTCTGCCCTTTCAGGTTCTGGAAACTGACCTGTGAACTCAGGTCTTTGGGCAGCAGAAGTATCTCGAACTTACACAGCTTCCCGGACCAAACACCTAAGCCAAGCTCCACAGAGGCCTGCAGCCCCTCCATCACACTGATCCACCCACAGAACTCGGCCCGGTTACCTAGGATCCAACAGCCACAACAAGCCTCGTGGAACACACCAACATTCCACCTGGAATCCAACCGGTAACTGCCATCCCCAATGGCTGCTGCATCTTGTCAGTGTTGGGGGAGGGGCTGCATCTGAAGAGAGGTTCCTAAAGTAAATGTGGTTCTGCCCACTAGCGTCCCATGGGCCTTTCTTCTTCCCTCTTTCCTTTTGTTCAGATCTGTATGCACAGTACCAATGGAGAGAAGTGTGTCCCTTTTCAGTTGAAGGTTTCACACGTCTTTAAACTTTCTAAGAGTTCACAGTACACAGAGACCCAGTAAAGGAGACTTATGTTCCTATAATATCCGTACAACCGGAATACATATGCGTCGCATGATTTCTGCTGAAAAACCCACACTCTCAGGACATGGATCTATTGGTTTCATGGGGGCTGAATTTCCAAGAAATGAAACCAACCCCAATGTGCACTTTACTGTCTGTCTCTTTTGCTCTTAGTACACTTTGGCAGAGCTACTTGCCTTTGTTATAGGCTTCTTACAATTCTTCTCTACGTAGCGTAGAATATGGCATTCCTTCATCCTGTTGGAAGTCATACAAGACTACATCACGGACTAGGAATCCAGTGGATTCCAAATCGGCATTTGGGTGAGGTCACGATATGCTCTTATGAATCTATATTTACGAATATGAATGCACGCCTCTGATTTCCGAATACAAGTGTGCTGAGTACATGCAAGCCGCAATACTGGGTCGATGCGTGCTGAATGATCCTTGACATCACCTTGAGTATTTTCTTTTGAATAATCATGTTTCCCATGGTATATGTCAGCCAACCGTAACAATTTGGTGCATGTTTGTTGGTTTGATTCTTTGTTGGTCTGCTTCTCGCTTGTTTTGCAAACACGTCAGGACATGCATCTCTCCTTTCGCTTCAAACAGAGAGTCAAATAAGCTGATTCACTTAAGAGAGTGCTTCCAATCACCTAAGATTTCCTGCTTCCCTCTCCAATCTTTAAGGTTTTGATGTCCTCCTTGCCTTCTTCTTGTTTCTTCTTTGCCACTCATGCTCTTCTTGCATTTCCAATAATTGTTTTCTTCTTTCCATTTCATCTTGCTGCTTTTCTATTCCGGGGAGTGTTCTCAACCTTCCTTTTAGAAGAAGTTTTGAACTGCTGAATTCTTTTATGATTTGCCGGTCTGTGGATTGCTCTAACTCTGCCGTTAATAGAAATGGTGGTCATGTGGCATAGGCTACCCTAGGTGGCAGCCTTTGGCCATTCAGGATATGGTCTGTGTCCTGGCACTCCTCCCTGTCCTGCAATATTGCTGCCGAGTTATAAGCTGAAACCCCTCTGGAGGTTCCCTAATGACTATGTTGTTTCCTCCAGGTGCATTTTTAATCACTGTGATATTCGTGAACTTTGTTGATTGGAATCATACAGCTGCTGGTAGGTCTATTGGGATTCCACCTCCTTTGGATGCTGTGTAATTCCTGAATTCGCATAGATGATTTTTTCTTGGCTTTCAACAAGTTTCAGTCTGATATTTCTACAGATAAATTTTCAGACATATTTTATTTCTTTATCTCTTGCTTTTCCATCTGGGACTCTTATGAATTTTAGTCTTTTATGCCCTGTCTTAACCCAGGATACAACAGCAATATTTTCATTGTTTTGCACTTGCTTTCCTATGTCCAAATCTGACCGAGGGATTTCTGTTCCCCTGTCTTAACAGTCATTCACGCGTCCCTCTGCATTATGTAGTCTGCTGAGTACTGAATTTTAGCCCTGATATTATCACATCCACTGAGTTTTCTGATATTTTTTGGCTCGTCTTTAGACTTTCTCTTCCCCTTTTCTGGTATTCTGCCGTTTGTGATTCTGAGACCCTTTTGTTCTTCAGTGTTTTCCTGACCTCCATTTTCAACACTTGGACTGCATAGCGTTTTGCAGTCTAGTTGTTTGAAAGCTCATCTTTTGGGCCTTCAATATCTTTGGAACTGAAAATGGTACTTCCTATTTCTTTTACTGTACTACTTCATCTCTACTGGTCAGGTAATATCAGGTATCTAATGTAGATTTTTAGGGCTATGTTAAGTGAAAATTTTAGACGCTTGTCTCTACGCAATTCCAAGGGATTTCTGTGAGGACAATTTCTCCTAGACATTGATGCCTTATTCTGTTCCTGTGTGTGTTGTCTGGTATATCTCCAATTGCTGGTGTTGCATTTGTTGTGATGAACAACCCATACTATTTCGATTAGCATAACTTCATTTTGATTAAGCTTATCTCACAATTCTGAAAGTGCACAGGACACGGCCTCTTGTGGAAATGAGGATTCTAAAGGTTCTCAGCTCTGCATTCTGCTCTATGTCAATTTGGAGTGTTTCCAAAACAGCAAACTGATAGTGCGCTTGTGCTTTGTAGTGCCACGGGAATGTCCCAATGAAAGCAGTTCTTCCCAGAGCTTCTCTGTCTACTGAAACACCAGTGGAAGCACATCCATGGATGTCACAAATCAGGGCCTGCTGGAATGATCCCGCAGACCGACCTTGGTGTCCTCGCTGCCGTACCGTGCCGGTGCCATCTAAAATGTAGCATCCGATTTTGGGAGATAGTGCTGAAGGAAATGCTTCCTCTTCTCACGCTGTGGACTTGGACCACTCTACCTTGTCCTATCATCCTTGTGGCACGGTTGCACGAAGGCCACCACAGAGCTGTTGTGTATACTTTGCCTCAAACCAAACCATAATCCCAGCCCAGGTTATGAATGTAGCAGATCCTAAGGCTTTTCATTCTGATTTCAAACCCAAGGCCCCCTGGATCCCTCAGACCAGATGCACGATAGCTCTGATTCAGCCCCACACGTGCTCTATTGGCAAAATGCCCAATTGGTTCCTGGTCCTGCAGATGCACTGGGTTTGGCCATGGGACATATCGGTAATCTCAACCGCGCGACCAGTTTGGTTGATTTATCATTGGTACACTGTTCGGTTTGCTCTCTTGATTAGACCCACCACATCCCACAACGCACTCCAGATCCCTGAGACTCAGCGTATGCCATCAACCGTAGCCCTATTCCTCACTTACCGATGCTCCTGCTAACTGTAATTTGGCATCACGGATCTTGGTCTCAGAATCAACTGTGGGGATATTTTGCGCTGGTTTCTTTGAGTTCTGTCAGCCAAGCATCTGCTGTGCACTCTTGTAAATCTCAGCACATCACCTTCAATCTCATGTCTCCTGTCCGCTTGAGAGTGTGCGTCCAAGTTAAACAGGGTTTCACCCTTGTTGGTCAGACCCTGCACTGGTTTCCATTCCCTGCTTTGCCTTCTCCTGCTTCCAGGTGTCCTGAGGCCTCATCCTGTCTTTGGAAGTAACAGACCTCTCTTCGGCAAGTGTCCTGTGCCAAAGGCTGGGTGAGTGGAGTTTTACATTTCTCTGTACAAGGGAGCGCGTGAGTGCAGGTTGCACTGCTTCTCTGCCAACTGGGCATCGATGAATCAACACTATCCAGATACATTTCACAGAAATGTGATATTTGCTTAGCTCTTGGTTTATATACAGCCGTGGTGGGAGGGGTTGTCCAAAGAAACCTGTTTTGACATTGTGTTGATATCTCATTTGCAGTCTTTAAGAATTTTAACAGAATTCATTTCCATGTTTTGGGAGTTATACGAAAATGAAGTTATTTTTTGAAACACACTAAATCGACCTAGAAGCCAGACTTGTCAATTTTGGTAACATTTGGTCAGCTCTACGGAAAACCTAGACAGATAGAATGCAAACTAGCAGTCCAAACTGTTAAAGGGGTCATGTCAGCTCTTTACGGTTGAAGCCTCCGAGACCAACAGGAACCATGAAATAACTATTGGAAACATGAAATAACCCCCAACCTTGGATACACTTGGGCATGTGGTGCCCTTTAGTCCTATTTGTCACCTACTGGCCAATGTTGGCATTTCAAGGGGTAACATCCCTCTCTAGGAAAATACAAGAGGAAACAAACCAAATATATACATTTAGGTTTGAATCCAAAAGCACCTAGAGGCATTATAGCTAGGAGAACCCTGCTGCAGTTATGCTTGTCTATGGAGAACCAGGTGTTCTTCTATCAGTGATGAGAACAGTTAATCTTCCGATCATGTTGGGTAAAGCCATTTAACGCAACCAAGTCTGCACCCACATGATATAGTGCCCCCGGGGGCTTGACTCAAGTGAAAGACGATCCACATAAGCTGTGTCTTTAATGTCATTGGCGACTTTTACAGTACACTTCACTTTCTGACTTGTACTATTTACCTATACTGTCTTGAAAAACTGAGGCCTAATACAGATTCAAGTTCAGTCAAAGGTTCCCCTCACTTACCACACTCCCTTCACCCCAGGGAAGACATAAACACAACATTTGCTGAATCTAGCGGAAGGCCATCGTTTCTAGGTGTGAGCTAAGTTTTCAATTCCTATCTATTTCAGCCGAGACTATTTGACCTTTAAGGAGTTCACTGTTGTTCACAGAGTGTGAAGCTGGAGGAACTCTGATTCTAGGAGGGACTTGCCCTTCTCCTAATGGCTTCATTGCCGCTCAGGTACTGAACCTTCAAAATGGATGCGTGAGTGGAGGGGAGGGAAGGGCAAGTGCTTGCTAGCTAGGCCCAAACCTGGGAAAAGGCTTACCTGGGCTTGGTGAATTTTGGTCTGAATGGCTTGGGAAGGCCCCTTGGGACGTGTGGATTCTCACGACCTCTTCCAAGAACAGGAGCGTTTTGATCATCTCTGCCATCTCTTCTCTTGCACACGTCAGGGACCTTGGACCCGTTCTTGGAGAAGAGAATTGAGGAACTTCCTCAAGTCCACGTTGGCACTCCGTATGTTTCTGCCAGTATCAGCGAGGTTCAATATGTCTCCTGAATGTCTTTTGAGCCTGGTATCCTCTACAGCTGTCTCCACGCCAGTATTCTCCATTGTAGCAGAACATCTCTCATCCATGTGTTCGCATCTCTCCTCAATCCGTGCAGCCAGCTTTTCGGCCAGCTTCTCTTCGTGACTCCACTATAGTCGACTTCACCAGGACTGGGCAAGTCGGAAAGTACCTCAGAGCCTCACCAGTAAGCTGATGACAGGCAGATCTTCCACTGTCTGCCCTTTCAGGTTCTGGAAACTGACCTGTGAACTCAGGTCTTTGGGCAGCAGAAGTATCTCGAACTTACACAGCTTCCCGGACCAAACACCTAAGCCAAGCTCCACAGAGGCCTGCAGCCCCTCCATCACACTGATCCACCCACAGAACTCGGCCCGGTTACCTAGGATCCAACAGCCACAACAAGCCTCGTGGAACACACCAACATTCCACCTGGAATCCAACCGGTAACTGCCATCCCAATGGCTGCTGCATCTTGTCAGTGTTGGGGGAGGGGCTGCATCCGACGAGAGGTTCCTAAAGTCAATGTGGTTCTGCCCACTAGCATCCCTTGGGCCTTTCTTCTTCCCTCTTTCCTTTTGTTCAGATCTGTATGCACAGTACCAATGGAGAGAAGTGTGTCCCTTTTCAGTTGAAGGTTTCACACGTCTTTAAACTTTCTAAGAGTTCACAGTACACAGAGACCCAGTAAAGGAGACTTATGTTCCTATAATATCCATACAACCGAAATACATATGCGTCACATGATTTCTGCTGAAAAACCCACACTCTCAGGACATGGATCTATTTGTTTCATGGGGGCTGAATTTCCAAGAAATGAAACCAACCCCAATGTGCACTTTACTGTCTGTCTCTTTTGCTCTTAGTACACTTTGGCAGAGCTACTTGCCTTTGTTATAGGCTTCTTACAATTCTTCTCTACGTAGCGTAGAATATGGCATTCCTTCATCCTGTTGGAAGACATACAAGACTACATCACGGACTAGGAATCCATTGGATTCCAAATCGGCATTTGGGTGAGGTCACGATATGCTCTTATGAATCTATATTTACGAATATGAATGCACGCCTCTGATTTCCGAATACAAGTGTGCTGAGTACATGCAAGCCGCGATACTGGGTCGATGCGTGCTGAATGATCCTTGACATCACCTTGAGTATTTTCTTTTGAATAATCATGTTTCCCATGGTATATGTCAGCCAACCGTACCATTTTGGTGCATGTTTGTTGGTTTGATTCTTTGTTGGTCTGCTTCTCGCTTGTTTTGCAAACACGTGAGGACATGCATCTCTCCTTTCGCTTCAAACAGAGAGTCAAATAAGCTGATTCACTTAAGAGAGTGCTTCCAATCACCTAAGATTTCCTGCTTCCCTCTCCAATCTTTAAGGTTTTGATGTCCTCCTTGCCTTCTTCTTGTTTCTTCTTTGCCACTCAAGCTCTTCTTGCATTTCCAATAATGGTTTTCTTCTTTCCATTTCATCTTGCTGCTTTTCTATTCCGGGGAGTGTTCTCAACCTTCCTTTTAGAAGAAGTTTTGAACTGCTGAATTCTTTTATGATTTGCCGGTCTGTGGATTGCTCTAGATCTGCCGTTATTAGAAATGGTGGTCATGTGGCATAGGCTACCCTAGGTGGCAGCCTTTGGCCATTCAGGATATGGTCTGTGTCCTGGCACTCCTCCCTGTCCTGCAATATTGCTGCCGAGTTATAAGCTGAAACCCCTCTGGAGGTTCCCTAATGACTATGTTGTTTCCTCCAGGTGCATTTTAAATCATTGTGATATTCGTGAACTTTGTTGATAGGAATCATACAGCTGTTGGTAGGTCTATTGGGATTCAACCTCCTTTGGATGCTGTGTAATTCCTGAATTCGCATAGATGATTTTGTCTTGGCTTTCAACAAGTTTCAGTCTGATATTTCTACAGATAAATTTTCAGACATATTTTATTTCTTTATCTCTTGCTTTTCCATCTGGGACTCTTATGATTTCTAGTCTTTCATGCCCTGTCTTAACCCAGGATACAACAGCAATATTTTCATTGTTTTGCACTTGCTTTCCTATGTCCGAATATGACTGAGGGATTTCTGTTCCCCTGTCTTCACAGTCATTCACGCGTCCCTCTGCAATATCTAGTCTGCTAAGGACTGAATTTTAGCCCTGATATTATCACATCCACTGAGTTTTCTGATATCTTTTGGCTCGTCTTTAGACTTTCTCTTCCCCTTTTCTGGTATTCTGCCTTTTGTGATTCTGAGACCCTTTTGTTCTTCAGTGTTTTCCTGACCTCGATTTTCAACACTTGTACTGCATAGCGTTTTGCAGTCTAGTTGTTTGAAAGCTTATCTTTTGGGCCTTCAATATCTTTGGAACTGAAAATGGTACTTCCTATTTCTTTTACTGTACTTCTTCATCTCTACTGGTCAGGTAATATCAGGTATCTAATGTAGATTTTTAGGGCTATGTTAAGTGAAAATTTTAGACTCTTGTCTCTACGCAATTCCAAGGGATTTCTTTGAGGACAATTTCTCCTAGACATTGATGCCATATTCTCTTCCTGTGTGTGTTGTCTGGTATATCTCCAATTGCTGGTGTTGCATTTGTTGTGATGAACAACCCATACTATTTCGATTAGCATAACTTCATTTTGATTACGCTTATCTCACAATTCTGAAAGTGCGCAGGACACGGCCTCTTGTGGAAATGAGGATTCTAAAGGTTCTCATCTCTGCATTCTGCTCTATGTCATTTTGGAGTGTTTCCAAAACAGCAAACTGAGAGTGCGCTTGTGCTTTGTAGTGCCACGGGAATGTCCCAATGAAAGCAGTTCTTCCCAGAGCTTCTCTGTCTACTGAAACACCAGTGGAAGCACATCCATGGATGTCACACATCAGGGCCTGCTGGAATGATCCCGCAGACCGACCTTGGTGTCCTCGCTGCCGTACCGTGCTGGTGCCATCCAAAATGTAGCATCCGATTTTGGGAGATAGTGCTGAAGGAAATGCTTCCTCTTCTCACGCTGTGGACTTGGACCACTCTACCTTGTCCTATCATCCTTGTGGCACGGGTGCACGAAGGCCACCACAGAGCTGTTGCGCATCCTGTGCCTCAAACCAAACCATAATCCCAGCCCAGGTTATGAATGTAGCAGATCCTAAGGCTTTTCATTTTGATTTCAAACCCAAGGCCCCCTGGATCCCTCAGACCAGATGCAAGATAGCTCTGATTCAGCCCCACAAGTGCTCTATTGGCAAAATGCCCAATTGGTCCCTGGTCCTGCAGATGCACTGGGTGTGGCCATGGGACATATCGGTAATCTCAAACGCGCGACCAGTGTTGTTGATTTATCATTGGTACACTGTTCAGTTTGCTCTCTTGATTAGACCCACCACATCCCACAACGCACTCCAGATCCCTGAGACTCAGCGTATGCCATCAACCGTAGCCCTATACCTCACTTACCGATGCCCCTGCTAACTGTAATTTGGCATCACGGATCTTGGTCTCAGAATCAACTGTGGGGATATTTTGTGCTGGTTTCTTTGAGTTCTGTCAGCCAAGCATCTGCTGTGCACTCTTGTAAATCTCAGCACATCACCTTCAATCTCATGCCTCCTGTCCGCTTGAGAGGGTGCGTCCAAGTTAAACAGGGTTTCACCCTTGTTGGTCAGACCCTGCACTGGTTTCCATTCCCTGCTTTGCCTTCTCCTGCTTCCAGGTGTCCTGAGGCCTCATCCTGTCTTTGGAAGTAACAGACCTCTCTTCGGCAAGTGTCCTGTGCCAAAGGCTGGGTGAGTGGAGTTTTACATTTCTCTGTACAAGGGAGCGCGTGAGTGCAGGTTGCACTTCTTCTCTGCCAACTGGTCATCGATGAATCAACACTATCCAGATACATTTCACAGAAATGTGATATTTGCTTAGCTCTTGGTTTCTATACAGCCGTGGTGGGAGGGGTTGTCCAAAGAAACCTGTTTTGACATTGTGTTGATATCTCATTTGCAGTCTTTAAGAATTTTAACAGAATTCATTTCCATGTTTTGGGAGTTATACGAAAATGAAGTTATTTTTTGAAACACACTAAATCGACCTAGAAGCCAGACTTGTCAATTTTGGTAACATTTTGTCAGCTCTACGGAAAACCTAGACAGATAGAATGCAAACTAGCAGTCCAAACTGTTAAAGGGGTCATGTCAGCTCTTTACGGTTGAAGCCTCCGAGACCAACAGGAACCGTGAAATAACTATTGGAAACATGAAATAACCCCCAACCTTGGATAAACTTGGGCATGTGTTGCCCTTTAGTCCTATTTGTCACCTACTGGCCAATGTTGGCATTTCAAGGGGTAACATCCCTCTCTAGGAAAATACAACAGGAAACAAACCAAATATATACATTTAGGTTTGAATCCAAAAGCACCTAGAGGCATTATAGCTAGGAGAACCCTGCTGCACTTATGCTTGTCTATGGAGAACCAGGTGTTCTTCTATCAGTGATGAGAACAATTAATCTTCCGATCATGTTGGGTAAAGCCATTTAACGCAACCAAGTCTGCACCCACATGATATAGTGCCCCCGGGGGCTTGACTCAAGTGAAAGACGATCCACATAAGCTTTGTCTTTAATGTCATTGGCGACTTTTACAGTACACTTCACTTTCTGACTTGTACTATTTACCTGTACTGTCTTGAAAAACTGAGGCCTAATACAGATTCAAGTTCAGTCAAAGATTCCCCTCACTTACCACACTCCCTTCACCCCAGGGAAGACATAAACACAACATTTGCTGAATCTAGCGGAAGGCCATCGTTTCTAGGTGTGAGCTAAGTATTCAATTCCTATCTATTTCAGCCGAGACTATTTGACCTTTAGGGAATTCACGGTTGTTCACAGAGTGTGAAGCTGGAGGAACTCTGATTCTAGGAGGGACTTGCCCTTCTCCTAATGGCTTCATTGCCGCTCAGGTACTGAACCTTCAAAATGGATGCGTGAGTGGAGGGGAGGGAAGGGCAAGTGCTTGCTAGCTAGGCCCAAACCTGGGAAAAGGCTTACCTGGGCTTGGTGAATTTTGGTCTGAATGGCTTGGGAAGGCCCCTTGGGACGTGTGGATTCTCACGACCTCTTCCAAGAACAGGAGCGTTTTGATCATCTCTGCCATCTCTTCTCTTGCACACGTCAGGGACCTTGGACCCGTTCTTGGAGAAGAGAATTGAGGAACTTCCTCAAGTCCACGTTGGCACTCCGTATGTTTCTGCCAGTATCAGCGAGGTTCAATATGTTTCCTGAATGTCTTTTGAGCCTGGTATCCTCTACAGCTGTCTCCACGCCAGTATTCTCCATTGTAGCAGAACATCTCTCATCCATGTGTTCGCATCTCTCCTCAATGCGTGCAGCCAGCTTTTCGGCCAGCTTCTCTTCGTGACTCCCCTAAAGTCGACTTCACCAGGACTGGGCAAGTCTGAAAGTACCTCGGAGCCTCACCAGTAAGCTGATGACAGGCAGATCTTCCACTGTCTGCCCTTTCAGGTTCTGGAAACTGACCTGTGAACTCAGGTCTTTGGGCAGCAGAAGTATCTCGAACTTACACAGCTTCCCGGACCAAACACCTAAGCCAAGCTCTACAGAGGCCTGCAGCCCCTCCATCACACTGATCCACCCACAGAACTCGGCCCGGTTACCTAGGATCCAACAGCCACAACAAGCCTCGTGGAACACACCAACATTCCACCTGGAATCCAACCGGTAACTGCCATCCCCAATGGCTGCTGCATCTTGTCAGTGTTGGGGGAGGGGCTGCATCCGACGAGAGGTTCCTAAAGTAAATGTGGTTCTGCCCACTAGCGTCCCATGGGCCTTTCTTCTTCCCTCTTTCCTTTTGTTCAGATCTGTATGCACAGTACCAATGGAGAGAAGTGTGTCCCTTTTCAGTTGAAGGTTTCACACGTCTTTAAACTTTCTAAGAGTTCACAGTACACAGAGACCCAGTAAAGGAGACTTATGTTCCTATAATATCCGTACAACCGGAATACATATGCGTCGCATGATTTCTGCTGAAAAACCCACACTCCCAGGACATGGATCTGTTGGTTTCATGGGGGCTGAATTTCCAAGAAATGAAACCAACCCCAATGTGCACTTTACTGTCTGACTCTTTTGCTCTTAGTACACTTTGGCAGAGCTACTTGCCTTTGTTATAGGCTTCTTACAATTCTTCTCTACGTAGCGTAGAATATGGCATTCCTTCGTCCTGTTGGAAGACATACAAGACTACATCACGGACTAGGAATCCAGTGGATACCAAATCGGCATTTGGGTGAGGTCACGATATGCTCTTATGAATCTATATTTACGAATATGAATGCACGCCTCTGATTTCCGAATACAAGTGTGCTGAATACATGCAAGCCGCAATACTGGGTCGATGTGTGCTGAATGATCCTTGACATCACCTTGAGTATTTTCTTTTGAATAATCATGTTTCCCATGGTATATGTCAGCCAACCGTACCATTTTGGTGCATGTTTGTTGGTTTGAATTTTTGTTGGTCTGCTTCTCGCTTGTTTTGCAAACACGTCAGGACATGCATCTCTCCTTTCGCTTCAAACAGAGAGTCAAATAAGCTGATTCACTTAAGAGAGTGCTTCCAATCACCTATGATTTCCTGCTTCCCTCTCCAATCTTTAAGGTTTTGATGTCCTCCTTGCCTTCTTCTTGTTTCTTCTTTGCCACTCATGCTCTTCTTGCATTTCCAATAATGGTTTTCTTCTTTCCATTTCATCTTGCTGCTTTTCTATTCCGGGGAGTATTCTCAACCTTCCTTTTAGAAGAAGTTTTGCACTGCTGAATTCTTTTATGATTTGCCGGTCTGTGGATTGCTCTAGCTCTGCCGTTATTAGAAATGGTGGTCATGTGGCATAGGCTACCCTAGGTGGCAGCCTTTGGCCATTCAGGATATGGTCTGTGTCCTGGCACTCCTCCCTGTCCTGCAATATTTCTGCCGAGTTATAAGCTGAAACCCCTCTGGAGGTTCCCTTGTGACTATGTTGTTTCCTCCAGGTGCATTTTAAATCACTGTGATATTCGTGAACTTTGTTGATTGGAATCATACAGCTGCTGGTAGGTCTATTGGGATTCCACCTCCTTTGGATGCTGTGTAATTCCTGAATTTGCATAGATGATTTTTTCTTGGCTTTCAACACGTTTCAGTCTGATATTTCTACAGATAAATTTTCAGACATATTTTATTTCTTTATATCTTGCTTTTCCATCTGGGACTCTTATGAATTCTAGTCTTTCATGCCCTGTCTTAATCCAGGATACAACAGCAATATTTTCATTGTTTTGCACTTGCTTTCCTATGTCCGAATCTGACCGAGGGATTTCTGTTCCCCTGTATTCACAGTCATTCACGCGTCCCTCTGCATTATCTAGTCTGCTAAGGACTGAATTTTATCCCTGATATTATCACATCCACTGAGTTTTCTGATATTTTTTGGCTCGTCTTTAGACTTTCTCTTCCCCCTTTTCTGGTATTCTGCCTTTTGTGATTCTGAGACCATTTTGTTCTTCAGTGTTTTCCTGACCTCCGTTTTCAACACTTGGTCTGCATAGCGTTTTGCAGTCTAGTTGTTTGAAAGCTTATCTTTTGGGCCTTCAATATCTTTGGAACTGAAAATGGTACTTCCTATTTCATTTACTGTATTTCTTCATCTCTACTGGTCTGGTAATATCAGGTATCTAGTGTAGATTTTTAGGGCTATGTTAAGTGAAAATTTTAGACTCTTGTCTCTACGCAATTCCAAGGGATTTCTGTGAGGACAATTTCTCCTAGACATTGATGCCATATTCTGTTCCTGTGTGTGTTGTCTGGTATTTCTCCAATTGCTGCTGTTGCATTTGTTGAGATGAACAACCCATACTATTTCGATTAGCATAACTTCATTTTGGTTACGCTTATCTCACAATTCTGAAAGTGCGCAGGACACGGCCTCTTGTGGAAATGAGGATTCTAAAGGTTCTCAGCTCTGCATTCTGCTCTATGTCATTTTGGAGTGTTTCCAAAACAGCAAACTGAGAGTACGCTTGTGCTTTGTAGTGCCACGGGAATGTCCCAATTAAAGCAGTTCTTCCCAGAGCTTCTCTGTATACTGAAACACCATTGGAAGCACATCCATGGATGTCACAAATCAGGGCCTGCTGGAATGATCCCGCAGACCGACCTTGGTGTCCTCGCTGCCGTACCGTGCCGGTGCCATCCAAAATGTAGCATCCAATTTTGGGAGATAGTGCTGAAGGAAATGCTTCCTCTTCTCACGCTGTGGACTTGGTCCACTCTACCTTGTCCTATCATCCTTGTGGCACGAGTGCACGAAGGCCACCACAGAGATGTTGCGCATCCTGTGCCTCAAACCAAACCGTAATCCCAGCCCAGGTTATGAATGTAGCAGATCCTAAGGCTTTTCATTCTGATTTCAAACCCAAGGCCCCCTGGATCCCTCAGACCAGATGCACGATAGCTCTGATTCAGCCCCACACGTGCTCTATTGGCAAAATGCCCAATTGGTCCCTGGTCCTGCAAATGACCTTGGTGTGGCCATGGGACATATCGGTTATCTCAACCGCGCTACCAGTGTGGTTGATTTATCATTGGTACACTGTTCGGTTTGCTCCCTTGATTAGACAAACCACATCCCACAACACACTCCAGATCCCTGAGACTAAGCGTATGCCATCAACCGTAGCCCTATAACTCACTTACCGGTGCCCCTGCTAACTGTAATTTGGCATCACGGATCTTGGTCCCAGTATCAACTGTGGGGATATTTTGCGCTGGTTTCTTTGAGTTCTGTCAGCCAAGCATCTGCTGTGCACTCTTGTAAATCTCAGCACATCACCTTCAATCTCATGTCTCCTGTCCGCTTGAGAGGGTGCGTCCAAGTTAAACAGGGTTTCACCCTTGTTGGTCAGACCCTGCACTGGTTTCCATTCCCTGCTTTGCCTTCTCCTGCTTCCAGGTGTCCTGAGGCCTCACCCTGTCTTTGGAAGTAACAGACCTCTCTTCGGCAAGTGTCCTGTGCCAAAGGCTGGGTGAGTGGGTTTTACAGTTCTCTGTACAAGGGAGCGCGTGTGTGCAGGTTGCACATGTTCTCTGCCAACTGGGTATCGATGAATCAACACTATCCAGATACATTTCACAGAAATGTGATATTTGCTAAGCTCTTTGTTTCTATACAGCCGTGGTGGGAGGGGTTGTCCAAAGAAACCTGTTTTGACATTGTGTTGATATCTCATTTGCAGTCTTTAAGAATTTTAACAGAATTCATTTCCATGTTTTGGGAGTTATACGAAAATGAAGTTATTTTTTGAAACACACTAAATCGACCTAGAAGCCAGACTTGTCAATTTTGGTAACATTTTGTCAGCTCTACGGAAAACCTAGACAGATAGAATGCAAACAAGCAGTCCAAACTGTTAAAGGGGTCATGTCAGCTCTTTACGGTTGAAGCCTCCGAGACCAACAGGAACCATGAAATAACTATTGGAAACATGAAATAACCCCCAACCTTGGATACACTTGGGCATGTGGTGCCCTTTAGTCCTATTTGTAACCTACTGGCCAATGTTGGCATTTCAAGGGGTAACATCCCTCTCTAGGAAAATACAAGAGGAAACAAACCAATTATATACATTTAGGTTTGAATCCAAAAGCACCTAGAGGCATTATAGCGAGGAGAACCCTGCTGCAGTTATGCTTGTCTATGGAGAACCAGGTGTTCTTCTATCAGTGATGTGAACAGTTAATCTTCCGATCATGTTGCGTAAAGCCATTTAACGCAACCAAGTCTGCACCCACATGATATAGTGCCCCCGGGGGCTTGACTCAAGTGAAAGACGATCCACATAAGCTGTGTCTTTTATGTCATTGGCGACTTTTACAGTACACTTCACTTTCTGACTTGTACTATTTACCTATACTGTCTTGAAAAACTGAGGCCTAATACAGATTCAAGTTCAGTCAAAGATTCCCCTCACTTACCACACCCCATTCACCCCAGGGAAGACATAAACACAACATCTGCTGAATCTAGCGGAAGGCCATCATTTCTAGGTGTGAGCTAAGTATTCAATTCCTATCTATTTCAGCCGAGACTATTTGACCTTTAAGGAGTTCACTGTTGTTCACAGAGTGTGAAGCTGGAGGAACTCTGATTCTAGGAGGGACTTGCCCTTCTCCTAATGGCTTCATTGCCGCTCAGGTACTGAAACTTCAAAATGGATGCGTGAGTGGAGGGGAGGGAAGGGCAAGTGCTTGCTAGCTAGGCACAAACCTGGGAAAAGGCTTACCTGGGCTTGGTGAATTTTGGTCTGAATGGCTTTGGAAGGCCCCTTGGGACGTGTGGATTCTCACGACCTCTTCCAAGAACAGGAGCGTTTTGATCATCTCTGCCATCTCTTCTCTTGCACACGTCAGGGACCTTGGACCCGTTCTTGGAGAAGAGAATTGAGGAACTTCCTCAAGTCCACGTTGGCACTCCGTATGTTTCTGCGAGTATCAGCGAGGTTCAATATGTCTCCTGAATGTCTTTTGAGCCTGGTATCCTCTACAGCTGTCTCCACGCCAGTATTCTCCATTGTAGCAGAACACCTCTCATCCATGTGTTCGCATCTCTCCTCAATGTGTGCAGCCAGCTTTTCGGCCAGCTTCTCTTCGTGACTCCCCTAAAGTCGACTTCACCAGGACTGGGCAAGTCTGAAAGTACCTCGGAGCCTCACCAGTAAGCTGATGACAGGCAGATCTTCCACTGTCTGCCCTTTCAGGTTCTGGAAACTGACCTGTGAACTCAGGTCTTTGGGCAGCAGAAGTATCTCGAACTTACACAGCTTCCCGGACCAAACACCTAAGCCAAGCTCCACAGAGGCCTGCAGCCCCTCCATCACACTGATCCACCCACAGAACTCGGCCCGGTTACCTAGGATCCAACAGCCACAACAAGCCTCGTGGAACACACCAACATTCCACCTGGAATCCAACCGGTAACTGCCATCCCCAATGGCTGCTGCATCTTGTCAGTGTTGAGGGAGGGGCTGCATCCGACGAGAGGTTCCTAAAGTAAATGTGGTTCTGCCCACTAGCGTCCCATGGGCCTTTCTTCTTCCCTCTTTCCTTTTGTTCAGATCTGTATGCACAGTACCAATGGAGAGAAGTGTGTCCCTTTTCAGTTGAAGGTTTCACACGTCTTTAAACTTTCTAAGAGTTCACAGTACACAGAGACCCAGTAAAGGAGACTTATGTTCCTATAATATCCGTACAACCGGAATACATATGCGTCGCATGACTTCTGCTGAAAAACCCACACTCTCAGTACATGGATCTATTTGTTTCATGGGGGCTGAATTTCCAAGAAATTAAACCAACCCCAATATGCACTTTAATCTCTGTCTCTTTTGCTCTTAATACACTTTGGCAGAGCTACTTGCCTTTGTTATAGGCTTCTTACAATTCTTCTCTACGTAGCGTATTATATGGCATTCCTTCGTCCTGTTGGAAGACATACAATACTACATCACGGATTAGGAATCCATTGGATTCCAAATCGGCATTTGGGTGAGGTCACGATATGCTCTTATGAATCTAAATTTACGAATATGAATGCACGCCTCTGATTTCCGAATACAAGTGTGCTGAGTACATGCAAGCCGCAATACTGGGTCGATGCGTGCTGAATGATCCTTGACATCACCTTGAGTATTTTCTTTTGAATAATCATGTTTCCCATGGTATATGTCAGCCAACCGTACAATTTTGGTGCATGTTTTTTGGTTTGATTCTTTGTTGGTCTGCTTCTCGCTTGTTTTGCAAACACGTCAGGACATGCATCTCTCCTTTCGCTTCAAACAGAGAGTCAAATAAGCTGATTCACTTAAGAGAGTGCTTCCAATCACCTAAGATTTCCTGCTTCCCTCTCCAATCTTTAAGGTTTTGATGTCCTCCTTGCCTTCTTCTTGTTTCTTCTTTGCCACTCATGCTCTTCTTGCATTTCCAATAATGGTTTTCTTCTTTCCATTTCATCTTGCTGCTTTTCTATTCCGGGGAGTGTTCTCAACCTTCCTTTTAGAAGAAGTTTTGAACTGCTGAATTCTTTTATGATTTGCCGGTCTGTGGATTGCTCTAGCTCTGCCGTTATTAGAAATGGTGGTCATGTGGCATAGGCTACCCTAGGTGGCAGCATTTGGCCATTCAGGATATGGTCTGTGTCCTGGCACTCCTCCCTGTCCTGCAATATTGCTGCCGAGTTATAAGCTGAAACCCCTCTGGAGGTTCCCTTGTGACTATGTTGTTTCCTCCAGGTGCATTTTAAATCACTGTGATATTCGTGAACTTTGTTGATTGGAATCATTCAGCTGCTTGTATGTCTATTGGGATTCCACCTCCTTTGGATGCTGTGTAATTCCTGAATTCGCATAGATGATATTTTCTTGGCATTCAACAAGTTTCAGTCTGATATTTCTACAGATAAATTTTCAGACATATTTTATTTCTTTATCTCTTGCTTTTCCATCTGGGACTCTTATGAATTCTAGTCTTTCATGCCCTGTCTTAACCCAGGATACAACAGCAATATTTTCATTGTTTTGCACTTGCTTTCCTATGTCCGAATCTGACCGAGGGATTTCTGTTCCCCTGTCTTCACAGTCATTCACGCGTCCCTCTGCATTATCTAGTCTGCTAAGGACTGAATTTTAGCCCTGATATTATCACATCCACTGAGTTTTCTGATATTTTTTGGCTCGTCTTTAGACTTTCTCTTCCCCTTTTCTGGTATTCTGCCTTTTGTGATTCTGAGACCCTTTGGTTTTCAGTGATTTCCTGACCTCCATTTTCAACACTTGGACTGCATAGCGTTTTGCAGTCCAGTTGTTTGAAAGCTTATCTATTGGGCCTTCAATATCTTTGGAACTGAAAATGGTACTTCCTATTTCTTTTACTGTACTTCTTCATTTCTACTTGTCAGGTAATATCAGGTATCTAATGTAGATTTTTAGGGCTATGTTAGTGAAAATTTTAGACTCTTGTCTCTACGCAATTCCAAGGGATTTCTGTGAGGACAATTTCTCCTAGACATTGATGCCATATTCTGTTCCTGTGTGTGTTGTCTGGTATATCTCCAATTGCTGGTGTTGCATTTGTTGAGATGAACAACCCATACTCTTTCGATTAGCATAACTTCATTTTGATTACGCTTATCTCACAATTCTGAAAGTGCGCAGGACACGGCCTCTTGTGGAAATGAGGATTCTAAAGGTTCTCAGCTCTGCATTCTGCTCTATGTCATTTTGGAGTGTTTCCAAAACAGCAAACTGAGAGTGCGCTTGTGCTTTGTAGTGCCACGGGAATGTCCCAATGAAAGCAGTTCTTCCCAGAGCTTCTCTGTCTACTGAAACACCAGTGGAAGCACATCCATGGATGTCACACATCAGGGCCTGCTGGAATGATCCCGCAGACCGACCTTGGTGTCCTCGTTGCCGTACCGTGCCGGTGCCATCCAAAATGTAGCATCCGATTTTGGGAGATAGTGCTGAAGGAAATGCTTCCCCTTCTCATGCTGTGGACTTGGACCACTCTACCTTGTCCTATCATCCTTGTGACACGGGTGCACGAAGGCCACCACAGAGCTGTTGCGCATCCTGTGCCTCAAACCAAACCATAATCCCAGCCCAGGTTATGAATGTAGCAGATCCTAAGGCTTTTCATTCTGATTTCAAACCCAAGGCCCCCTGGATCCCTCAGACCAGATGCACGATAGCTCTGATTCAGCCCCATACGTGCGCTATTGGAAAAATGCCCAATTGGTCCCTGGTCCTGCAGATGCACTAGGTGTGTCCATGGGACATATCGGTAATCTCAACTGCGCGACCAGTGTGGTTGATTAATCATTGGTACACTGTTCGGTTTGCTCTCTTGATTAGACCCACCACATCCCACAACGCACTCCAGATCCCTGAGACTCAGCGTATGCCATCAACCGTAGCCCTATACCTCACTTACCGATGCTCCTGCTAACTGTAATTTGGCATCACGGATCTTGGTCTCAGAATCAACTGTGGGGATATTTTGCGCTGATTTCTTTGAGTACTATCAGCCAAGCATCTGCTGAGCACTCTTGTAAATCTCAGCACATCACCTTCAATCTCATGTCTCCTGTCCGCTTGAGAGGGTGCGTCCAAGTTAAACAGGTTTTCACACTTGTTGGTCAGACCCTGCCCTGGTTTCCCTTCCCTGCTTTGCCTTCTCCTGCTTCCAGGTGTCCTGAGGCCTCATCCTGTCTTTGGAAATAACAGACCTCTCTTCGGCAATTGTCCTGTGCCAAAGGCTGGGTGAGTGGAGTTTTACATTTCTCTGTACAAGGGAGCGCGTGAGTGCAGGTTGCACTTCTTCTCTGCCAACTGGGCATCGATGAATCAACACTATCCAGATACATTTCACAGAAATGTGATATTTGCTTAGCTCTTGGTTTCTATACAGCCGTGGTGGGAGGGGTTGTCCAAAGAAACCTGTTTTGACATTGTGTTGATATCTCATTTGCAGTCTTTAAGGATTTTAACAGAATTCATTTCCATGTTTTGGGAGTTATACGAAAATTAAGTTATTTTTTGAAACACACTAAATCGACCTAGAAGCCAGACTTGTCAATTTTGGTAACATTTTGTCAGCCCTACGGAAAACCTGACAGATAGAATGCAAACTAGCCGTCCAAACTGTTAAAGGGTTCATGCCAACTCTTTACGGTTGAAGCCTCCGAGACCAACAGGAACCATGAAATAACTACTGGAAACATGAAATAACCCCCAACCTTGGATACACTTGGGCATGTGGTGCCCTTTAGTCCTATTTGTCACCTACTGGCCAATGTTGGCATTTCAAGGGGTAACATCACTCTCTAGGAAAATACAAGAGGAAACAAACCAAATATATACATTTAGGTTTGAATCCAAAAGCACCTAGAGGCATTATAGCTAGGAGAACCCTGCTGCAGTTATGCTTGTCTATGGAGAACCAGGTGTTCTTCTATTAGTGATGAGAACAGTTAATCTTCCGATCATGTTGGGTAAAGCCATTTAACGCAACCAAGTCTGCACCCACATGATATAGTGCCCCCGGGGGCTTGACTCAAGTGAAAGACGATCCACATAAGCTGTGTCTTTAATGTCATTGGCGACTTTTACAGTACACTTCACTTTCTGACTTGTACTATTTACCTATACTGTCTTGAAAAACTGAGGCCTAATACAGATTCAAGTTCAGTCAAAGATTCCCCTCACTTACCACACTCTCTTCACCCCAGGGAAGACATAAACACAACATTTGCTGAATCTAGCGGAAGGCCATATTTTCTAGGTGTGAGCTAAATATTCAATTCCTATCTATTTCAGCCGAGACTATTTGACCTTTAAGGAGTTCACTGTTGTTCACAGAGTGTGAAGCTAGTGGAACTCTGATTCTAGGAGGGACTTGCCATTCTCCTAATGGCTTCATTGCCACTCAGGTACTGAACCTTCAAAATGGATGCGTGAGTGGAGGGGAGGGAAGGGCATGTGCTTGCTAGCTATGCCCAAACCTGGGAAAAGGCTTACCTGGGCTTGGTGAATTTTGGTCTGAATGGCTTGGGAAGGCCCCTTGGGACGTGTGGATTCTCACGACCTCTTCCAAGAACAGGAGCGTTTTGATCATCTCTGCCATCTCTTCTCTTGCACACGTCAGGGACCTTGGACCCGTTCTTGGAGAAGAGAATTGAGGAACTTCCTCAAGTCCACGTTGGCACTCCGTATGTTTCTGCCAGTATCAGCGAGGTTCAATATGTCTCCTGAATGTCTTTTGAGCCTGGTATCCTCTACAGCTGTCTCCACGCCAGTATTCTCCATTGTAGCAGAACATCTCTCATCCATGTGTTCGCATCTCTCCTCAATGCGTGCAGCCAGCTTTTCGGCCAGCTTCTCTTCGTGACTCCCCTAAAGTCGACTTCACCAGGACTGGGCAAGTCTGAAAGTACCTCGGAGCCTCACCAGTAAGCTGATGACAGGCAGATCTTCCACTGTCTGCCATTTCAGGTTCTGGAAACTGACCTGTGAACTCAGGTCTTTGGGCAGCAGAAGTATCTCGAACTTACACAGCTTCCCGGACCAAACACCTAAGCCAAGCTCCACAGAGGCCTGCAGCCCCTCCATCACACTGATCCACCCACAGAACTCGGCCCGGGTACCTAGGATCTAACAGCCACAACAAGCCTCGTGGAACACACCAACATTCCACCTGGAATCCAACCGGTAACTGCCATCCCCAATGGCTGCTGCATCTTGTCAGTGTTGGGGGAGGGGCTGCATCCGACGAGAGGTTCCTAAAGTAAATGTGGTTCTGCCCACTAGCGTCCCATGGGCCTTTATTCTTCCCTCTTTCCTTTTGTTCAGATCTGTATGCACAGTACCAATGGAGAGAAGTGTGTCCCTTTTCAGTTGAAGGTTTCACACGTCTTTAAACTTTCTAAGAATTCACAGTACACAGAGAGCCATAAAGGAGACTTATGTTCCTATAATATCCGTACAACCGGAATACATATGCGTCGCATGATTTCTGCTGAAAAACCCACAATCTCAGGACATGGATCTATTTGTTTCATGGGGGCTGAATTTCCAAGAAATTAAACCAACCCCAATGTGCACTTTACTGTATGTCTCTTTTGCTCTTAGTACACTTTGGCAGAGCTACTTGCCTTTGTTATAGGCTTCTTACAATTCTTCTCTACGTAGCATAGAATATGGCATTCCTTCATTCTGTTGGAAGACATACAAGACTACATCACGGACTAGGAATCCATTGGATTCCAAATCGGCATTTGGGTGAGGTCACGATATGCTCTTATGAATCTATATTTACGAATATGAATGCACGCCTCTGATTTCCGAATACAAGTGTTCTGAGTACATGCAAGCCACAATACTGTGTCGATGCGTGCTGAATGATCCTTGACATCACCTTGAGTATTTTCTTTTGAATAATCATGTTTCCCATGGTATATTTCAGCCAACCGTACCATTTTGGTGCATGTTTGTTGGTTTGAGTCTTTGTTGGTCTGCTTCTCGCTTGTTTTGCAAACACGTCAGGACATGCATCTCTCCTTTCGCTTCAAACAGAGAGTCAAATTAGCTGATTCACTTAAGAGAGTGCTTCCAATCACCTATGATTTCCTGCTTCCCTCTCCAATCTTTAAGGTTTTGATGTCCTCCTTGCCTTCTTCTTGTTTATTCTTTGCCACTCATGCTCTTCTTGCATTTCCAATAATGGTTTTCATCTTTCCATTTCATCTTGCTGCTTTTCTATTCCGGGGAGTATTCTCAACCTTCCTTTTAGAAGAAGTTTTGAACTGCTGAATTCTTTTATGATTTGCCGGTCTGTGGATTGCTCTAGCTCTGCCGTTATTAGAAATGGTGGTCATGTGGCATAGGCTACCCTATGTGGCAGCATTTGGCCATTCAGGTAATGGTCTGTGTCCTGGCACTCCTCCCTGTCCTGCAATATTGCTGCCGACTTATAAGCTGAAACCCCTCTGGAGGTTCCCTTGTGACTATGTTGTTTCCTCCAGGTGCATTTTAAATCACTGTGATATTCGTGAACTTTGTTGATTGGAATCATACAGCTGCTTGTAGGTCTATTGGGATTCCACCTCCTTTGGATGCTGTGTAATTCCTGAATTCGCATAGATGATTTTTTCTTGGCTTTCAACAAGTTTCAGTCTGATATTTCTACAGATAAATTTTCAGTCACATTTTATTTCTTTATCTCTTGCTTTTCCATCTGGGACTCTTATGAATTCTAGTCTTTCATGCCCTGTCTTAACCCAGGATACAACAGCAATATTTTCATTGTTTTGCACTTGCTTTCCTATGTCCGAATCTGACCGAGGGATTTCTGTTCCCCTGACTTCACATTCATTCACGCGTCCCTCTGCATTATCTAGTCTGCTAAGGACTGAATATTAGCCCTGATATTATCACATCCACTGAGTTTTCTGATATCTTTTGGCTCGTCTTTAGACTTTCTCTTCCCCTTTTCTGGTATTCTGCCTTTTGTGATTCTGAGACCCTTTTGTTCTTCAGTGTTTTCCTGACCTCCATTTTCAACACTTGGACTGCATAATGTTTTGCAGTCTAGTTGTTTGAAAGCTTATCTTTTGGGCCTTCAATATCTTTGGAACTGAAAATGGTACTTCCTATTTCTTTTACTGTACTTCTTCATCTCTACTGGTCAGGTAATATCAGGTATCTAATGTAGATTTTTAGGGCTATGTTAAGTGAAAATTTTAGACTCTTGTCTCTACACAATTCCAAGGGATTTCTGTGAGGACAATTTCTCCTAGACATTGATGCCATATTCTGTTCCAGTGTGTGTTGTCTGGTTTATCTCCAATTGCTGGTGTTGCATTTGTTGTGATGAACAACCCATACTATTTCGATTAGCATAACTTCATTTTGATTACGCTTATCTCACAATTCTGAAAGTGCGCAGGACACGGCCTCTTGTGGAAATGAGGATTCTAAAGGTTCTCAGCTCTGCATTCTGCTCTATGTCATTTTGGAGTGTTTCCAAAACAGCAAACTGAGAGTGCGCTTGTGCTTTGTAGTGCCACGGGAATGTCCCAATGAAAGCAGTTCTTCCCAGAGCTTCTCTGTCTACTGAAACACCATTGGAAGCACATCCAAGGATGTGACACATCAGGGCCTGCTGGAATGATCCCGCAGACCGACCTTGGTGTCCTCGCTGCCGTACCGTGCCGGTGCCATCCAAAATGTAGCATCCGATTTTGGGAGATAGTGCTGAAGGAAATGCTTCCTCTTCTCACGCTGTGGACTTGGACCACTCTAACTTATCCTATCATCCTTGTGGCACGGGTGCACGATGGCCACCACAGAGCTGTTGCGCATCCTGTGCCTCAAACCAAACCATAATCCCAGCCCAGGTTATGAATGTAGCAGATCCTAAGGCTTTTCATTCTGATTTCAAACCCAAGGCCCCCTGGATCCCTCAGACCAGATGCACGATAGCTCTGATTCAGCCCCACACGTGCTCTATTGGCAAAATGCCCAATTGTTCCCTGGTCCTGCAGATGCACTGGGTGTGGCCATGGGACAGATCGGTAATCTCAACCGCGCGACCAGTGTGGTTGATTTATCATTGGTAAACTTTTCGGTTTGCTCTCATGATTAGACCCACCACAACCCACAGCGCACTCCAGATCCCTGAGACTCAGAGTATGCCATCAAACGTAGCCCTATACCTCACTTACCGATGCTCCTGCTAACTGTAATTTGGCATCACGGATCTTGGTCTCAGAATCAACTGTGGGGATATTTTGCGCTGGTTTCTTTGAGTTCTGTCAGCCAAGCATCTGCTGTGCACTCTTGTAAATCTCAGCACATCACCTTCAATCTCATGTCTCCTGTCCACTTGAGAGGGTGCGTCCAAGTTAAACAGGGTTTCACCCTTGTTGGTCAGACCCTGCGCTGGTTTCCATTCCCTGATTTGCCTGCTCCTGCTTCCAGGTGTCCTGAGGCCTCATACTGTCTTTGGAAGTAACAGACCTCTCTTCGGCAAGTGTCCTGTGCCAAAGGCTGGGTGAGTGGAGTTTTACATTTCTCTGTACAAGTGAGCACGGGAGTGCAGGTTGCACTTCTTCTCTGCCAACTGGGCATCGATGAATCAACACTATCCAGATACATTTCACAGAAATGTGATATTTGCTTAGCTCTTGGTTTCTATACAGCCGTGGTGGGAGGGGTTGTCCAAAGAAACCTCTTTTGACATTGTGTTGATATCTCATTTGCAGTCTTTAAGAATTTTAACAGAATTCATTTCCATGTTTTGGGAGTTATACGAAAATGAAGTTATTTTTTGAAACACACTAAATCGACCTAGAAGCCAGACTTGTCAATTTTGGTTACATTTTGTCAGCTCTACGGAAAACCTAGACAGATAAAATGCAAACTAGCAGTCCAAACTGTTAAAGGGGTCATGTCAGCTCTTTACGGTTGAAGCCTCCGAGACCAACAGGAACGATGAAATAACTATTGGAAACATGAAATAACCCCCAAACTTGGATACACTTGGGCATGTGGTGCCCTTTAGTCCTATTTGTCACCTACTGGCCAATGTTGGCATTTCAAGGGGTAACATCCCTCTCTAGGAAAATACAAGAGGAAACAAACCAAATATATACATTTAGGTTTGAATCCAAAAGCACCTAGAGGCATTATAGCTAGGAGAACCCTGCTGCAGTTATGCTTGTCTATGGAGAACCAGGTGTTCTTCTATCAGTGATGAGAACAGTTAATCTTCCGATTATGTTGGGTAAAGCCATTTAACGCAACCAAGTCTGCACCCACATGATATAGTGCCCCCGGGGGCTTGACTCAAGTGAAAGACGATCCACATAATCTGTGTCTTTAATGTCATTGGCGACTTTTACAGTACACTTCACTTTCTGACTTGTACTATTTACCTATACTGTCTTGAAAAACTGAGGCCTAATACAGATTCAAGTTCAGTCAAAGATTCCCCTCACTTACCACACTCCCTTCACCCCAGGGAAGACATAAACACAACATCTGCTGAATCTAGCGGAAGGCCATCGTTTCTAGGTGTGAGCTAAGTATTCAATTCCTATCTATTTCAGCCGAGACTATTTGACCTTTAAGGAGTTCACTGTTGTTCACAGAGTGTGAAGCTGGAGGAACTCTGATTCTAGGAGGGACTTGCCCTTCTCCTAATGGCTTCATTGCCGCTCAGGTACTGAACCTTCAAAATGGATGCGTGAGTGGTGGGGAGGGAAGGGCAAGTGCTTGCTAGCTAGGCCCAAACCTGGGAAAAGGCTTACCTGGGCTTGGTGAATTTTGGTCTGAATGGCTTGAGAAGGCCCCTTGGGACGTGTGGATCCTCACGACCTCTTCCAAGAACAGGAGCGTTTTGATCATCTCTGCCATCTCTTCTCTTGCACACGTCAGGGACCTTGGACCCGTTCTTGGAGAAGAGAATTGAGGAACTTCCTCAAGTCCACGTTGGCACTCCGTATGTTTCTGCGAGTATCAGCGAGGTTCAATATGTCTCCTGAATGTCTTTTGAGCCTGGTATCCTCTACAGCTGTCTCCACGCCAGTATTCTCCATTGTAGCAGAACATCTCTCATCCATGTGTTCGCATCTCTCCTCAATACGTGCAGCCAGCTTTTCGGCCAGCTTCTCTTCGTGACTCCCTTAAGTCGACTTCACCAGGACTGGGCAAGTCTGAAAGTACCTCGGAGCCTCACCAGTAAGATGATGACAGGCAGATCTTCCACTGTCTGCCCTTTCAGGTTCTGGAAACTGACCTGTGAACTCAGGTCTTTGGGCAGCAGAAGTATCTCGAACTTACACAGCTTCCCGGACCAAACACCTAAGCCAAGCTCCACAGAGGCCTGCAGCCCCTCCATCACACTGATCCACCCAAAGAACTCGGCCCGGTTACCTAGGATCCAACAGCCACAACAAGCCTCGTGGAACACACCAACATTCCACCTGGAATCCAACCGGTAACTGCCATCCCCAATGTCTGCTGCATCTTGTCAGTGTTGGGGGAGGGGCTGTATCCGACGAGAGGTTCCTAAAGTAAATGTGGTTCTGCCCACTAGCATCCCATGGGACTTTCTTCTTCCCTCTTTACTTTTGTTCAGATCTGTATGCACAGTACCAATGGAGAGAAGTGTGTCCCTTTTCAGTTGAAGGTTTCACACGTCTTTAAACTTTCAAAGAGTCCACAGTACAAAGAGACCCAGTAAAGGAGACTTATGTTCCTATAATATCCGTACAACCGGAATACATAAGCGTCGCATGATTTCTGCTGAAAAACCCACACTCTCAGGGCATGGATCTATTGGTTTCATGGGGGCTGAATTTCCAAGAAATGAAACCAACCCCAATGTGCACGTTACTGTCTGTCTCTTTTGCTCTTAGTACACTTTGGCAGAGCTACTTGCCTTTGTTATAGGTTTCTTACAATTCTTCTCTATGTATCGTAGTATATGGCATTCCTTCGTCCTGTTGGAAGACATACAAGACTACATCACGGCTAGGAATCCATTGGATTCCAAATCGGCATTTGGGTGAGGTCACGATATGCTCTTATGAATCTATATTTACGAATATGAATGCACGCCTCTGATTTCCGAATACAAGTGTGCTGATTACATGCAAGCCGCAATACTGGGTCGATGCGTGCTGAATGATCCTTGACATCACCTTGAGTATTTTCTTTTGAATAATCATGTTTCCCATGGTATATGTCAGCCAACCGTACCATTTTGGTGCATGTTTGTTGGTTTGATTCTTTGTTGGTCTGCTTCTCGCTTGTTTTGCAAACACGTCAGGACATGCATCTCTCCTTTCGCTTCAAACAGAGAGTCAAATAAGCTGATTCACTTAAGAGAGTGCTTCCAATCACCTATGATTTCCTGCTTCCCTCTCCAATCTTTAAGATTTTGATGTCCTCCTTGCCTTCTTCTTGTTTCTTCTTTGCCACTCATGCTCTTCTTGCATTTCCAATAATGGTTTTCTTCTTTCCATTTCATCTTGCTGCTTTTCTATTCCGGGGAGTATTCTCAACCTTCCTTTTAGAAGAAGTTTTGAACTGCTGAATTCTTTTATGATTTGCCGGTCTGTGGATTGCTCTAGTTCTGCCGTTATTAGAAACGGTGGTCATGTGGCATAGGCTACCCTAGGTGGCAGCCTTTGGCCATTCAGGATATGGTCTGTGTCCTGGCACTCCTCCCTGTCCTGCAATATTGCTGCGAATTATAAGCTGAAACCCCTCTGGAGGATCCCTTGTGACTATGTTGTTTCCTCCAGGTGCATTTTAAATCACTGTGATATTCGTGAAGTTTGTTGATTGGAATCATACAGCTGCTGGTAGGTCTATTGGGATTCCACCTCCTTTGGATGCTGTGTAATTCCTGAATTCGCATAGATGATTTTTTCTTGGCTTTCAACAAGTTTCAGTCTGATATTTCTACAGATAAATTTTCAGACATATTTTATTTCTTTATCTCTTGCTTTTCCATCTGGGACTCTTATGAATTCTAGTCTTTCATGCCCTGTCTTAACCCAGGATACAACAGCATTATTTTCATTGTTTTGCACTTGCTTTCCTATGTCCGAATCTGACCGAGGGATTTCTGTTCCCCTGTCTTCACAGTCATTCACGCGTCCCTCTGCATTATCTAGTCTGCTAAGGACTGAATTTTAGCCCTGATATTATCACATCCACTGAGATTTCTGATATTTTTTGGCTCGTCATTAGACTTTCTCTTCCCCTTTTCTGGTATTCTGCCTTTTGTGATTCTGAGACCCTTATGTTTTTCAGTGTTTTCCTGACTTCCATTTTCAACACTTGGACTGCATAGCATTTTGCAGTCTAGTTGTTTGAAAGCTTATCTTTTGGGCCTTCAATATCTTTGGAACTGAAAATGGTACTTCCTATTTCTTTTACTGTATTTCTTCATCTCTACTGGTCAGGTAATATCAGGTATCTAATGTAGATTTTTAGGGCTATGTTAAGTGAAAATTTTAGACTCTTGTCTCTATGCAATTCCAAGGGATTTCTGTGAGGACAATTTCTCCTAGACATTGATGCCATATTCTCTTCCTGTGTGTGTTGTCTGGTATATCTCCAATTGCTGGTGTTGCATTTGTTTTGATGAACAACCCATACTATTTCGATTAGCATAACTTCATTTTGATTACGCTTATCTCACAATTCTGAAAGTGCGCAGGACACGGCCTCTTGTGGAAATGAGGATTCTAAAGGTTCTCAGCTCTGCATTCTGCTCTATGTCATTTTGGAGTGTTTCCAAAACAGCAAACTGAGAGTGCGCTTGTGCTTTGTAGTGCCACGGGAATGTCCCAATGAAAGCAGTTCTTCCCAGAGCTTCTCTGTCTACTGAAACACCAGTGGAAGCACATCCATGGATGTCACAAATCAGGGCCTGCTGGAATGATCCCGCAGACCGACCTTGGTGTCCTCGCTGCCGTACCGTGCCGGTGCCATCCAAAATGTAGCATCCGATTTTGGGAGATAGTGCTGAAGGAAATGCTTCCCCTTCTCACACTGTGGACTTGGACCACTCTACCTTGTCCTATCATCCTTGTGGCACGGGTGCACGTAGGCCACCACAGAGCTGTTGCGCATCCTGTGCCTCAAACCAAACCATAATCCCAGCCCAGGTTATGAATGTAGCAGATCCTAAGGCTTTTCATTCTGATTTCAAACCCAAGGCCCCCTGGATCCTTCAGACCAGATGCACGATAGCTCTGATTCAGCCCCACACGTGCTCTATTGGCAAAATGCCCAATTGGTCCCTGGTCCTGCAGATGCACTGGGTGTGTCCATGGGACATTTAGGTAATCTCAACCGCGCAACCAGTGTGGTTGATTTATCATTGGTACACTGTTCGGTTTGCTCTCTTGATTAGACCCACCACATCCCACAACGCACTCCAGATCCCTGAGACTCAGCGTATGCCATCAACCGTAGCCCTATACCTCACTTACCGATGCCCCTGCTAACTGTAATTTGGCATCACGGATCTTGGTCTCAGAATCAACTGTGGGGATATTTTGCGCTGGTTTCTTTCAGTTCTGTCAGCCAAGCATCTGCTGTGCACTCTTGTAAATCTCAGCACATCACCTCCAATCTCATGTCTCCTGTCCGCTTGAGAGGGTGCGTCCAAGTTAAACAGTGTTTCACCCTTGTTGGTCAGACCCTGCACTGGTTTCCATTCCCTGCTTTGCCTTCTCCTGCTTCCAGGTGTCCTGAGGCTTCATCCGGTCTTTGGAAGTAACAGACCTCTCTTCGGCAAGTGTCCTGTGCCAAAGGCTGGGTGAGTGGAGTTTTACATTTCTCTGTACAAGGGAGCGCGTGTGTGCAGGTTGCACTTCTTCTCTGCCAACTGGGCATCGATGAATCAACACTATCCAGATACATTTCACAGAAATGTGATATTTGCTTAGCTCTTTGTTTCTATACAGCCGTGGTGGGAGGGGTTGTCCAAAGAAACCTCTTTTGACATTGTGTTGATATCTCATTTGCAGTCTTTAAGAATTTCAACAGAATTCATTTCCATGTTTAGGGAGTTATACGAAAATGAAGTTAATTTTTGAAACACACTCAATCGACCTAGAAGCCAGACTTGTCAATTTTGGTAACATTTTGTCAGCTCTACGGAAAACCTAGACAGATAGAATGCAAACTAGCAGTCCAAACTGTTAAAGGGGTCATGTCAGCTCTTTACGGTTGAAGCCTCCGAGACCAACAGGAACCATGAAATAACTATTGGAAACATGAAATAACCCCCAACCTTGGATACACTTGGGCATGTGGTGCCCTTTAGTCCTATTTGTCACCTACTGGCCAATGTTGGCATTTCAAGGGGTAACATCCCTCTCTAGGAAAATACAAGAGGAAACAAACCAAATATATACATTTAGGTTTGAATCCAAAAGCACCTAGAGGCATTATAGCTAGGAGAACCCTGCTGCAGTTATGCTTGTCTATGGAGAACCAGGTGTTCTTCTATCAGTGATGAGAACAGTTAATCTTCCGATCATGTTGGGTAAAGCCATTTAACGCAACCAAGTCTGCACCCACATGATATAGTGACCCTGGGGGCTTGACTCAAGTGAAAGAAGATCCACATAAGCTGTGTCTTTAATGTCATTGGCGACTTTTACAGTACTCTTCACTTTCTGACTTGTACTATTTACCTATACTGTCTTGAAAAACTGAGGCCTAGTACAGATTCAAGTTCAGTCAAAGATTCCCCTCACTTACCACACTCCCTTCACCCCAGGGAAGACATAAACACAACATCTGCTGAATCTAGCGGAAGGCCATCGTTTCTAGGTGTGAGCTAAGTATTCAATTCCTATCTATTTCAGCCGAGACTATTTGACCTTTAAGGAGTTCACTGTTGTTCACAGAGTGTGAAGCTGGAGGAACTCTAATTCTAGGAGGGACTTGCCCTTCTCCTAATGGCTTCATTGCCGCTCAGGTACTGAACCTTCAAAATGGATGCGTGAGTGGAGGGGAGGGAAGGGCAAGTGCTTGCTAGCTAGGCCCAAACCTGGGAAAAGGCTTACCTGGGCTTGGTGAATTTTGGTCTGAATGGCTTGGGAAGGCCCCTTGGGACGTGTGGATTCTCACGACCACTTCCAAGAACAGGAGCGTTTTGATCATCTCTGCCATCTCTTCTCTTGCACACGTCAGGGACCTTGGACCCGTTCTTGGAGAAGAGAATTGAGGAACTTCCTCAAGTCCACGTTGGCACTCCGTATGTTTCTGCCAGTATCAGCGAGGTTCAATATGTCTCCTGAATGTCTTTTGAGCCTGGTATCCTCTACAGCTGTCTCCACGCCTGTATTCTCCATTGTAGCAGAACATCTCTCATCCAAGTGTTCGCATCTCTCCTCAATCTGTGCCGCCAGCTTTTCGGCCAGCTTCTCTTCGTGACTCCCCTAAAGTCGACTTCAGCAGGACTGGGCAAGTCTGAAAGTACCTCGGAGCCTCACCAGTAAGCTGATGACAGGCAGATCTTCCACTGTCTGCCCTTTCAGTCTGGAAACTGACCTGTGAACTCAGGTCTTTGGGCAGCAGAAGTATCTCGAACTTACACAGCTTCCCGGACCAAACACCTAAGCCAAGCTCCACAGAGGCCTGCAGCCCTTCCATCACACTGATCCACCCACAGAACTCGGCCCGGTTACCTAGGATCCAACAGCCACAACAAGCCTCGTGGGACACACCAACATTCCACCTGGAATCCAACCGGTAACTGCCATCCCCAATGGCTGCTGCATCTTGTCAGTGTTGGGGGAGGGGCTGCATCCGACGAGAGGTTCCTAAAGTAAATGTGGTTCTGCCCACTAGCGTCCCATGGGCCTTTCTTCTTCCCTCTTTCCTTTTGTTCAGATCTGTATGCACAGTACCAATGGAGAGAAGTGTGTCCCTTTTCAGTTAAAGGTTTCACACGTCTTTAAACTTTCTAAGAGTTCACAGTACACAGAGACCCAGTAAAGGAGACTTATGTTCCTATAATATCCGTACAACCGGAATACATAAGCGTCACATGATTTCTGCTGAAAAACCCACACTCTCAGGACATGGATCTATTGGTTTCATGGGGGCTGAATTTCCAAGAAATGAAACCAACCCCAATGTGCACTTTACTGTCTGTCTCTTTTGCTCTTAGTACACTTTGGCAGAGCTACTTGCCTTTGTTATAGGCTTCTTACAATTCTTCTCTACGTAGCGTAGAATATGGCATTCCATCATCCTGTTGGAAGACATACAAGACTACATCACGGACTAGGAATCCATTGGATTCCAAATCGGCATTTGGGTGAGGTCACGATATGCTCTTATGAATCTATATTTACGAATATGAATGCACGCCTCTGATTTCCGAATACAAGTGTGCTGAGTACATGCAAGCCGCAATACTGGGTCGATGCGTGCTGAATGATCCTTGACATCACCTTGAGTATTTTCTTTTGAATAATCATGTTTCCCATGGTATATGTCAGCCAACCGTACCATTTTGGTGCATGTTTGTTGGTTTGATTCTTTGTTGGTCTGCTTCTCGCTTGTTTTGCAAACACGTCAGGACATGCATCTCTCCTTTCGCTTCAAACAGAGAGTTAAATTAGCTGATTCACTTAAGAGAGTGCTTCCAATCACCTATGATTTCCTGCTTCCCTCTCCAATCTTTAAGGTTTTGATGTCCTCCTTGCCTTCTTCTTGTTTCTTCTTTGCCACTCATGCTCTTCTTGCATTTCCAATAATGGTTTTCTTCTTTCCATTTCATCTTGCTGCTTTTCTATTCCGGGGAGTATTCTCAACCTTCCTTTTAGAAGAAGTTTTGAACTGCTGAATTCTTCTATGATTTGCCGGTCTGTGGATTGCTCTAGCTCTGCCGTTATTAGAAATGGTGGTCATGTGGCATAGGCTACACTAGGTAGCAGCATTTGTCCGTTCAGGTATGGTCTGTGTCCTGGCACTCCTCCCTGTCCTGCAATATTGCTGCCGAGTTATAAACTGAAACCCCTCTGGAGGTTCCCTTGTGACTATGTTGTTTCCTCCAGGTGCATTTTAAATCACTGTGTTATTCGTGAACTTTGTTGATTGGAATCATACAGCTGCTTGTAGGTCTATTTGGTTTCCACCTCCTTTGGATGCTGTGTAATTCCTGAATTCGCATAGATGATTTTTTCTTGGCTTTCAACAAGTTTCAGTCTGATATTTCTACAGATAAATTTTCAGACATATTTTATTTCTTTATCTCTTGCTTTTCCATCTGGGACTCTTATGAATTCTAGTCTTTCATGCCCTGTCTTAACCCAGGATACAACAGCAATATTTTCATTGTTTTGCACTTGCTTTCCTTTGTCCGGATCTGACCGAGGGATTTCTGTTCCCCTGTCTTCACAGTCATTCACGCGTCCCTCTGCATTATCTAGTCTGCTAAGGACTGAAGTTTAGCCCTGATATTATCACATCCACTGAGTTTTCTGATATCTTTTGGCTCGTATTTAGACTTTCTCTTCCACTTTTCTGGTATTCTGCCTTTTGTGATTCTGAGACCCTTTTGTTCTTCAGTGTTTTCCTGACTCCATTTTCAACACGTGGACTGCATAGCGTTTTGCAGTCTAGTTGTTTGAAAGCTTATCTTTTGGGACTTCAATATCTTTGGAACTGAAAATGGTACTTCCTATTTCTTTTACTATACTTCTTCATCTCTACTGATCAGGTAATATCAGGTATCTATTGTAGATTTTTAGGGCTATGTTAAGTGAAAATTTTAGACTCTTGTCTCTACGCAATTCCAAGGGATTACTGTGAGGACAATTTCTCCTAGACATTGATGCCATATTCTGTTCCTGTGTGTGTTGTCTGGTATATCTCCAATTGCTGGTGTTGCATTTGTTGTGATGAACAACCCATACTATTTCGATTAGCATAACTTCATTTTGATTACGCTTATCTCACAATTCTGAAAGTGCGCAGGACACGGCCTCTTGTGGAAATGAGGTTTCTAAAGGTTCTCAGCTCTGCATTCTGCTCTATGTCATTTTGGAGTGTTTCCAAAACAGCAAACTGAGAGTGCGCTTGTGCTTTTTAGTGCCACGGGAATGTCCCAATGAAAGCAGTTCTTCCCAGAGCTTCTCTGTCTACTGAAACACCAGTGGAAGCACATCCATGGATGTCACAAATCAGGACCTGCTGGAATGATCCCGCAGACCGACCTTGGTGTCCTCGCTGCCGTACCGTGCCGGTGCCATCCAAAATGTTACATCCGATTTTGGGAGATAGTGCTGAAGGAAATGCTTCCTCTTCTCACGCTGTGGACTTGGACCACTCTACCTTGTCCTATCAACCTTGTGGCACGGGTGCACGAAGGCCACCACAGAGCTTTTGCGCATCCTGTGCCTCAAACCAAACCATAATCCCAGCCCAGGTTATGAATGTAGCAGATCCTAAGGCTTTTCATTCTGATTTCAAACCCAAGGCCTCCTGGTTCCCTCAGACCAGTTGCACGATAGCTCTGATTCAGCCCCACACGTGCTCTATTGGCAAAATGCCCAATTGGTCCCTGGTCCTGCAGATGCACTGGGTGTGGCCATGGGACATATCGGTATTCTCAACCACGCGACCAGTGTGGTTGATTTATCATTGGTACACTGTTCGGTTTGCTCTCTTTATTAGACCCACCACATCCCACAGCGCACTCCAGAACCCTGAGACTCAGTGTATGCCATCAACCGTAGCCCTATACCTCACTTACCGATGCTCCTGCTAACTGTAAATTGGCATCATGGATCTTGGTCTCAGAATCAACTGTGGGGATATTTTGCGCTGGTTTCTTTGAGTTCTGTCAGCCAAGCATCTGCTGTGCACTCTTGTAAATCTCAGCACATCACATTCAATCTCATGTCTCCTGTCCGCTTGAGAGGGTGCGTCCAAGTTAAACAGGTTTTCACACTTGTTGGTCAGAACCTGCACTGGTTTCCATTCCCTGCTTTGCCTTCTCCTGCTTCCAGGTGTCTTGAGGCCTCATACTGTCTTTGGAAGTAACAGACCCCTCTTCGGCAAGTGTCCTGTGCCAAAGGCTGGGTGAGTGGAATTTTACATTTCTCTGTACAAGGGAGCGCGGGAGTGCAGGTTGCACTTCTTCTCTGCCAACTGGGCATCGATGAATCAACACTATCCAGATACATTTCACAGAAATGTGATATTTGCTTAGCTCTTGGTTTCTATACAGCCGTGGTGGGAGGGGTTGTCCAAAGAAAACTGTTTTGACATTGTGTTGATATCTCATTTGCAGTCTTTAAGAATTTTATCAGAATTCATTTCCATGTTTTGGGAGTTATACGAAAATGAAGTTATTTTTTGAAACACACTAAATCGACCTAGAAGCCAGACTTGTCAATTTTGGTAACATTTTGTCAGCTCTACGGAAAAACTAGACAGATAGAATGCAAACTAGCAGTCCAAACTGTTAAAGGGGTCATGTCAGCTCTTTACGGTTGAAGCCTCCGAGACCAACAGGAACCATGAAATAACTATTGGAAACATGAAATAACCCCCAACCTTGGATACACTTGGGCATGTGGTGCCCTTTAGTCCTATTTGTCACCTACTGGCCAATGTTGTCATTTCAAGGGGTAACATCCCTCTCTAGGAAAATACATGAGGAAACAAACCAAATATATACATTTAGGTTTGAATCCAAAAGCACCTAGAGGCATTATAGTTAGGTGAACCCTGCTGCAGTTATGCTTGTCTATGGAGAACCAGGTGTTCTTCTATCAGTGATGAGAACAGTTAATCTTCCGTCATGTTGGGTAAAGCCATTTAACGCAACCAAGTCTGCACCCACATGATATAGTGCCCCCGGGGGCTTGACTCAAGGGAAAGACGATCCACATAAGCTGTGTCTTTAATGTCATTGGCGACTTTTACAGTACACTTCACTTTCTGACTTGTACTATTTACCTATACTGTCTTGAAAAACTGAGGCCTAATACAGATTCAAGTTCAGTCAAAGATTCCCCTCACTTACCACACTCCCTTCACCCCAGGGAAGACATAAACACAACATTTGCTGAATCTAGCGGAAGGCCATCGTTTCTAGGTGTGAGCTAAGTATTCAATTCCTATCTATTTCAACCGAGACTATTTGATCTTTAAGGAGTTCACTGTTGTTCACAGAGTGTGAAGCTGGAGGAACTCTGATTCTAGGAGGGACTTGCCCTTCTCCTAATGGCTTCATTGCCGCTCAGGTACTGAACCTTCAAAATGGATGCGTGAGTGGAGGGGAGGGAAGGGCAAGTGCTTGCTAGCTAGGCCCAAACCTGGGAAAAGGCTTACCTGGGCTTGGTGAATTTTGGTCTGAATGGCTTGGGAAGGCCCCTTGGGACGTGTGGATCCTCACGACCTCTTCCAAGAACAGGAGCGTTTTGATCATCTCTGCCATCTCTTCTCTTGCACACGTCAGGGACCTTGGACCCGTTCTTGGAGAAGAGAATTGAGGAACTTCCTCAAGTCCACGTTGGCACTCCGTATGTTTCTGACAGTATCAGCGAGGTTCAATATGTCTCCTGAATGTCTTTTGAGCCTGGTATCCTCTACAGCTGTCTCCACGCCTGTATTGTCCATTGTAGCAGAACATCTCTCATCCATGTGTTCGAATCTCTCCTCAATCCGTGCAGCCAGCTTTTCGGCCAGCTTCTCTTCGTGACTCCCCTAAAGTCGACTTCACCAGGACTGGGCAAGTCTGAAAGTACCTCGGAGCCTTACCAGTAAGCTGATGACAGGCAGATCTTCCACTGTCTGCCCTTTCAGTTTCTGGAAACTGACCTGTGAACTCAGGTCTTTGGGCAGCAGAAGTATCTCGAACTTACACAGCTTCCCGGACCAAACACCTAAGCCAAGCTCCACAGAGGCCTGCAGCCCCTCCATCACACTGATCCACCCACAGAACTCGGCCCGGTTACCTAGGATCCAACAGCCACAACAAGCCTCGTGGAACACACCAACATTCCACCTGGAATCCAACCGGTAACTGCCATCCCCAAAGGCTGCTGCATCTTGTCAGTGTTGGGGGAGGGGCTGCATCCGACGAGAGGTTCCTAAAATAAATGTGGTTCTGCCCACTAGCGTCCCATGGGCCTTTCTTCTTCCCTCTTTCCTTTTGTTCAGATCTGTATGCACAGTACCAATGGAGAGAAGTGTGTCCCTTTTCAGTTGAAGGTTTCACACGTCTTTAAACTTTCTAAGAGTTCACAGTACACAGAGACCCAGTAAAGGAGACTTATGTTCCTATAATATCCGTACAACCGGAATACATAAGCGTCGCATGATTTCTGCTGAAAAACCCACACTCTCAGGACATGGATCTATTGGTTTCATGGGGGCTGAATTTCCAAGAAATGAAACCAACCCCAATGTGCACTTTACTGTCTGTCTCTTTTGCTCTTAGTACACTTTGGCAGAGCTACTTGCTTTGTTATAGGCTTCTTACAATTCTTCTCTACGTAGCGTAAAATATGGCATTCCATCATCCTGTTGGAAGACATACAAGACTACATCACGGACTAGGAATCCATTTGATTCCAAATCGGCATTTGGGTGAGGTCACGATATGCTCTTATGAATCTATATTTACGAATATGAATGCACGCCTCTGATTTCCGAATACAAGTGTGCTGAGTACATGCAAGCCGCAATACTGGGTCGATGCGTGCTGAATGATCCTTGACATCACCTTGAGTATTTTCTTTTGAATAACCATGTTTCCCATGGTATATGTCAGCCAACCGTACCATTTTGGTGCATGTTTGTTGGTTTGATTCTTTGTTGGTCTGCTTCTCGCTTGTTTTGCAAACACGTCAGGACATGCATCTCTCCTTTCGCTTCAAACAGAGAGTCAAATTAGCTGATTCACTTAAGAGAGTGCTTCCAATCACCTATGATTTCCTGCTTCCCTCTCCAATCTTTAAGGTTCTGATGTCCTCCTTGCCTTCTTCTTGTTTCTTCTTTGCCACTCATGCTCTTCTTGCATTTCCAATAATGGTTTTCTTCTTTCCATTTCATCTTGCTGCTTTTCTATTCCGGGGAGTATTCTCAACCTTCCTTTTAGAAGAAGTTTTGAACTGCTGAATTCTTTTATGATTTGCCGGTCTGTGGATTGCTCTAGCTCTGCCGTAATTAGAAATGGTGATCATGTGGCATAGGCTACCCTAGGTAGCAGCATTTGGCCGTTCAGGTATGGTCTGTGTCCTGGCACTCCTCCCTGTCCTGCAATATTGCTGCCGAGTTATAAGCTGAAACCCCTCTGGAGGTTCCCTTGTGACTATGTTGTTTCTTCCAGGTGCATTTTAAATCACTGTGATATTCGTGAACTTTGTTGATTGGAATCATACAGCTGCTTGTAGGTCTATTTGGATTCCACCTCCTTTGGATTCTGTGTAATTCCTGAATTCGCATAGATGATTTTTTCTTGGCTTTCAACAAGTTTCAGTCTGATATTTCTACAGATAAATTTTCAGACATATTTTATTTCTTTATCTCTTGCTTTTCCATCTGGGACTCTTATGAATTCTAGTCTTTCATGCCCTGTCTTAACCCAGGATACAACAGCAATATTTTCATTGTTTTGCACTTGCTTTCCTATGTCCGGATCTGACCGAGGGATTTCTGTTCCCCTGTATTCACAGTCATTCACGCGTCCCTTTGCATTATCTAGTCTGCTAAGGACTGAAGTTTAGCCCTGATATTATCACATCCACTGAGTTTTCTGATATTTTTTGGCTCGTCTTTAGACTTTCTCTTCCCCTTTTCTGGTATTCTGCCTTTTGTGATTCTGAGACCCTTTTGTTCTTCAGTGTTTTCCTGACTCCATTTTCAACACGTGGACTGCATAGCCTTTTGCAGTCTAGTTGTTTGAAAGCTTATCTTTTGGGCCTTCAATATCTTTGGAACTGAAAATGGTACTTCCTATTTCTTTTACTGTACTTCTTCATCTCTACTGGTCAGGTAATATCAGGTATCTAATGTAGATTTTTAGGGCTATGTTAAGTGAAAATTTTAGACTCTTGTCTCTACGCAATTCCAAGGGATTTCTGTGAGGACAATTTCTCCTAGACATTGATGCCATATTCTGTTCCTGTGTGTGTTGTCTGGTATATCTCCAATTGCTGGTGTTGCATTTGTTGTGATGAACAACCCATACTATTTCGATTAGCATAACTTCATTTTGATTACGCTTATCTCACAATTCTGAAAGTGCGCAGGACACGGCCTCTTGTGGAAATGAGGATTCTAAAGGTTCTCAGCTCTGCATTCTGCTCTATGTCATTTTGGAGTGTTTCCAAAACAGCAAACTGAGAGTGCGCTTGTGCTTTGTAGTGCCACGGGAATGTCCCAATGAAAGCAGTTCTTCCCAGAGCTTCTCTGTCTACTGAAACACCAGTGGAAGCACATCCATGGATGTCACAAATCAGGGCCTGCTGGAATGATCCCGCAGACCGACCTTGGTGTCCTCGCTGCCGTACCGTGCCGGTGCCATCCAAAATGTAGCATCCGATTTTGGGAGATAGTGCTGAAGGAAATGTTTCCTCTTCTCACGCTGTGGACTTGGACCACTCTACCTTGTCCTATCATCCTTGTGGCACGGGTGCACGAAGGCCACCACAGAGCTGTTTCGCATCCTGTGCCTCAAACCAAACCATAATCCCAGCCCAGGTTATGAATGTAGCAGATCCTAAGGCTTTTCATTCTGATTTCAAACCCAAGGCCCCCTGGATCCCTGAGACCAGTTGCACGATAGCTCTGATTCAGCCCCACACGTGCTCTATTGGCAAAATGCCCAATTGGTCCCTGGTCCTGCACATGCACTGGGTGTGGCCATGGGACATATCGGTAATCTCAACCGCGCGACCAGTGTGGTTGATTTATCATTGGTACACTGTTCGGTTTGCTCTCTTGATAAGACCCACCAATTCCCACAACGCACTCCAGAACCCTGAGACTCAGTGTATGCCATCAACCGTAGCCCTATACCTCACTTACCGATGCTCCTGCTAACTGTAAATTGGCATCACGGATCTTGGTCTCAGAATCAACTGTGGGGATATTTTGCGCTGGATTCTTTGAGTTCTGTCAGCCAAGCATCTGCTGTGCACTCTTGTAAATCTCAGCACATCACCTTCAATCTCATGTCTCCTGTCCGCTTCAGAAGGTGCGTCCAAGTTAAACAGGGTTTCACCCTTGTTGGTCAGACCCTGCCCTGGTTTCCATTCCCTGCTTTGCCTTCTCCTGCTTCCAGGTGTCTTGAGGCCTCATCCTGTCTTTGGAAGTAACAGACCTCTCTTCGGTAAGTGTCCTGTGCCAAAGGCTGGGTGAGTGGAGTTTTACATTTCTCTGTACAAGGGAGCGCGGGAGTGCAGGTTGCACTTCTTCTCTGCCAACTGGGCATCGATGAATCAACACTATCCAGATACATTTCACAGAAATGTGATATTTGCTTAGCTCTTGGTTTCTATACAGCCGTGGTGGGAGGGGTTGTCCAAAGAAACCTGTTTTGACATTGTGTTGATATCTCATTTGCAGTCTTTAAGAATTTTAACAGAATTCATTTCCATGTTTTGGGAGTTATACGAAAATGAAGTTATTATTTGAAACACACTAAATCGACCTAGAAGCCAGACTTGTCAATTTTGGTAACATTTTGTCAGCTCTACGGAAAACCTAGACAGATAGAAAGCAAACAAGCAGTCCAAACTGTTAAAGGGGTCATGTCAGCTCTTTACAGTTGAAGCCTCCGAGACCAACAGGAACCATGAAATAACTATTGGAAACATGAAATAACCCCCAACCTTGGATACACTTGGGCATGTGGTGCCCTTTAGTCCTATTTGTCACCTACTGGCCAATGTTGGCATTTCAAGGGGTAACATCCCTCTCTAGGAAAATACAAGAGGAAACAAACCAAATATATACATTTAGGTTTGAATCCAAAAGCACCTAGAGTCATTATAGCTAGGAGAACCCTGCTGCACTTATGCTTGTCTATGGAGAACCAGGTGTTTTTCTATCAGTGATGAGAACAGTTAATCTTCCGATCATGTTGGGTAAAGCCATTTAACGCAACCAAGTCTGCATCCACATTATATAGTGCCCCCGTGGGCTTGACTCATTTGAACGAAGATCCACATAAAATGTGTCATTTATGTCATTGGCGAATTTTACAGTAAAGTTCACTTTCTGACTTGTACTATTTACCTATACTGTCTTGAAAAACTGAGGCCTAATACAGATTCAAGTTCAGTCAAAGATTCCCCTCACTTACCACACTCCCTTCACCCCAGGGAAGACATAAACACAACATTTGCTGAATCTAGCGGAAGGCCATCGTTTCTAGGTGTGAGCTAAGTATTCAATTCCTATCTATTTCAGCCGAGACTATTTGACCTTTATGGAGTTCACTGTTGTTCACAGAGTGTGAAGCTGGAGGAACTCTGATTCTAGGAGGGACTTGCCCTTCTCCTAATGGCTTCATTGCCGCTCAGGTACTGAACCTTCAAAATGGATGCGTGAGTGGAGGGGAGGGAAGGGCAAGTGCTTGCTAGCTAGGCCCAAACCTGGGAAAAGGCTTACCTGGGCTTGGTGAATTTTGGTCTGAATGGCTTGGGAAGGCCCCTTGGGACGTGTGGATTCTCACGACCTCTTCCAAGAACAGGAGCGTTTTGATCATCTCTGCCATCTCTTCTCTTGCACACGTCAGGGACCTTGGACCCGTTCTTGGAGAAGAGAATTGAGGAACTTCCTCAAGTCCACGTTGGCACTCCGTATGTTTCTGCCAGTATCAGCGAGGTTCAATATGTTTCCTGAATGTCTTTTGAGCCTGGTATCCTCTACAGCTGTCTCCACGCCAGTATTCTCCATTGTAGCAGAACATCTCTCATCCATGTGTTCGCATCTCTCCTCAATCCGTGCAGCCAGCTTTTCGGCCAGCTTCTCTTCGTGACTCCCCTAAAGTCGACTTCACCAGGACTGGGCAAGTCTGAAAGTACCTCGGAGCCTCACCAGTAAGCTGATGACAGGCAGATCTTCCACTGTCTGCCCTTTCAGGTTCTGGAAACTGACCTGTGAACTCAGGTCTTTGGGCAGCACAAGTATCTCGAACTTACACAGCTTCCCGGACCAAACACCTAAGCCAAGCTCCACAGAGGACTGCAGCCCCTCCATCACACTGATCCACCCACAGAACTCGGCCCGGTTACCTAGGATCCAACAGCCACAACAAGCCTCGTGGAACACACCAACATTCCACCTGGAATCCATCCAGTAACTGCCATCCCCAATGGCTGCTGCATCTTGTCAGTGTTGGGGGAGGGGCTACGTCCTACGAGAGGTTCCTAAAGTAAATGTGGTTCGGCCCACTAGCGTCCCATGGGCCTTTCTTCTTCCCTCTTTCCTTTTGTTCAGATCTGTATGCACAGTACCAATGGAGAGAAGTGTGTCCCTTTTCAGTTGAAGGTTTCACACGTCTTTAAACTTTCTAAGAGTTCACAGTACACAGAGACCCAGTAAAGGAGACTTATGTTCCTATAATATCCGTACAACCGGAATATATATGCGTCGCATGATTTCTGCTGAAAAACCCACACTCTCAGGACATGGATCTATTGGTTCCATGGGGGCTGAATTTCCAAGAAATGAAACCAACCCCAATGTGCACTTTACTGTCTGTCTCTTTTGCTCTTAGTACACTTTGGCAGAGCTACTTGCCTTTGTTATAGGCTTCTTACAGTTCTTCTCTACGTAGCGTAGAATATATCATTCCTTCATCCTGTTGGAAGACATACAAGACTACATCACGGACTAGGAATCCATTGGAATCCAAATCGGCATTTGGGTGAGGTCACGAGATGCTCTTATGAACATATATTTACGAATATGAATGCACGCCTCTGATTTCCGAATACAAGTGTGCTGAGTACATGCAAGCCGCAATACTGGGTCGATGCGTGCTGAATGATCCTTGACATCACCTTGAGTATTTTCTTGTGAATAATCATGTTTCCCATGGTATATGTCAGCCAACCGTACCATTTTGGTGCATGTTTGTTGGTTTGATTCTTTGTTGGTCTGCTTCTCGCTTGTTTTGCAAACACGTCAGGGCATGCATCTCTCCTTTCGCTTCAAACAGAGAGTCAAATAAGCTGATTCACTTAAGAGAGTGCTTCCAATCACCTATGATTTCCTGCTTCCCTCTCCAATCTTTAAGGTTTTGATGTCCTCCTTGCCTTCTTGTTTCTTTTTTGCCACTCATGCTCTTTTTGCATTTCCAATAATGGTTTTCTTCTTTCCATTTCATCTTGCTGCTTTTCTATTCCGGGGAGTATTCTCAACCTTCCTTTTAGAAGAAGTTTTGAACTGCTGAATTCTTTTATGATTTGCCGGTCTGTGGATTGCTCTAGCTCTGCCGTTATTAGAAATGTTGGTCATGTGGCATAGGCTACCCTAGGTGGCAGCATTTGGCCATTCAGGATATGGTCTGTGTCCTGGCACTCCTCCCTATCCTGCAATATGGCTGCCGAGTTATAAGCTGAATCCCCTCTGGAGGTTCCCTTGTGACTATGTTGTTACCTCCAGGTGCATTTTATGTCACTGTGATATTCGTGAACTTTGTTGATTGGAATCATACATCTGTTGGTTGGTCAATTGGGATTCCACCTCCCTTGGATGCTGTGTAATTCCTGAATTCGCATAGATGATTTTTTCTTGGCTTTCAACAAGTTTCAGTCTGATATTTCTACAGATAAATTTTCAGACATATTTTATTTCTTTATCTCTTGCTTTTCCATCTGGGACTCTTATGAATTCTAGTCTTTCATGCCCTGTCTTAACCCAGGATACAACAGCAATATTTTCATTGTTTTGCACTTGCTTTCCTATGTCCAAATCTTACCGAGGGATTTCTGTTCCCCTGTCTTCACAGTCATTCACGCGTCCCTCTGAATTATCTAGTCTGCTAAGGACTGAAATTTAGCCCTGATATAATCACATCCACTGAGTTTTCTGATAATTTTTGGCTCGTCTTTAGACTTTCTCTTCCCCTTTTCTGGTATTCTGCCTTTTGTGATTCTGAGACCCTTTTTTTTTTCAGTGTTTTCCTGACCTCCATTTTCAACACTTGGACTGCATAGCGTTTTGCAGGCTAGTTGTATGAAAGCTTATCTTTTGGGCCTTCAATATCTTTGGAACTGAAAATGGTACTTCCTATTTCTTTTACTGTACTTCTTCATCTCTACTGGTCAGGTAATATCAGGTATCTAATGTAGATTTTTAGGGCTATGTTAAGTGAAAATTTTAGACTCTTGTCTCTACGCAATTCCAAGGGATTTCTGTGAGGACAATTTCTCCTAGACATTGATGCCATATTCTGTTCCTGTGTGTGTTGTCTGGTATATCTCCAATTGCTGGTGTTGCATTTGTTGGGATGAACAACCCATACTATTTCGATTAGCATAACTTCATTTTGATTACGCTTATCTCACAATTCTGAAAGTGCGCAGGACACGGCCTCTTGTGGAAATGAGGATTCTAAAGGTTCTCAGCTCTGCATTCTGCTCTATGTCATTTTGGAGTGTTTCCAAAACAGCAAACTGAGAGTGCGCTTGTGCTTTGTAGTGCCACGGGAATGTCCCAATGAAAGCAGTTCTTCCCAGAGCTTCTCTGTCTACTGAAACATCAGTGGAAGCACATCCATGGATGTCACAAATCAGGGCCTGCTGGAATGATCCCGCAGACCGACCTTGGTGTCCTCGCTGCCGTACCGTGCCGGTGCCATCCAAAATGTAGCATCCGATTTTGGGAGATAGTGCTGAAGGAAATGCTTCCTCTTCTCACGCTGTGGACTTGGACCACTCTACCTTGTCCTATCATCCTTGTGGCACGGGTGCACGAAGGCCACCACAGAGCTGTTGCGCATCCTGTGCCTCAAACCCAACCATAATCTCAGCCCAAGTTATGAATGTAGCAGATCCTAAGGCTTTTCATTCTGATTTCAAATCCAAGGCCCCCTGGATCCCTCAGACCAGATGCACGATAACTCTGACTCAGCCCCACACGCGCTCTATTGGAGCAATGCCCAATTGGTCCCTGGTCCTGCAGATGCACTGGGTGTGGCCATGGGACATATCGGTAATCACAATCGCGCTACCAGTGTGGTTGATTTTTCATTGGTTCACTGTTCGGTTTGCTCTCTTGATTAGACCCACCACATCCCACAACACATTCCAGATCCCTGAGACTCAGCGTATGCCATCAACCGTAGCCCTATACCTCACTTACCGATTCCCCTGCTAACTGTAATTTGGCATCACGGATCTTGGTCTCAGAATCAACTGTGGGGATATTTTGCGCTGGTTTCGTTGAGTTCTGTCAGCCAAGCATCTGCTGTGCACTCTTGTAAATCTCAGCACATCACCTTCAATCTCATGTCTCCTGTCCGCTTGAGAGGGTGCGTCCAAGTTAAACAGGGTTTCACCCTTGTTGGTCAGACCCTGCACTGGTTTCCATTCCCTGCTTTACCTTCTCCTGCTTCCAGGTGTCCTGAGGCCTCACCCTGTCTTTGGAAGTAACAGAACTCTCTTCGGAAAGTGTCCTGTGCCAAAGGCTGGGTGAGTGGAGTTTTACATTTCTCTGTACAAGGGAGCGCTTGAGTGCAGGTTGCACTACTTCTCTGCCAACTGGGCATCGATGAATCAACTCTATCCAGATACATTTCACAGAAATGTGATATTTGCTTAGCTCTTTGTTTCTATACAGCCGTGGTGGGAGGGGTTGTCCAAAGAAAACTCTTTTGACATTGTGTTGTTATCTCATTTGCAGTCTTTAAGAATTTTAACAGAATTCATTTCCATGTTTTGGGAGTTATACGAAAATGAAGTTATTTTTTGAAACACACTAAATCGACCTAGAAGCCAGACTTGTCAATTTTGGTAACATTTTGTCAGCTCTACTAAAAACCTAGACAGATAGAATGCTAACTAGCAGTCCAAACTCTTAAAGGGGTCATGTCAGCTCTTTATGGTTGAAGCCTCCGAGACCAACAGGAACCATGAAATAACTATTGGAAAAATGAAATAACCCCCAACCTTGGATACATTTGGGCATGTGGTGCCCTTTAGACCTATTTGTCACCTACTGACCAATGTTGGCATTTCAAGGGGTAACATCCCTCTCTAGGAAAATACAAGAGGAAACAACCCAAATATATACATTTAGGTTTGAATCCAAAAGCAACTAGAGGCATTATAGCTAGGAGAACCCTGCTGCAGTTATGTTTGTCTATGGAGAACCAGGGGTTCTTCTATCAGTGATGAGAACAGTTAATTTTCCGATCATGTTGGGTAAAGCCATTTAACGCAACCAAGTCTGCACCCACATGATATAGTGCCCCCGGGGTCTTGACTCAAGTGAAAGACGATCCACATAAGCTGTGTCTTTAATGTCATTGGCGACTTTTACAGTACACTTCACTTTCTGACTTGTACTATTTACCTATACTGTCTTGAAAAACTGAGGCCTAATACAGATTCAAGTTCTGTCAAAGATTCCCCTCACTTACCACACTCCCTTCACCCCAGGGAAGACATAAACACAACATCTGCTGAATCTAGCGGAAGGCCATCGTTTCTAGGTGTGAGCTAAGTATTCAATTCCTATCTATTTCAGCCGAGACTATTTGACCTTTAAGGAGTTCACTGTTGTTCACAGAGTGTGAAGCTGGATGAACTCTGATTCTAGGAGGGACTTGCCCTTCTCCTAATGGCTTCATTGCCGCTCAGGTACTGAACCTTTAAAATGGATGCGTGAGTGGAGGGGAGGGAAGGGCAAGTGCTTGCTAGCTAGGCCCAAACCTGGGAAAAGGCTTACCTGGGCTTGGTGAATTTTGGTCTGAATGGCTTTGGAAGGCCCCTTGGGACGTGTGGATCCTCAAGACCTCTTCCAAGAACAGGAGCGTTTTGATCATCTCTGCCATCTCTTCTCTTGCACACGTCAGGGACCTTGGACCCGTTCTTGGAGAAGAGAATTGAGGAACTTCCTCAAGTCCACGTTGGCACTCCGTATGTTTCTGACAGTATCAGCGAGGTTCAATATGTCTCCTGAATGTCTTTTGAGCCTGGTATCCTTTACAGCTGTCTCCACGCCAGTATTCTCCATTGTAGCAGAACATCTCTCATCCATGTGTTCGCATCTCTCCTCAATCCGTGCAGCCAGCTTTTCGGCCAGCTTCTCTTCGTGACTCCCCTAAAGGCGACTTCACCAGGACTGGGCAAGTCTGAAAGTACCTCGGAGCCTCACCAGTAAGCTGATGACAGGCAGATCTTCCACTGTCTGCCCTTTCAGGTTCTGGAAACTGACCTGTGAACTCAGGTCTTTGGGCAGCAAAAGTATCTCGAACTTACACAGCTTCCCGGACAAAACACCTAAGCCAAGCTCCACAGAGGACTGCAGCCCCTCCGTCACACTGATCCACCCACAGAACTCGGCCCGGTTACCTAGGATCCAACAGCCACAACAAGCCTCGTGGAACACACCAACATTCCACCTGGAATCCAACCGGTAACTGCCATCCCCAATGGCTGCTGCATCTTGTCAGTGTTGGGGGAGGGGCTGCATCCGACGAGAGGTTCCTAAAGTAAATGTGGTTCTTCCCACTAGCGTCCCATGGGCTTTTCTTCTTCCCTCTTTCCTTTTGTTCAGATCTGTATGCACAGTACCAATGGAGAGAAGTGTGTCCCTTTTCAGTTGAAGGTTTCACACGTCTTTAAACTTTCTAAGAGTTCACAGTACACAGAGACCCAGTAAAGGAGACTTATGTTCCTATAATATCCGTAAAACCGGAATACATATGCGTCGCATGATTTCTGCTGAAAAACCCACACTCTCAGGACATGGATCTATTGGTTTCATGGGGGCTGAATTTCCAAGAAATGAAACCAACCCCAATGTGCACTTTACTGTCTGTCTCTTTTGCTCTTAGTACACTTTGGCAGAGCTACTTGCCTTTGTTATAGGCTTCTTACAATTCTTCTCTACGTAGCGTAGAATATGGCATTCCTTCGTCCTGTTGGAAGACATACAAGACTACATCACGGACTAGGAATCCATTGGATTCCAAATCGGCATTTGCGTGAGGTCACGATATGCTCTTATGAATCTATATCTACGAATATGAATGCACGCCTCTGATATCCAAATACAAGTGTGCTGAGTACATGCAAGCCGCAATACTGGGTCGATGCGTGCTGAATGATCCTTGACATCACCTTGAGTATTTTCTTTTGAATATTCATGGTTCCCATGGTATATGTCAGCCAACCGTACCATTTTGGTGCATGTTTGTTGGTTTGATTATTTGTTGGTCTGCTTCTCGCTTGTTTTGCAAACACGTCAGGACATGCATCTCTCCTTTCGCTTCAAACAGAGAGTCAAATAAGCTGATTCACTTAAGAGAGTGCTTCCAATCACCTATGATTTCCTGCTTCCCTCTCCAATCTTTAAGGTTTTGATGTCCTCCTTGCCTTCTTCTTGTTTCTTCTTTGCCACTCATGCTCTTCTTGCATTTCCAATAATGGTTTTCTTCTTTCCAATTCATCTTGCTGCTTTTCTATTCCGGGGAGTGTTCTCAACCTTCCTTTTAGAAGAAGTTTTGACCTGATGAATTCTTTTATGATTTGCCGGTCTGTGGATTGCTCTAGCTCTGCCGTTATTAGAAATGGTGGTCATGTGGCATAGGCTACCCTAGGTGGCAGCCTTTGGCCATTCAGGATATGGTCTGTGTCCTGGCACTCCTCCCTGTCCTGCAATATTGCTGCCGAGTTATAAGCTGAAACCCCTCTGGAGGTTCCCTTGTGACTATGTTGTTTCCTCCAGGTGCGTTTTAAATCACTGTGATATTCGTGAACTTTGTTGATTGGAATCATACAGCTGCTTGTAGGTCTATTGGGATTCCAACTCCTTTGGATGCTGTGTAATTCCTGAATTCGCATAGATGATTTTTTCTTGGCTTTCAACAAGTTTCAGTCTGATATTTCTACAGATAAATTTTCAGACATATTTTATTTCTTTATCTCTTGCTTTTCCATCTGGGACTCTTATGAATTCTAGTCTTTCATGCCCTGTCTTAACCCAGGATACAACAGCAATATTTTCATTGTTTTGCACTTGCTTTCCTATGTCCGAATCTGACCGAGGGATTTCTGTTCCCCTGTCTTCACAGTCATTCACACGTCCCTCTGCATTATCTAGTCTGCTAAGGACTGAATTTTAGCCCTGATATTATCACATCCACTGAGTTTTCTGATATCTTTTGGCTCGCCTTTAGACTTTCCCTTCCCCTTTTCTGGTATTCTGCCTTATGTGATTCTGAGACCCTTTTGTTCTTCAGTGTTTTCCTGACCTCCATTTTCAACACTTGGACTGCATAGCGTTTTGCAGTCTAGTTGTTTGAAAGCTTATCTTTTGGGCCTTCAATATCTTTGGAACTGAAAATGGTACTTCTTATTTCTTTTACTGTACTTCTTCATCTCTACTGGTCAGGTAATATCAGGTATCTAATGTAGATTTTTAGGGCTATGTTAAGTGAAAATTTTAGACTCTTGTCTCTACGCAATTCCAAGGGATTTCTGTGAGGACAATTTCTCCTAGACATTGATGCCATATTCTGTTCCTGTGTGTGTTGTCTGGTATATCTCCAATTGCTGGTGTTGCATTTGTTGTGATGAAAAACCCATACTATTTCGATTAGCATAACTTCATATTGATTACGCTTATCTCACAATTCTGAAAGTGCGCAGGACACGGCCTCTTGTGGAAATGAGGATTCTAAAGGTTCTCAGCTCTGCATTCTGCTCTATGTCATTTTGGAGTGTTTCCATAACAGCAAACTGAGAGTGCACTTGTGCTTTGAAGTGCCACGGGAATTTCCCAATGAAAGCAGTTCTTCCCAGAGCTTCTCTGTCTACTGAAACACCAGTGGAAGCACATCCATGGATGTCACACATCAGGGCCTGCTGGAATGATCCCGCAGACCGACCTTGGTGTCCTCGCTGCCGTACCGTGCCGGTGCCTTCCAAAATGTAGCATCAGATTTTGGGAGATAGTGCTGAAGGAAATGCTTCCTTTTCTCACGATGTGGACTTGGACCACTCTACCTTGTCCTATCATCCTTGTGGCACGGGTGCACGAAGGCCACCACAGAGCTGTTGCGCATCCTGTGCCTCAAACCAAACCATAATCCCAGCCCAGGTTATGAATGTAGCAGATCCTAAGGCTTTTCATTCTGATTTCAAACCCAAGGCCCCCTGGATCCCTCAGACCAGATGCACGATAGCTCTGATTCAGCCCCACACGTGCTCTATTGGCAAAATGCCCAATTGGTCCCTGGTCCTGCAGATGCACTGGGTGTGGCCATGGGACATATCGGTAATCTCAACCGCGCGAACAGTGTGGTTGATTTATCATTGGTACACTGTTCGGTTTGCTCTCATTATTAGACCCACCAAATCCCACAATGCACTCCAGATCCCTGAGACTCAGCGTATGCCATCAACCGTAGCCCTATACCTCACTTACCGATGCTCCTGCTAACTGTAATTTGGCATCACGGATCTTGGTCTCAGAATCAACTGTGGGGATATTTTGCGCTGGTTTCTTTGAGTTCTGTCAGCCAAGCATCTGCTGTGCACTCTTGTAAATCTCAGCACATCACATTCAATCTCATGTCTCCTGTCCGCTTGAGAGGGTGCGTCCAAGTTAAACAGGGTTTCACCATTGTTGGTCAGACCCTGCCCTGGTTTCCATTCCCTGCTTTGCCTTCTCCTGCTTCCAGGTGTCCTGAGGCCTCATCCTGTCTTTGGAAGTAACAGACCTCTCTTCGGCAAGTGTCCTGTGCCAAAGGCTGGGTGAGTGGAGTTTTACATTTCTCTGTACAAGGGAGCACGTGAGTGCAGGTTGCACTTCTTCTCTGCCAACTGGGCATCGATGAATCAACACTATCCTGATACATTTCACAGAAATATGATATTTGCTTAGCTCTTGGTTTCTATACAGCCGTGGTGGGAGGGGTTGTCCAAAGAAAACTCTTTTGACATTGTGTTGATATCTCATTTGCTGTCTTTAAGAATTTTAACAGAAATCATTTCCATGTTTTGGGAGTTATACGAAAATGAAGTTATTTTTTGAAACACACTAAATCGAACTAGAAGCCAGACTTGTCAATTTTGGTAACATTTTGTCTGCTCTACGGAAAACCTAGACAGATAGAATGCAAACTAGCAGTCCAAACTGTTAAAGGGGTCATGTCAGCTCTTTACGGTTGAAGCCTCCGAGACCAACAGGAGCCATGGAATAACTATTGGAAACATGAAATAACCCCCAACCTTGGATACACTTGGGCATGTGGTGCCCTTTAGCCTTATTTGTCACCTACTGGTCAATGTCGGCATTTCAAGGGGTAACATCCCTCTCTAGGAAAATACAAGAGGAAACAAACCAAATATATACCTTTAGGTTTGAATTCAAAAGCACCTAGAGGCATTATATCTAGGAGAACCCTGCTGCAGTTATGCTTGTCTATGGAGAACCAGGTGTTTTTCTATCAGTGATGAGAACAGTTAATTTTCCGATCATGTTGGGTAAAGCCATTTAACGCAACCAAGTCTGCACCCACATGATATAGTGCCCCCGGGGGCTTGACTCAATTGAAAGACGAGCCACATAAGCTGTGTCTTTAATGTCATTGGCGACTTTTACAGTACACTTCACTTTCTGACTTGTACTATTTACCTATACTGTCTTGAAAAACTGAGGCCTAATACAGATTCAAGTTCAGTCAAAGATTCCCCTCACTTACCACACTCCCTTCACCCCAGGGAAGAAATAAACACAACATTTGCTGAATCTAGCGGAAGGCCATCGTTTCTAGGTGTGAGCTAAGTATTCAATTCCTATCTATTTCAGCCGAGACTATTTGACCTTTAAGGAGTTCACTGTTGTTCACAGAGTGTGAAGCTGGAGGAACTCTGATTCTAGGAGGGACTTGCCCTTCTCCTAATGGCTTCATTGCCGCTCAGGTACTGAACCTTCAAAATGGATGCGTGAGTGGAGGGGAGGGAAGGGCAAGTGCTTGCTAGCTAGGCCCAAACCTGGGAAAAGGCTTACTTGGGCTTGGTGAATTTTGGTCTGAATTGCCTGGGAAGGCCCCTTGGGACGTGTGGATTCTCACGACCTCTTCCAAGAACAGGAGCATTTTGATCATCTCTGCCATCTCTTCTCTTGCACACGTCAGGGACCTTGGACCCTTTCTTGGAGAAGAGAATTGAGGAACTTCCTCAAGTCCACGTTGGCACTCCGTATGTTTCTGCCAGTATCAGTGAGGTTCAATATGTCTCCTGAATGTCTTTTGAGCCTGGTATCCTCTACAGCTGTCTCCACGCCAGTATTCTCCATTGTAGCAGAACATCTCTCATCCATGTGTTCGCATCTCTCCTCAATCCGTGCAGCCAGCTTTTCGGCCAGCTTCTCTTCGTGACTCCCCTAAAGTCGACTTCAGCAGGACTGGGCAAGTCTGAAAGTACCTCGGAGCCTCACCAGTAAGGTGATGACAGGCAGATCTTCCACTGTCTGCCCTTTCAGGTTCTGGAAACTGACCTGTGAACTCAGGTCTTTGGGCAGCAGAAGTATCTCGAACTTACACAGCTTCCCGGACCAAACACCTAAGCCAAGCTCCACAGAGGCCTGCAGCCCCTCCATCACACTGATCCACCCACAGAACTCGGCCCGGTTACCTAGGATCCAACAGCCACAACAAGCCTCGTGGAACACACCAACATTCCACCTGGAATTAACCGGTAACTGCCACCCCAATGCCTGCTGCATCTTGTCAGTGTTGGGGGAGGGGCTGCATCCGACGAGAGGTTCCTAAAGTAAATGTGGTTCTGCCCACTAGCGTCCCATGGGCCTTTCTTCTTCCCTCTTTCCTTTTGTTCAGATCTGTATGAGAAGTGTGTCACTTTTCAGTTGAAGGTTTCACACGTCTTTAAACTTTCTAAGAGTTCACAGTACACAGAGACCCAGTAAAGGAGACTTATATTCCTATAATATCCATACAACCGGAATACATATGCGTCGCATTATTTCTGCTGAAAAACCCACACTCTCAGGACATGGATCTATTGGTTTCATGGGGGGCTGAATTTCCAAAAAATGTAACCAACCCCAATGTGCACTTTACAGTCTGTCTCTTTTGCTCTTAGTACACTTTGGCAGAGCTACTTGTCTTTGATATAGGCTTCTTACAATTCTTCTCTACGTAGCGTAGAATTATGGCATTCCTTCATCCTGTTGGAAGACATACAAGACTACATCACGGACTAGGAATTCATTGGGATTCCAAATCGGCATTTGGGTGAGGTCACGATATGCTCTTATGAATCTATATTTACGAATATGAATGCACGCCTCTGATTTCCGAATACAAGTGTGCTGAGTACATGCAAGCCGCAATACTGGGTCGATGCGTGCTGAATGATCCTTGACATCAACTTGAGTATTTTCTTTTGAATAATCATGTTTCCCATGGTATATGTCAGCCAACCGTACCATTTTGGTGCATGTTTGTTGGTTTGATTCTTTGTTGGTCTGCTTCTCGCTTGTTTTGCAAACACTTCAGGACATGCATCTCTCCTTTCGCTTCAAACAGAGAGTCAAATAAGCTGATTCACTTAAGAGAGTGCTTCCAATCACCTATGATTTCCTGCTTCCCTCTCCAATCTTTAAGGTTTTGATGTCCTCCTTGCCTTCTTCTTGTTTCTTCTTTGCCACTCATGCTCTTCTTGCATTTCCAATAATGGTTTTCTTCTTTCCATTTCATCTTGCTGCTTTTCTATTCCGGGGAGTGTTCTCAACCTTCCTTTTAGAAGAAGTTTTGAACTGCTGAATTCTTTATGATTTGCCGGTCTGTGGATTGCTCTAGCTCTACCGTTATTAGAAATTGTGGTCATGTGGCATAGGCTACCCTAGGTGGCAGCATTTGGCCATTCAGTATATGGTCTGTGTCCTGGCACTCCTCCCTGTCCTGCAATATTGCTGCCGAGTTATAAGCTGAAACCCCTTTGGAGGTTCCCTTGTGACTATGTTGTTTCCTCCAGGTGCATTTTAAATCACTGTGATATTCGTGAACTTTGTTGATTGGAATCATACAGCTGCTTTGTAGGTCTATTGGGATTCCACCTCCTTTGGATGCTGTGTAATTCCTGAATTCGCATAGGTGATTTTGTCTTGGCTTTCAACAAGTTTAGTCTGATATTTCTACAGATAAATTTTCAGACATATTTTATTTCTTTAATCTCCTTGCTTTTCCATCTGTGACTCTTATGAATTCTAGTCTTTCATGCCCTGTCTTAACCCAGGATACAACAGCAATATTTTCATTGTTTTGCACTTACTTTCCTATGTCCGAATCTGACCGAGGGATTTCTGTTTCCCCTGTCTTCACAGTCATTCACGCGTCCCCTCTGCATTATCTAGTCTGCTAAGGACTGAATTTTAGCCCTGATATTATCACATCCACTGAGTTTTCTGATATCTTTTGGCTCGTCTTTAGACTTTCTCTTCCCCTTTTCTGGTATTCTGCCTTTTGTGATTCTGAGACCCTTTTGTTCTTCAGTGTTTTCCTGACCTCCATTTTCAACACTTGAAATTCATAGCGTTTTGCAGTCTAGTTGTTTGAAAGCTTATCTTTTGGGCCTTCAATATCTTTGGAACTAAAAATGGTACTTCCTATTTCTTTTACTGTACTTCTTCATCTCTACTGGTCAGGTAATATCAGGTATCTAATGTAGATTTTTAGGGCTATGATAAGTGAAAATTTTAGACTCTTTTCTCTACGCAATTCCAAGGGATTTCTGTGAGGACAATTTCTCCTAGACATTGATGCCATATTCTGTTCCTGTGTGTGTTGTCTGGTATATCTCCAATTGCTGGTGTTGCATTTGTTGTGATGAACAACCCATACTATTTCGATTAGCATAACTTCATTTTGATTACGCTTATCTCACAATTCTGAAAGTGCGCAGGACACGGCCTCTTGTGGAAATGAGGATTCTAAAGGTTCTCAGCTCTGCATTCTGCTCTATGTCATTTTGGAGTGTTTCCAAAACAGCAAAACTGAGAGTGCGCTTGTGCTTTGTAGTGCCACGGGAATGTCCCAATGAAAGCAGTTCTTCCCAGAGCTTCTCTGTCTACTGAAACACCAGTGGAAGCACATCCATGGATGTCACATATCAGGGCCTGCTGGAATGATCCCGCAGACCGACCTTGGTGTCCTCAGCGGCCGTACCGTGCCGGGTGCCATCCAAAATGTAGCATCCGATTTTGGGAGATAGTGCTGAAGGAAATGCTTCCTCTTCTCACGCTGTGGACTTGGACCACTCTACCTTGTCCTATCATCCTTGTGGCACGGGTGCACGAAGGCCACCACAGAGCTGTTGCGCATCCTGTGGCCTCAAACCAAACCATAATCCCAGCCCAGGTTATGAATGTAGCAGATCCTAAGGCTTTTCATTCTGATTTCAAACCCAAGGCCCCCTGGATCCCTCAGACCAGATGCACGATAGCTCTGATTCAGCCCCACACGTGCTCTATTGGCAAAATTCTTAATTGGTCCCTGGTCCTGCAGATGCACTGGGTGTGGCCATGGGAAATATCGGTAATCTCAAACGCGGCGACCAGTGTGGTTGATTTATCTTTGGTACACTGTTCGGTTTGCTCTCTTGATTAGACCCACCACATCCCACAACGCAGTCCAGATCCCTGAGACTCAGTGTATGCCATCAACCGTAGCCCTATACCTCACTTACCGATGCTCCTGCTAACTGTAATTTTGGCATCACGGATCTTGGTCTCAGAATCAACTGTGGGGATATTTTGCGCTGGTTTCTTTGAGTTCTGTCAGCCAAGCATCTGCTGTGCACTCTTGTAATCTCAGCACATCACCTTCAATCTCATGTCTCCTGTCCGCTTGAGAGGGTGTGTCCAAGTTAAACAGGGTTTCACCCTTGTTGGTCAGACCCTGCCCTGTTTTCCATTCCCTGCTTTGCCCTTCTCCTGCTTCCAGGTGTCCTGAGGCCTCATCCTGTCTTTGGAAGTAACAGACCTCTCTTCGGCAAGTGTCCTGTGCCAAAGGCTGGGTGAGTGGAGGTTTTACATTTCTCTGTACAAGGGAGCGCGTGAGTGCAGGTTGCACTTCTTCTCTGCCCAACTGGGCATCGAATGAATCAACACTATCCGAGATACATTTCACAGAACTGTGATATTTGCTTAGCTCTTGGTTTCTATACAGCCGTGGTGGGAGGGGTTGTACAAAGAAACCTGTTTTGACATTGTGTTGAAATCTCACTTGCAGTCTTTAAGAATTTTAACAGAATTCATTTCCATGTTTTGGGAGTTATACGAAAATGAAGTTATTTTTTGAAACACACTAAATCGACCTAGAAGCCAGACTTGTCAATTTTGGTAACATTTTGTCAGCTCTACGGAAAACCTAGACAGATAGAATGCAAACTAGCAGTCCAAACTGTTAAAGTGGTATGTCAGCTCATACTGTTGAAGCCTCCGAGACCAACAGGAACCATGAAATAACTATTGGAAACATGAAATAACCCCCAACCTTGGATACACTTGGGCATGTGGTGCCCTTTAGTCCTATTTGTCAACTACTGGCCAATGTTGGCATTTCAAGGGGTACATCCCTCTCTAGGAAAATACAAGAGGAAACAAACCAAATATATACATTTAGGTTTGAATCCAAAAGCACCTAGAGGGCATTATAGCTAGGAGAACCCTGCTGCAGTTATGCTTGTCTATGGAGAACCAGGTGTTCTTCTATCAGTGATGAGAACAGTTAATCTTCCGATCATGTTGGGTAAAGCCATTTAACGCAACCAAGTCGGCACCCACATGATATAGTGCCCCCGGGGGCTTGACTCAAGTGAAAGACGATCCACATAAGCTGTGTCTTTAATGTCATTGGCGACTTTTACAGTACACTTCACTTTCTGACTTGTACTATTTACCTATACTGTCTTGAAAAACCTGAGGCCTAATACAGATTCAAGTTCAGTCAAAGATTCCCCTCACTTACCACACTCCCTTCACCCCAGGGAAGACATAAACACAACATTTGCTGAATCTAGCGGAAGGCCATCGTTTCTAGGTGTGAGGCTAAGTATTCAATTCCTATCTATTTCAGCCGAGACTATTTGAAACTTTAAGGAGTTCACTGTTGTTCACAGAGTGTGAAGCTGGAGGAACTCTGATTCTAGGAGGACTTGCCCTTCTCCTAATGGCTTCATTGCCGCTCAGGTACTGAACCTTCAAAATGGATGCGTGAGTGGAGGGGAGGGAAGGGCAAGTGCTTGCTAGCTAGGCCCAAACCTGGGAAAAGGCTTACCTGGGCTTGGTGAATTTTGGTCTGAATGGCTTGGGAAGGCCCCTTGGGACGTGTGGATTCTCATGACCTCTTCCAAGAACAGGAGCGTTTTGATCATCTCTGCCATCTCTTCTCTTGCACACGTCAGGGACCTTGGACCCGTTCTTGGAGAAGAGATTTGAGGAACTTCCTCAAGTCCACGTTGGCACTCCGTAGGTTTCTGCCAGTATCAGCGAGGTTCAATATGTCTCCTGAATGTCTTTTGAGCCTGGTATCCTCTACAGCTGTCTCCACGCCTGTATTCTCCATTGTAGCAGAACATCTCTCATCCATGTGTTCGCATCTCTCCTCAATCTGTGCAGCCAGCTTTTCGGCCAGCTTCTCTTCGTGACTCCCCTAAAGTCGACTTCACCAGGACTGGGCAAGTCTGAAAGTACCTCGGAGCCTCACCAGTAAGCTGATGACAGGCAGATCTTCCACTGTCTGCCCTTTCAGGTTCTGGAAACTGACCTGTGAACTCAGGTCTTTGGGCAGCAGAAGTATCTCGAACTTACACAGCTTCCCGGACCAAACACCTAAGCCAAGCTCCACAGAGGGCCTGCAGCCCCTCCATCACACTGATCCACCCACGGAACTCGGCCCGGTTACCTAGGATCCAACAGCCACAACAAGCCTCGTGGAACACACCAACATTCCACCTGGAATCCAACCGGTAACTGCCATCCCCAATGGCTGCTGCATCTTGTCAGTGTTGGGGGGAGGGGCTGCATCCGACGAGAGGTTCCCAAAGTAAATGTGGTTCTGCCCACTAGCATCCCATGGGCCTTTCTTCTTCCCTCTTTTCTTTTGTTATGATCTGTATGCACGGTACCAATGGAGAGAAGTGTGTCCCTTTTCAGTTGAAGGTTTCACACGTCTTTAAACTTTCTAAGAGTTCACAGTACACAGAGACCCAGTAAAGGAGACTTTTGTTCCTATAATATCCGTACAACCGGGAATACATATGCGTCGCATGATTTCTGCTGAAAAACCCACACTCTCAGGACATGGATCTATTGGTTTCATGGGGGCTGAATTTCCAAGAAATGAAACCAACCCCAATGTGCACTTTACTGTCTGTCTCTTTTGCTCTTAGTACACTTTGGCAGAGCTACTTGCCTTTGTTATAGGCTTCTTACAATTCTTCTCTACGTAGCGTAGAATATGGCATTCCTTCATCCTGTTGGAAGACATACAAGGCTACATCACGGAATAGGAAAACCATTGGATTCCAAATCGGCATTTGGTGTGAGGTCACGATATGCTCTTATGAATCTATATTTACGAATATGAATGCACGCCTCTGATTTCCGAATACAATTGTGCTGAGTACATGCAAGCCGCAATACTGGGTCGATGCGTTGCTGAATGATCCTTGACATCACCTTGAGTATTTTCTTTTGAATAATCATGTTTCCCATGGTATATGTCAGCCAACCATACCAATTTGGTGCATGTTTGTTGTTTGATTCTTTGTTGGTCTGCTTCTCGCTTGTTTTGCAAACACGTCAGGACATGCATCTCTCCTTTCGCTTCAAACAGAGAGTCAAATAAGCTGATTCACTTAAGAGAGTGCTTCCAATCACCTATGATTTCCTGCTTCCCTCTCCAATCTTTAAGGTTTTGATGTCCTCCTTGCCTTCTTCTTGTTTCTTCTTTGCCACTCATGCTCTTCTTGCATTTCCAATAATGGTTTTCTTCTTTCCATTTCATCTTGCTGCTTTTCTATTCCAGGGAGAATTCTCAACCTTCCTTTTAGAAGAAGTTTTGAAACTGCTGAATTCTTTTATGATGTGCCGGTCTGTGGATTGCTCTAGCTCTACCGTTATTAGAAATGGTGGTCATGTGGCATAGGCTACCCTTGGTGGCAGCCTTTGGCCATTCAGGATATGGTCTGTGTCCTGGCACTCCTCCCTGTCCTGCAATATTGCTGCCGAGTTATAAGCTGAAACCCCTCTGGAGGTTCCCTTGTGACTATGTTGTTTCCTCCAGGTGCATTTTAAATCACTGTGATATTCGTGAACTTTGTTGATTGGAATCATACAGCTGCTTGTAGGTCTATTGGGATTCCACCTCCTTTGGATGCTGTGTAATTCCTGAATTCGCATAGATGATTTTTTCTTGGCTTTCAACAAGTTTCAGTCTGATAATTCTACAGGTAAATTTTCAGACATATTTTATTTCTTTATCTCTTGCTTTTCCATCTGGGACTCTTATGAATTCTAGTCTTTCATGCCCTGTCTTAACCCAGGATACAACAGCAATATTTTCATTGTTTTGCACTTGCTTTCCTATGTCCGAATCTGACCGAGGGATTTCTGTTCCCCTGTCTTCACAGTCATTCACGCGTCCCTCTGCATTATCTAGTCTGCTAAGGACTGAATTTTAGCCCTGATATTATCACATCCACTGAGTTTTCTGATATATTTTGGCTCGTCTTTAGACTTTCTCTTCCCCTTTTCTGGTATTCTGCCTTTTGTGATTCTGAGACCCTTTTGTTCTTCAGTGTTTTCCTGACCTCCATTTTCAACACTTGGACTGCATAGCGTTTTGCAGTCTAGTTGTTTGAAAGCTTATCTTTTGGGCCTTCAATATCTTTGGAACTGAAAATGGTACTTCCTATTTCTTTTACTGTACTTCTTCATCTCTACTGGTCAGGTATTATCAGGTATCTAATGTAGATTTTTAGGGCTATGTTAAGTGAAAATTTTAGACTCTTGTCTCTACGCAATTCCAAGGGATTTCTGTGAGGACAATTTCTCCTAGACATTGATGCCATATTCTCTTCCTGTGTGTGTTGTCTGGTATATCTCCAATTGCTGGTGTTGCATTTGTTGTGATGAACAACCCATACTATTTCGATTAGCATAACTTCATTTTGATTACGCTTATCTCACAATTCTGAAAGTGCGCAGGACACGGCCTCTTGTGGAAATGAGGATTCTAAAGGTTCTCAGCACTGCATTCTGCTCTATGTCATTTTGGATTGTTTCCAAAACAGCAAACTGAGAGTGCGCTTGTGCTTTGTAGTGCCACGGGAATGTCCCAATGAAAGCAGTTCTTCCCAGAGCTTCTCTGTCTACTGAAACACCAGTGGAAGCACATCCATGGATGTCACACATCAGGGCCTGCTGGAATGATCCCGCAGACCGACCTTCGTGTCCTCGCTGCCGTACCGTGCCGGTGCCATCCAAAATGTAGCATCCGATTTTGGGAGATAGTGCTGAAGGAAATGCTTCCTCTTCTCACGCTGTGGACTTGGACCACTCTACCTTGTCCTATCATCCTTGTGGCACGTGTGCACGAAGGCCACCACAGAGCTGTTTCGCATCCTGTGCCTCAAACCAAACCATAATCCCAGCCCAGGTTATGAATGTAGCAGATCCTAAGGCTTTTCATTCTGATTTCAAACCGAAGGCCCCCTGGATCCCTCAGACCAGATGCACGATAGCTCTGATTCAGCCCCACACGTGCTCTATTGGCAAAATGCCCAATTGGTCCCTGGTCCTGCAGATGCACTGGGTGTGGCCATGGGACTTATCGGTAATCTCAACCGCGCGACCAGTGTGGTTGATTTATCATTGGTACACTGTTCGGTTTGCTCTCTTGATTAGACCCACCACATCCCACAACGCACTCCAGATCCCTGAGACTCAGCGTATGCCATCAACCGTAGCCCTATACCTCACTTACCGATGCTCCTGCTAACTGTAATTTTGCATCACGGATCTTGGTCTCAGAATCAACTGTGGGGATATTTTGCGCTGGTTTCTTTGAGTTCTGTCAGCCAAGCATCTGCTGTGCACTCTTGTAAATCTCAGCACATCACCTTCAATCTCATGTCTCCTGTCCGCTTGAGAGGGTGCGTCCAAGTCAAACAGGGTTTCACCCTTGTTGGTCAGACCCTGCACTGGTTTCCATTCCCTGCTTTGCCTTCTCCTGCTTCCAGGTGTCCTGAGGCCTCATCCTGTCTTTGGAAGTAACAGACCTCTCTTCGGCAAGTGTCCTGTGCCAAAGGCTGGGTGAGTGGAGTTTTACATTTCTCTGTACAAGGGAGCGCGTGAGTGCAGGTTGCACCTATTCTCTGCCAACTGGGCATCGATGAATCAACACTATCCAGATACATTTCACAGAAATGTGATATTTGCTTAGCTCTTTGTTTCTATACAGCCGTGGTGGGAGGGGTTGTCCAAAGAAACCTGTTTTGACATTGTGTTGATATCTCATTTGCAGTCTTTAAGAATTTTAACAGAATTCATTTCCATGTTTTGGGAGTTATACGAAAATGAAGTTATTTTTTGAAACACACTAAATCGACCTAGAAGCCAGACTTGTCAATTTTGGTAACATTGTGTCAGCTCTACGGAAAACCTAGACAGATAGAATGCAAACTAGCAGTCCAAACTGTTAAAGGGGTCATGTCAGCTCTTTACGGTTGAAGCCTCCGAGACCAACAGGAACCATGAAATAACTATTGGAAACATGAAATAACCCCCAACCTTGGATACACTTGGGCATGTGGTGCCTTTTAGTCCTATTTGTCAACGACTGGCCAATGTTGGCATTTCAAGGGGTAACATCCCTCTCTAGGAAAATACAAGAGGAAACAAACCAAATATATACATTTAGGTTTGAATCCAAAAGCACCTAGAGGCATTATAGCTAGGAGAACCCTGCTGCACTTATGCTTGTCTATGGAGAACCAGGTGTTCTTCTATCAGTGATGAGAACAGTTAATCTTCCGATCATGTTGGGTAAAGCCATTTAACGCAACCAAGTCGGCACCCACATGATATAGTGCCCCCGGGGGCTTGACTCAAGTGAAAGACGATCCACATAAGCTGTGTCTTTAATGTCATTGGCGACTTTTACAGTACACTTCACTTTCTGACTTGTACTATTTACCTATACTGTCTTGAAAAACTGAGGCCTAATACAGATTCAAGTTCAGTCAAAGATTCCCCTCACTTACCACACTCCCTTCACCCCAGGGAAGACATAAACACAACATTTGCTGAATCTAGCGGAAGGCCATCGTTTCTAGGTGTGAGCTAAGTATTCAATTCCTATCTATTTCAGCCGAGACTATTTGACCTTTAAGGATTTCACTGTTGTTCACAGAGTGTGAAGCTGGAGGAACTCTGATTCTAGGAGGGACTTGCCCTTCTCCTAATGGCTTCATTGCCGCTCAGGTACTGAACCTTCAAAATGGATGCGTGAGTGGAGGGGAGGGAAGGGCAAGTGCTTGCTAGCTAGGCCCAAACCTGGGAAAAGGCTTACTTGGGCTTGGTGAATTTTGGTCTGAATTGCCTGGGAAGGCCCCTTGGGACGTGTGGATTCTCACGACCTCTTCCAAGAACAGGAGCATTTTGATCATCTCTGCCATCTCTTCTCTTGCACACGTCAGGGACCTTGGACCCTTTCTTGGAGAAGAGAATTGAGGAACTTCCTCAAGTCCACGTTGGCACTCCGTATGTTTCTGCCAGTATCAGTGAGGTTCAATATGTCTCCTGAATGTCTTTTGAGCCTGGTATCCTCTACAGCTGTCTCCACGCCAGTATTCTCCATTGTAGCAGAACATCTCTCATCCATGTGTTCGCATCTCTCCTCAATCCGTGCAGCCAGCTTTTCGGCCAGCTTCTCTTCGTGACTCCCCTAAAGTCGACTTCAGCAGGACTGGGCAAGTCTGAAAGTACCTCGGAGCCTCACCAGTAAGCTGATGACAGGCAGATCTTCCACTGTCTGCCCTTTCAGGTTCTGGAAACTGACCTGTGAACTCAGGTCTTTGGGCAGCAGAAGTATCTCGAACTTACACAGCTTCCCGGACCAAACACCTAAGCCAAGCTCCACAGAGGCCTGCAGCCCCTCCATCACACTGATCCACCCACAGAACTCGGCCCGGTTACCTAGGATCCAACAGCCACAACAAGCCTCGTGGAACACACCAACATTCCACCTGGAATTAACCGGTAACTGCCACCCCAATGCCTGCTGCATCTTGTCAGTGTTGGGGGAGGGGCTGCATCCGACGAGAGGTTCCTAAAGTAAATGTGGTTCTGCCCACTAGCGTCCCATGGGCCTTTCTTCTTCCCTCTTTCCTTTTGTTCAGATCTGTATGCACAGTACCAATGGAGAGAAGTGTGTCACTTTTCAGTTGAAGGTTTCACACGTCTTTAAACTTTCTAAGAGTTCACAGTACACAGAGACCCAGTAAAGGAGACTTATATTCCTATAATATCCATACAACCGGAATACATATGCGTCGCATTATTTCTGCTGAAAAACCCACACTCTCAGGACATGGATCTATTGGTTTCATGGGGGCTGAATTTCCAAAAAATGTAACCAACCCCAATGTGCACTTTACAGTCTGTCTCTTTTGCTCTTAGTACACTTTTGCAGAGCTACTTGTCTTTGATATAGGCTTCTTACAATTCTTCTCTACGTAGCGTAGAATATGGCATTCCTTCATCCTGTTGGAAGACATACAAGACTACATCACGGACTAGGAATTCATTGGATTCCAAATCGGCATTTGGGTGAGGTCACGATATGCTCTTATGAATCTATATTTACGAATATGAATGCACGCCTCTGATTTCCGAATACAAGTGTGCTGAGTACATGCAAGCCGCAATACTGGGTCGATGCGTGCTGAATGATCCTTGACATCACCTTGAGTATTTTCTTTTGAATAATCATGTTTCCCATGGTATATATCAGCCAACCGTACCATTTTGGTGCATGTTTGTTGGTTTGATTCTTTGTTGGTCTGCTTCTCGCTTGTTTTGCAAACACTTCAGGACATGCATCTCTCCTTTCGCTTCAAACAGAGAGTCAAATAAGCTGATTCACTTAAGAGAGTGCTTCCAATCACCTATGATTTCCTGCTTCCCTCTCCAATCTTTAAGGTTTTGATGTCCTCCTTGCCTTCTTCTTGTTTCTTCTTTGCCACTCATGCTCTTCTTGCATTTCCAATAATGGTTTTCTTCTTTCCATTTCATCTTGCTGCTTTTCTATTCCGGGGAGTGTTCTCAACCTTCCTTTTAGAAGAAGTTTTGAACTGCTGAATTCTTTTATGATTTGCCGGTCTGTGGATTGCTCTAGCTCTACCGTTATTAGAAATTGTGGTCATGTGGCATAGGCTACCCTAGGTGGCAGCATTTGGCCATTCAGTATATGGTCTGTGTCCTGGCACTCCTCCCTGTCCTGCAATATTGCTGCCGAGTTATAAGCTGAAACCCCTTTGGAGGTTCCCTTGTGACTATGTTGTTTCCTCCAGGTGCATTTTAAATCACTGTGATATTCGTGAACTTTGTTGATTGGAATCATACAGCTGCTTGTAGGTCTATTGGGATTCCACCTCCTTTGGATGCTGTGTAATTCCTGAATTCGCATAGGTGATTTTGTCTTGGCTTTCAACAAGTTTAGTCTGATATTTCTACAGATAAATTTTCAGACATATTTTATTTCTTTATCTCTTGCTTTTCCATCTGTGACTCTTATGAATTCTAGTCTTTCATGCCCTGTCTTAACCCAGGATACAACAGCAATATTTTCATTGTTTTGCACTTACTTTCCTATGTCCGAATCTGACCGAGGGATTTCTGTTCCCCTGTCTTCACAGTCATTCACGCGTCCCTCTGCATTATCTAGTCTGCTAAGGACTGAATTTTAGCCCTGATATTATCACATCCACTGAGTTTTCTGATATCTTTTGGCTCGTCTTTAGACTTTCTCTTCCCCTTTTCTGGTATTCTGCCTTTTGTGATTCTGAGACCCTTTTGTTCTTCAGTGTTTTCCTGACCTCCATTTTCAACACTTGAAATTCATAGCGTTTTGCAGTCTAGTTGTTTGAAAGCTTATCTTTTGGGCCTTCAATATCTTTGGAACTAAAAATGGTACTTCCTATTTCTTTTACTGTACTTCTTCATCTCTACTGGTCAGGTAATATCAGGTATCTAATGTAGATTTTTAGGGCTATGATAAGTGAAAATTTTAGACTCTTTTCTCTACGCAATTCCAAGGGATTTCTGTGAGGACAATTTCTCCTAGACATTGATGCCATATTCTGTTCCTGTGTGTGTTGTCTGGTATATCTCCAATTGCTGGTGTTGCATTTGTTGTGATGAACAACCCATACTATTTCGATTAGCATAACTTCATTTTGATTACGCTTATCTCACAATTCTGAAAGTGCGCAGGACACGGCCTCTTGTGGAAATGAGGATTCTAAAGGTTCTCAGCTCTGCATTCTGCTCTATGTCATTTTGGAGTGTTTCCAAAACAGCAAACTGAGAGTGCGCTTGTGCTTTGTAGTGCCACGGGAATGTCCCAATGAAAGCAGTTCTTCCCAGAGCTTCTCTGTCTACTGAAACACCAGTGGAAGCACATCCATGGATGTCACATATCAGGGCCTGCTGGAATGATCCCGCAGACCGACCTTGGTGTCCTCGCGGCCGTACCGTGCCGGTGCAATCCAAAATGTAGCATCCGATTTTGGGAGATAGTGCTGAAGGAAATGCTTCCTCTTCTCACGCTGTGGACTTGGACCACTCTACCTTGTCCTATCATCCTTGTGGCACGGGTGCACGAAGGCCACCACAGAGCTGTTGCGCATCCTGTGCCTCAAACCAAACCATAATCCCAGCCCAGGTTATGAATGTAGCAGATCCTAAGGCTTTTCATTCTGATTTCAAACCCAAGGCCCCCTGGATCCCTCAGACCAGATGCACGATAGCTCTGATTCAGCCCCACACGTGCTCTATTGGCAAAATGCTCAATTGGTCCCTGGTCCTGCAGATGCACTGGGTGTGGCCATGGGAAATATCGGTAATCTCAAACGCGCGACCAGTGTGGTTGATTTATCATTGGTACACTGTTCGGTTTGCTCTCTTGATTAGACCCACCACATCCCACAACGCACTCCAGATCCCTGAGACTCAGTGTATGCCATCAACCGTAGCCCTATACCTCACTTACCGATGCTCCTGCTAACTGTAATTTGGCATCACGGATCTTGGTCTCAGAATCAACTGTGGGGATATTTTGCGCTGGTTTCTTTGAGTTCTGTCAGCCAAGCATCTGCTGTGCACTCTTGTAAATCTCAGCACATCACCTTCAATCTCATGTCTCCTGTCCGCTTGAGAGGGTGTGTCCAAGTTAAACAGGGTTTCACCCTTGTTGGTCAGACCCTGCCCTGTTTTCCATTCCCTGCTTTGCCTTCTCCTGCTTCCAGGTGTCCTGAGGCCTCATCCTGTCTTTGGAAGTAACAGACCTCTCTTCGGCAAGTGTCCTGTGCCAAAGGCTGGGTGAGTGGAGTTTTACATTTCTCTGTACAAGGGAGCGCGTGAGTGCAGGTTGCACTTCTTCTCTGCCAACTGGGCATCGATGAATCAACACTATCCAGATACATTTCACAGAACTGTGATATTTGCTTAGCTCTTGGTTTCTATACAGCCGTGGTGGGAGGGGTTGTACAAAGAAACCTGTTTTGACATTGTGTTGATATCTCACTTGCAGTCTTTAAGAATTTTAACAGAATTCATTTCCATGTTTTGGGAGTTATACGAAAATGAAGTTATTTTTTGAAACACACTAAATCGACCTAGAAGCCAGACTTGTCAATTTTGGTAACATTTTGTCAGCTCTACGGAAAACCTAGACAGATAGAATGCAAACTAGCAGTCCAAACTGTTAAAGGGGTCATGTCAGCTCATACTGTTGAAGCCTCCGAGACCAACAGGAACCATGAAATAACTATTGGAAACATGAAATAACCCCCAACCTTGGATACACTTGGGCATGTGGTGCCCTTTAGTCCTATTTGTCAACTACTGGCCAATGTTGGCATTTCAAGGGGTAACATCCCTCTCTAGGAAAATACAAGAGGAAACAAACCAAATATATACATTTAGGTTTGAATCCAAAAGCACCTAGAGGCATTATAGCTAGGAGAACCCTGCTGCAGTTATGCTTGTCTATGGAGAACCAGGTGTTCTTCTATCAGTGATGAGAACAGTTAATCTTCCGATCATGTTGGGTAAAGCCATTTAACGCAACCAAGTCGGCACCCACATGATATAGTGCCCCCGGGGGCTTGACTCAAGTGAAAGACGATCCACATAAGCTGTGTCTTTAATGTCATTGGCGACTTTTACAGTACACTTCACTTTCTGACTTGTACTATTTACCTATACTGTCTTGAAAAACTGAGGCCTAATACAGATTCAAGTTCAGTCAAAGATTCCCCTCACTTACCACACTCCCTTCACCCCAGGGAAGACATAAACACAACATTTGCTGAATCTAGCGGAAGGCCATCGTTTCTAGGTGTGAGCTAAGTATTCAATTCCTATCTATTTCAGCCGAGACTATTTGACCTTTAAGGAGTTCACTGTTGTTCACAGAGTGTGAAGCTGGAGGAACTCTGATTCTAGGAGGGACTTGCCCTTCTCCTAATGGCTTCATTGCCGCTCAGGTACTGAACCTTCAAAATGGATGCGTGAGTGGAGGGGAGGGAAGGGCAAGTGCTTGCTAGCTAGGCCCAAACCTGGGAAAAGGCTTACCTGGGCTTGGTGAATTTTGGTCTGAATGGCTTGGGAAGGCCCCTTGGGACGTGTGGATTCTCATGACCTCTTCCAAGAACAGGAGCGTTTTGATCATCTCTGCCATCTCTTCTCTTGCACACGTCAGGGACCTTGGACCCGTTCTTGGAGAAGAGATTTGAGGAACTTCCTCAAGTCCACGTTGGCACTCCGTAGGTTTCTGCCAGTATCAGCGAGGTTCAATATGTCTCCTGAATGTCTTTTGAGCCTGGTATCCTCTACAGCTGTCTCCACGCCTGTATTCTCCATTGTAGCAGAACATCTCTCATCCATGTGTTCGCATCTCTCCTCAATCTGTGCAGCCAGCTTTTCGGCCAGCTTCTCTTCGTGACTCCCCTAAAGTCGACTTCACCAGGACTGGGCAAGTCTGAAAGTACCTCGGAGCCTCACCAGTAAGCTGATGACAGGCAGATCTTCCACTGTCTGCCCTTTCAGGTTCTGGAAACTGACCTGTGAACTCAGGTCTTTGGGCAGCAGAAGTATCTCGAACTTACACAGCTTCCCGGACCAAACACCTAAGCCAAGCTCCACAGAGGCCTGCAGCCCCTCCATCACACTGATCCACCCACAGAACTCGGCCCGGTTACCTAGGATCCAACAGCCACAACAAGCCTCGTGGAACACACCAACATTCCACCTGGAATCCAACCGGTAACTGCCATCCCCAATGGCTGCTGCATCTTGTCAGTGTTGGGGGAGGGGCTGCATCCGACGAGAGGTTCCCAAAGTAAATGTGGTTCTGCCCACTAGCATCCCATGGGCCTTTCTTCTTCCCTCTTTTCTTTTGTTATGATCTGTATGCACGGTACCAATGGAGAGAAGTGTGTCCCTTTTCAGTTGAAGGTTTCACACGTCTTTAAACTTTCTAAGAGTTCACAGTACACAGAGACCCAGTAAAGGAGACTTATGTTCCTATAATATCCGTACAACCGGAATACATATGCGTCGCATGATTTCTGCTGAAAAACCCACACTCTCAGGACATGGATCTATTGGTTTCATGGGGGCTGAATTTCCAAGAAATGAAACCAACCCCAATGTGCACTTTACTCTCTGTATCTTTTGCTCTTAGTACACTTTGGCAGAGCTACTTGCCTTTGTTATAGGCTTCTTACAATTCTTCTCTACGTAGCGTAGAATATGGCATTCCTTCATCCTGTTGGAAGACATACAAGGCTACATCACGGAATAGGAAACCATTGGATTCCAAATCGGCATTTGGGTGAGGTCACGATATGCTCTTATGAATCTATATTTACGAATATGAATGCACGCCTCTGATTTCCGAATACAATTGTGCTGAGTACATGCAAGCCGCAATACTGGGTCGATGCGTGCTGAATGATCCTTGACATCACCTTGAGTATTTTCTTTTGAATAATCATGTTTCCCATGGTATATGTCAGCCAACCATACCAATTTGGTGCATGTTTGTAGTTTGATTCTTTGTTGGTCTGCTTCTCGCTTGTTTTGCAAACACGTCAGGACATGCATCTCTCCTTTCGCTTCAAACAGAGAGTCAAATAAGCTGATTCACTTAAGAGAGTGCTTCCAATCACCTATGATTTCCTGCTTCCCTCTCCAATCTTTAAGGTTTTGATGTCCTCCTTGCCTTCTTCTTGTTTCTTCTTTGCCACTCATGCTCTTCTTGCATTTCCAATAATGGTTTTCTTCTTTCCATTTCATCTTGCTGCTTTTCTATTCCAGGGAGAATTCTCAACCTTCCTTTTAGAAGAAGTTTTGAACTGCTGAATTCTTTTATGATGTGCCGGTCTGTGGATTGCTCTAGCTCTACCGTTATTAGAAATGGTGGTCATGTGGCATAGGCTACCCTTGGTGGCAGCCTTTGGCCATTCAGGATATGGTCTGTGTCCTGGCACTCCTCCCTGTCCTGCAATATTGCTGCCGAGTTATAAGCTGAAACCCCTCTGGAGGTTCCCTTGTGACTATGTTGTTTCCTCCAGGTGCATTTTAAATCACTGTGATATTCGTGAACTTTGTTGATTGGAATCATACAGCTGCTTGTAGGTCTATTGGGATTCCACCTCCTTTGGATGCTGTGTAATTCCTGAATTCGCATAGATGATTTTTTCTTGGCTTTCAACAAGTTTCAGTCTGATAATTCTACAGGTAAATTTTCAGACATATTTTATTTCTTTATCTCTTGCTTTTCCATCTGGGACTCTTATGAATTCTAGTCTTTCATGCCCTGTCTTAACCCAGGATACAACAGCAATATTTTCATTGTTTTGCACTTGCTTTCCTATGTCCGAATCTGACCGAGGGATTTCTGTTCCCCTGTCTTCACAGTCATTCACGCGTCCCTCTGCATTATCTAGTCTGCTAAGGACTGAATTTTAGCCCTGATATTATCACATCCACTGAGTTTTCTGATATATTTTGGCTCGTCTTTAGACTTTCTCTTCCCCTTTTCTGGTATTCTGCCTTTTGTGATTCTGAGACCCTTTTGTTCTTCAGTGTTTTCCTGACCTCCATTTTCAACACTTGGACTGCATAGCGTTTTGCAGTCTAGTTGTTTGAAAGCTTATCTTTTGGGCCTTCAATATCTTTGGAACTGAAAATGGTACTTCCTATTTCTTTTACTGTACTTCTTCATCTCTACTGGTCAGGTATTATCAGGTATCTAATGTAGATTTTTAGGGCTATGTTAAGTGAAAATTTTAGACTCTTGTCTCTACGCAATTCCAAGGGATTTCTGTGAGGACAATTTCTCCTAGACATTGATGCCATATTCTCTTCCTGTGTGTGTTGTCTGGTATATCTCCAATTGCTGGTGTTGCATTTGTTGTGATGAACAACCCATACTATTTCGATTAGCATAACTTCATTTTGATTACGCTTATCTCACAATTCTGAAAGTGCGCAGGACACGGCCTCTTGTGGAAATGAGGATTCTAAAGGTTCTCAGCACTGCATTCTGCTCTATGTCATTTTGGAGTGTTTCCAAAACAGCAAACTGAGAGTGCGCTTGTGCTTTGTAGTGCCACGGGAATGTCCCAATGAAAGCAGTTCTTCCCAGAGCTTCTCTGTCTACTGAAACACCAGTGGAAGCACATCCATGGATGTCACACATCAGGGCCTGCTGGAATGATCCCGCAGACCGACCTTCGTGTCCTCGCTGCCGTACCGTGCCGGTGCCATCCAAAATGTAGCATCCGATTTTGGGAGATAGTGCTGAAGGAAATGCTTCCTCTTCTCACGCTGTGGACTTGGACCACTCTACCTTGTCCTATCATCCTTGTGGCACGTGTGCACGAAGGCCACCACAGAGCTGTTTCGCATCCTGTGCCTCAAACCAAACCATAATCCCAGCCCAGGTTATGAATGTAGCAGATCCTAAGGCTTTTCATTCTGATTTCAAACCCAAGGCCCCCTGGATCCCTCAGACCAGATGCACGATAGCTCTGATTCAGCCCCACACGTGCTCTATTGGCAAAATGCCCAATTGGTCCCTGGACCTGCAGATGCACTGGGTGTGGCCATGGGACTTATCGGTAATCTCAACCGCGCGACCAGTGTGGTTGATTTATCATTGGTACACTGTTCGGTTTGCTCTCTTGATTAGACCCACCACATCCCACAACGCACTCCAGATCCCTGAGACTCAGCGTATGCCATCAACCGTAGCCCTATACCTCACTTACCGATGCTCCTGCTAACTGTAATTTTGCATCACGGATCTTGGTCTCAGAATCAACTGTGGGGATATTTTGCGCTGGTTTCTTTGAGTTCTGTCAGCCAAGCATCTGCTGTGCACTCTTGTAAATCTCAGCACATCACCTTCAATCTCATGTCTCCTGTCCGCTTGAGAGGGTGCGTCCAAGTCAAACAGGGTTTCACCCTTGTTGGTCAGACCCTGCACTGGTTTCCATTCCCTGCTTTGCCTTCTCCTGCTTCCAGGTGTCCTGAGGCCTCATCCTGTCTTTGGAAGTAACAGACCTCTCTTCGGCAAGTGTCCTGTGCCAAAGGCTGGGTGAGTGGAGTTTTACATTTCTCTGTACAAGGGAGCGCGTGAGTGCAGGTTGCACCTATTCTCTGCCAACTGGGCATCGATGAATCAACACTATCCAGATACATTTCACAGAAATGTGATATTTGCTTAGCTCTTTGTTTCTATACAGCCGTGGTGGGAGGGGTTGTCCAAAGAAACCTGTTTTGACATTGTGTTGATATCTCATTTGCAGTCTTTAAGAATTTTAACAGAATTCATTTCCATGTTTTGGGAGTTATACGAAAATGAAGTTATTTTTTGAAACACACTAAATCGACCTAGAAGCCAGACTTGTCAATTTTGGTAACATTGTGTCAGCTCTACGGAAAACCTAGACAGATAGAATGCAAACTAGCAGTCCAAACTGTTAAAGGGGTCATGTCAGCTCTTTACGGTTGAAGCCTCCGAGACCAACAGGAACCATGAAATAACTATTGGAAACATGAAATAACCCCCAACCTTGGATACACTTGGGCATGTGGTGCCTTTTAGTCCTATTTGTCAACGACTGGCCAATGTTGGCATTTCAAGGGGTAACATCCCTCTCTAGGAAAATACAAGAGGAAACAAACCAAATATATACATTTAGGTTTGAATCCAAAAGCACCTAGAGGCATTATAGCTAGGAGAACCCTGCTGCACTTATGCTTGTCTATGGAGAACCAGGTGTTCTTCTATCAGTGATGAGAACAGTTAATCTTCCGATCATGTTGGGTAAAGCCATTTAACGCAACCAAGTCTGCACCCACATGATATAGTGCCCCCGGGGGCTTGACTCAAGTGAAAGACGATCCACATAAGCTGTGTCTTTAATGTCATTGGCGACTTTTACAGTACACTTCACTTTCTGACTTGTACTATTTACCTATACTGTCTTGAAAAACTGAGGCCTAATACAGATTCAAGTTCAGTCAAAGATTCCCCTCACTTACCACACTCCCTTCACCCCAGGGAAGACATAAACACAACATTTGCTGAATCTAGCGGAAGGCCATCGTTTCTAGGTGTGAGCTATGTATTCAATTCATATCTATTTCAGCCGAGACTATTTGACCTTTAAGGAGTTCACTGTTGTTCACAGAGTGTGAAGCTGGAGGAACTCTTATTCTAGGAGGGACTTGCCCTTCTCCTAATGGCTTCATTGCCGCTCAGGTACTGAACATTCAAAATGGATGCGTGAGTGGAGGGGAGGGAAGGGCAAGTGCTTGCTAGCTAGGCCCAAACCTGGGAAAAGGCTTACCTGGGCTTGGTGAATTTTGGTCTGAATGGCTTGGGAAGGCCCCTTGGGACGTGTGGATTCTCACGACCTCTTCCAAGAACAGGAGCGTTTTGATCATCTCTGCCATCTCTTCTCTTGCACACGTCAGGGACCTTGGACCCGTTCTTGGAGAAGAGAATTGAGGAACTTCCTCAAGTCCACGTTGGCACTCCGTATGTTTCTGCCAGTATCAGCGAGGTTCAATATGTCTCCTGAATGTCTTTTGAGCCTGGTATCCTCTACAGCTGTCTCCACGCCTGTATTCTCCATTGGAGCAGAACAACTCTCATCCATGTGTTCGCATCTCTCCTCAATCCGTGCAGCCAGCTTTTCGGCCAGCTTCTCTTCGTGACTCCCCTAAAGTCGACTTCACCAGGACTGGGCAAGTCTGAAAGTACCTCGGAGCCTCACCAGTAAGCTGATGACAGGCAGATCTTCCACTGTCTGCCCTTTCAGGTTCTGGAAACTGACCTGTGAACTCAGGTCTTTGGGCAGCAGAAGTATCTCGAACTTACACAGCTTCCCGGACCAAACACCTAAGCCAAGCTCCACAGAGGCCTGCAGCCCATCCATCACACTGATCCACCCACAGAACTCGGCCCGGTTACCTAGGATCCAACAGCCACAACAAGCCTCGTGGAACACACCAACATTCCACCTGGAATCCAACCGGTAACTGCCATCCCCAATGGCTGCTGCATCTTGTCAGTGTTGGGGGAGGGGCTGCATCCGACGAGAGGTTCCCAAAATAAATGTGGTTCTGCCCACTAGCGTCCCATGGGCCTTTCTTCTTCCCTCTTTCCTTTTGTTCAGATCTGTATGAACAGTACCAATGGAAAGAAGTGTGTCCCTTTTCAGTTGAAGGTTTCACACGTCTTTAAACTTTCTAAGAGTTCACAGTACACTTAGACCCAGTAAAGGAGACTTATGTTCCTATAATATCCGTACAACCGGAATACATATGCGTCGCATGATTTCTGCTGAAAAACCCACACTCTCAAGACATGGATCTATTGGTTTCATGGGGGCTGAATTTCCAAGAAATGAAACCAACCCCAATGTGCACTTTACTGTCTGTCTCTTTTGCTCTTAGTACACTTTGGCAGAGCTACTTGCCTTTGTTATAGGCTTCTTACAATTCTTCTCTACGTAGCGTAGAATATGGCATTCCTTCATCCTGTTGGAAGACATACAAGACTACATCACGGACTAGGAATCCAGTGGATTCCAAATCGGCATTTGGGTGAGGTCACGATATGCTCTTATGAATCTATATTTACGAATATGAATGCACGCCTCTGATTTCCGAATACAAGTGTGCTGAGTACATGCAAGCCGCAATACTGGGTCGATGCGTGCTGAATGATCCTTGACATCACCTTGAGTATTTTCTTTTGAATAATCATGTTTCCCATGGTATATGTCAGCCAACCGTACCATTTTGGTGCATGTTTTTTGGTTTGATTCTTTGTTGGTCTGCTTCTCGCTTGTTTTGCAAACACTTCAGGACATGCATCTCTCCTTTCGCTTCAAACAGAGAGTCAAATAAGCTGATTCACTTAAGAGAGTGCTTCCAATCACCTATGATTTCCTGCTTCCCTCTCCAATCTTTAAGGTTTTGATGTCCTCCTTGCCTTCTTCTTGTTTCTTCTTTGCCACTCATGCTCTTCTTGCATTTCCAATAATGGTTTTCTTCTTTCCATTTCATCTTGCTGCTTTTCTATTCCGGGGAGTGTTCTCAACCTTCCTTTTAGAAGAAGTTTTGAACTGCTGAATTCTTTTATGATTTGCCGGTCTGTGGATTGCTCTAGCTCTGCCGTTATTAGAAATGGTGGTCATGTGGCATAGGCTACCCTAGGTGGCAGCATTTGGCCATTCAGTATATGGTCTGTGTCCTGGCACTCCTCCCTGTCCTGCAATATTGCTGCCGAGTTATAAGCTGAAACCCCTTTGGAGGTTCCCTTGTGACTATGTTGTTTCCTCCAGGTGCATTTTAAATCACTGTGATATTCGTGAACTTTGTTGATTGGAATCATACAGCTGCTTGTAGGTCTATTGGGATTCCACCTCCTTTGGATGCTGTGTAATTCCTGAATTCGCATAGATGATTTTGTCTAGGCTTTCAACAAGTTTAGTCTGATATTTCTACAGATAAATTTTCAGACATATTTTATTTCTTTATCTCTTGCTTTTCCATCTGTGACTCTTATGAATTCTAGTCTTTCATGCCCTGTCTTAACCCAGGATACAACAGCAATATTTTCATTGTTTTGCACTTACTTTCCTATGTCCGAATCTGACCGAGGGATTTCTGTTCCCCTGTCTTCACAGTCATTCACGCGTCCCTCTGCATTATCTAGTCTGCTAAGGACTGAATTTTAGCCCTGATATTATCACATCCACTGAGTTTTCTGATATCTTTTGGCTCGTCTTTAGACTTTCTCTTCCCCTTTTCTGGTATTCTGCCTTTTGTGATTCTGAGACCCTTTTGTTCTTCAGTGTTTTCCTGACCTCCATTTTCAACACTTGAAATTCATAGCGTTTTGCAGTCTAGTTGTTTGAAAGCTTATCTTTTGGGCCTTCAATATCTTTGGAACTGAAAATGGTACTTCCTATTTCTTTTACTGTACTTCTTCATCTCTACTGGTCAGGTAATATCAGGTATCTAATGTAGATTTTTAGGGCTATGTTAAGTGAAAATTTTAGACTCTTTTCTCTACGCAATTCCAAGGGATTTCTGTGAGGACAATTTCTCCTAGACATTGATGCCATATTCTGTTCCTGTGTGTGTTGTCTGGTATATCTCCAATTGCTGGTGTTGCATTTGTTGTGATGAACAACCCATACTATTTCTATTAGCATAACTTCATTTTGATTACGCTTATCTCACAATTCTGAAAGTGCGCAGGACACGGCCTCTTGTGGAAATGAGGATTCTAAAGGTTCTCAGCTCTGCATTCTGCTCTATGTCATTTTGGAGTGTTTCCAAAACAGCAAACTGAGAGTGCGCTTGTGCTTTGTAGTGCCACGGGAATGTCCCAATGAAAGCAGTTCTTCCCAGAGCTTCTCTGTCTACTGAAACACCAGTGGAAGCACATCCATGGATGTCACATATCAGGGCCTGCTGGAATGATCCCGCAGACCGACCTTGGTGTCCTCGCTGCCGTACCGTGCCGGTGCCATCCAAAATGTAGCATCCGATTTTGGGAGATAGTGCTGAAGGAAATGCTTCCTCTTCTCACGCTGTGGACTTGGACCACTCTACCTTGTCCTATCATCCTTGTGGCACGGGTGCACGAAGGCCACCACAGAGCTGTTGCGCATCCTGTGCCTCAAACCAAACCATAATCCCAGCCCAGGTTATGAATGTAGCAGATCCTAAGGCTTTTCATTCTGATTTCAAACCCAAGGCCCCCTGGATCCCTCAGACCAGATGCACGATAGCTCTGATTCAGCCCCACACGTGCTCTATTGGCAAAATGCTCAATTGGTCCCTGGTCCTGCAGATGCACTGGGTGTGGCCATGGGAAATATCGGTAATCTCAAACGCGCGACCAGTGTGGTTGATTTATCATTGGTACACTGTTCGGTTTGCTCTCTTGATTAGACCCACCACATCCCACAACGCACTCCAGATCCCTGAGACTCAGTGTATGCCATCAACCGTAGCCCTATACCTCACTTACCGATGCTCCTGCTAACTGTAATTTGGCATCACGGATCTTGGTCTCAGAATCAACTGTGGGGATATTTTGCGCTGGTTTCTTTGAGTTCTGTCAGCCAAGCATCTGCTGTGCACTCTTGTAAATCTCAGCACATCACCTTAAATCTCATGTCTCCTGTCCGCTTGAGAGGGTGTGTCCAAGTTAAACAGGGTTTCACCCTTGTTGGTCAGACCCTGCCCTGTTTTCCATTCCCTGCTTTGCCTTTTCCTGCTTCCAGGTGTCCTGAGGCCTCATCCTGTCTTTGGAAGTAACAGACCTCTCTTCGGCAAGTGTCCTGTGCCAAAGGCTGGGTGAGTGGAGTTTTACATTTCTCTGTACAAGGGAGCGCGTGAGTGCAGGTTGCACTTCTTCTCTGCCAACTGGGCATCGATGAATCAACACTATCCAGATACATTTCACAGAACTGTGATATTTGCTTAGCTCTTGGTTTCTATACAGCCGTGGTGGGAGGGGTTGTCCAAAGAAACCTGTTTTGACATTGTGTTGATATCTCATTTGCAGTCTTTAAGAATTTTAACAGAATTCATTTCCATGTTTTGGGAGTTATACGAAAATGAAGTTATTTTTTGAAACACACTAAATCGACCTAGAAGCCAGACTTGTCAATTTTGGTAACATTGTGTCAGCTCTACGGAAAACCTAGACAGATAGAATGCAAACTAGCAGTCCAAACTGTTAAAGGGGTCATGTCAGCTCTTTACTGTTGAAGCCTCCGAGACCAACAGGAACCATGAAATAACTATTGGAAACATGAAATAACCCCCAACCTTGGATACACTTGGGCATGTGGTGCCCTTTAGTCCTATTTGTCACCTACTGGCCAATGTTGGCATTTCAAGGGGTAACATCCCTCTCTAGGAAAATACAAGAGGAAACAAACCAAATATATACATTTAGGTTTGAATCCAAAAGCACCTAGAGGCATTATAGCTAGGAGAACCCTGCTGCAGTTATGCTTGTCTATGGAGAACCAGGTGTTCTTCTATCAGTGATGAGAACAGTTAATCTTCCGATCATGTTGGGTAAAGCCATTTAACGCAACCAAGTCGGCACCCACATGATATAGTGCCCCCGGGGGCTTGACTCAAGTGAAAGACGATCCACATAAGCTGTGTCTTTAATGTCATTGGCGACTTTTACAGTACACTTCACTTTCTGACTTGTACTATTTACCTATACTGTCTTGAAAAACTGAGGCCTAATACAGATTCAAGTTCAGTCAAAGATTCCCCTCACTTACCACACTCCCTTCACCCCAGGGAAGACATAAACACAACATTTGCTGAATCTAGCGGAAGGCCATCGTTTCTAGGTGTGAGCTAAGTATTCAATTCCTATCTATTTCAGCCGAGACTATTTGACCTTTAAGGAGTTCACTGTTGTTCACAGAGTGTGAAGCTGGAGGAACTCTGATTCTAGGAGGGACTTGCCCTTCTCCTAATGGCTTCATTGCCGCTCAGGTACTGAACCTTCAAAATGGATGCGTGAGTGGAGGGGAGGGAAGGGCAAGTGCTTGCTAGCTAGGCCCAAACCTGGGAAAAGGCTTACCTGGGCTTGGTGAATTTTGGTCTGAATGGCTTGGGAAGGCCCCTTGGGACGTGTGGATTCTCACGACCTCTTCCAAGAACAGGAGCGTTTTGATCATCTCTGCCATCTCTTCTCTTGCACACGTCAGGGACCTTGGACCCGTTCTTGGAGAAGAGAATTGAGGAACTTCCTCAAGTCCACGTTGGCACTCCGTATGTTTCTGCCAGTATCAGCGAGGTTCAATATGTCTCCTGAATGTCTTTTGAGCCTGGTATCCTCTACAGCTGTCTCCACGCCTGTATTCTCCATTGTAGCAGAACATCTCTCATCCATGTGTTCGCATCTCTCCTCAATGCGTGCAGCCAGCTTTTCGGCCAGCTTCTCTTCGTGACTCCCCTAAAGTCGACTTCACCAGGACTGGGCAAGTCTGAAAGTACCTCGGAGCCTCACCAGTAAGCTGATGACAGGCAGATCTTCCACTGTCTGCCCTTTCAGGTTCTGGAAACTGACCTGTGAACTCAGGTCTTTGGGCAGCAGAAGTATCTCGAACTTACACAGCTTCCCGGACCAAACACCTAAGCCAAGCTCCACAGAGGCCTGCAGCCCCTCCATCACACTGATCCACCCACAGAACTCGGCCCGGTTACCTAGGATCCAACAGCCACAACAAGCCTCGTGGAACACACCAACATTCCACCTGGAATCCAACCGGTAACTGCCATCCCCAATGGCTGCTGCATCTTGTCAGTATTGGGGGAGTGGCTGCATCCGACGAGAGGTTCCCAAAGTAAATGTGGTTCTGCCCACTAGCATCCCATGGGCCTTTCTTCTTCCCTCTTTTCTTTTGTTATGATCTGTATGCACAGTACCAATGGAGAGAAGTGTGTCCCTTTTCAGTTGAAGGTTTCACACGTCTTTAAACTTTCTAAGAGTTCACAGTACACAGAGACCCAGTAAAGGAGACTTATGTTCCTATAATATCCGTACAACCGGAATACATATGCGTCGCATGATTTCTGCTGAAAAACCCACACTCTCAGGACATGGATCTATTGGTTTCATGGGGGCTGAATTTCCAAGAAATGAAACCAACCCCAATGTGCACTTTACTGTCTGTCTCTTTTGCTCTTAGTACACTTTGGCAGAGCTACTTGCCTTTGTTATAGGCTTCTTACAATTCTTCTCTACGTAGCGTAGGATATGGCATTCCTTCATCCTGTTGGAAGACATACAAGGCTACATCACGGACTAGGAATCCAGTGGATTCCAAATCGGCATTTGGGTGAGGTCACGATATGCTCTTATGAATCTATATTTACGAATATGAATGCACGCCTCTGATTTCCGAATACAAGTGTGCTGAGTACATGCAAGCCGCAATACTGGGTCGATGCGTGCTGAATGATCCTTGACATCACCTTGAGTATTTTCTTTTGAATAATCATGTTTCCCATGGTATATGTCAGCCAACCATACCAATTTGGTGCATGTTTGTTGTTTGATTCTTTGTTGGTCTGCTTCTCGCTTGTTTTGCAAACACGTCAGGACATGCATCTCTCCTTTCGCTTCAAACAGAGAGTCAAATAAGCTGATTCACTTAAGAGAGTGCTTCCAATCACCTATGATTTCCTGCTTCCATCTCCAATCTTTAAGGTTTTGATGTCCTCCTTGCCTTCTTCTTGTTTCTTCTTTGCCACTCATGCTCTTCTTGCATTTCCAATAATGGTTTTCTTCTTTCCATTTCATCTTGCTGCTTTTCTATTCCGGGGAGTATTCTCAACCTTCCTTTTAGAAGAAGTTTTGAACTGCTGAATTCTTTTATGATTTGCCGGTCTGTGGATTGCTCTAGCTCTGCCGTTATTAGAAATGGTGGTCATGTGGCATAGGCTACCCTAGGTGGCAGCCTTTGGCCATTCAGGATATGGTCTGTGTCCTGGCACTCCTCCCTGTCCTGCAATATTGCTGCCGAGTTATAAGCTGAAACCCCTCTGGAGGTTCCCTTGTGACTATGTTGTTTCCTCCAGGTGCATTTTAAATCACTGTGATATTCGTGAACTTTGTTGATTGGAATCATACAGCTGCTTGTAGGTCTATTGGGATTCCACCTCCTTTGGATGCTGTGTAATTCCTGAATTCGCATAGATGATTTTTTCTTGGCTTTCAACAAGTTTCAGTCTGATATTTCTACAGATAAATTTTCAGACATATTTTATTTCTTTATCTCTTGCTTTTCCATCTGGGACTCTTATGAATTCTAGTCTTTCATGCCCTGTCTTAACCCAGGATACAACAGCAATATTTTCATTGTTTTGCACTTGCTTTCCTATGTCCGAATCTGACCGAGGGATTTCTGTTCCCCTGTCTTCACAGTCATTCACGCGTCCCTCTGCATTATCTAGTCTGCTAAGGACTGAATTTTAGCCCTGATATTATCACATCCACTGAGTTTTCTGATATCTTTTGGCTCGTCTTTAGACTTTCTCTTCCCCTTTTCTGGTATTCTGCCTTTTGTGATTCTGAGACCCTTTTGTTCTTCAGTGTTTTCCTGACCTCCATTTTCAACACTTGGTCTGCATAGCGTTTTGCAGTCTAGTTGTTTGAAAGCTTATCTTTTGGGCCTTCAATATCTTTGGAACTGAAAATGGTACTTCCTATTTCTTTTACTGTACTTCTTCATCTCTACTGGTCAGGTAATATCAGGTATCAAATGTAGAATTTTAGGGCTATGTTAAGTGAAAATTTTAGACTCTTGTCTCTACGCAATTCCAAGGGATTTCTGTGAGGACAATTTCTCCTAGACATTGATGCCATATTCTGTTCCTGTGTGTGTTGTCTGGTTTATCTCCAATTACTGGTGTTGCATTAGTTGTGATGAACAACCCATACTATTTCGATTAGCATAACTTCATTTTGATTACGCTTATCTCACAATTCTGAAAGTGCGCAGGACACGGCCTCTTGTGGAAATGAGGATTCTAAAGGTTCTCAGCTCTGCATTCTGCTCTATGTCATTTTGGAGTGTTTCCAAAACAGCAAACTGAGAGTGCGCTTGTGCTTTGTAGTGCCACGGGAATGTCCCAATGAAAGCAGTTCTTCCCAGAGCTTCTCTGTCTACTGAAACACCAGTGGAAGCACATCCATGGATGTCACACATCAGGGCCTGCTGGAATGATCCCGCAGACCGACCTTGGTGTCCACGCTGCCGTACCGTGCCGGTGCCATCCAAAATGTAGCATCCGATTTTGGGAGATAGTGCTGAAGGAAATGCTTCCTCTTCTCACGCTGTGGACTTGGACCACTCTACCTTGTCCTATCATCCTTGTGGCACGTGTGCACGAAGGCCACCACAGAGCTGTTGCGCATCCTGTGCCTCAAACCAAACCATAATCCCAGCCCAGGTTATGAATGTAGCAGATCCTAAGGCTTTTCATTCTGATTTCAAACCCAAGGCCCCCTGGATCCCTCAGACCAGATGCACGATAGCTCTGATTCAGCCCCACACGTGCTCTATTGGCAAAATTCCCAATTGGTCCCTGGTCCTGCAGATGCACTGGGTGTGGCCATGGGACATATCGGTAATCTCAACCGCGCGACCAGTGTGGTTGATTTATCATTGGTACACTGTTCGGTTTGCTCTCTTGATTAGACCCACCACATCCCACAACGCACTCCAGATCCCTGAGACTCAGCGTATGCCATCAACCGTAGCCCTATACCTCACTTACCGATGCTCCTGCTAACTGTAATTTGGCATCACGGATCTTGGTCTCAGAATCAACTGTGGGGATATTTTGCGCTGGTTTCTTTGAGTTCTGTCAGCCAAGCATCTGCTGTGCACTCTTGTAAATCTCAGCACATCACCTTCAATCTCATGTCTCCTGTCCGCTTGAGAGGGTGCGTCCAATTCAAACAGGGTTTCACCCTTGTTGGTCAGACCCTGCCCTGGTTTCCATTCCCTGCTTTGCCTTCTCCTGCTTCCAGGTGTCCTGAGGCCTCATCCTGTCTTTGGAAGTAACAGACCTCTCTTCGGCAAGTGTCCTGTGCCAAAGGCTGGGTGAGTGGAGTTTTACATTTCTCTGTACAAGGGAGCGCGTGAGTGCAGGTTGCACTTCTTCTCTGCCAACTGGGCATCGATGAATCAACACTATCCAGATACATTTCACAGAAATGTGATATTTGCTTAGCTCTTGGTTTCTATACAGCCGTGGTGGGAGGGGTTGTCCAAAGAAAACTGTTTTGACATTGTGTTGATATCTCATTTGCAGTCTTTAAGAATTTTAACAGAATTCATTTCCATGTTTTGGGAGTTATACGAAAATGAAGTTATTTTTTGAAACACACTAAATCGACCTAGAAGCCAGACTTGTCAATTTTGGTAACATTGTGTCAGCTCTACGGAAAAAGTAGACAGATAGAATGCAAACTAGCAGTCCAAACTGTTAAAGGGGTCATGTCAGCTCTTTACGGTTGAAGCCTCCGAGACCAACAGGAACCATGAAATAACTATTGGAAACATGAAATAACCCCCAACCTTGGATACAATTGGGCATGTGGTGCCCTTTAGTCCTATTTGTCACCGACTGGCCAATGTTGGCATTTCAAGGGGTAACATCCCTCTCTAGGAAAATACAAGAGGAAACAAACCAAATATATACATTTAGGTTTGAATCCAAAAGCACCTAGGGGAATTATAGCTAGGAGAACCCTGCTGCACTTATGCTTGTCTATGGAGAACCAGGTGTTCTTCTATCAGTGATGAGAACAGTTAATCTTCCGATCATGTTGGCTAAAGCCTTTTAACGCAACCAAGTCTGCACCCACATGTTATAGTGCCCCCGGCGGCTTGACTCAAGTGAAAGACGATCCACATAAGCTGTGTCTTTAATGTCATTGGCGACTTTTACAGTACACTTCACTTTCTGACTTGTACTATTTACCTTTACTGTCTTGAAAAACTGAGGCCTAATACAGATTCAAGTTCAGTCAAAGATTCCCCTCACTTACCACACTCCCTTCACCCCAGGGAAGACATAAACACAACATTTGCTGAATCTAGCAGAAGGCCATCGTTTCTAGGTGTGAGCTATATATTCAATTCCTATCTATTTCAGCCGAGACTATTTGACCTTTAAGGAGTTCACTGTTGTTCACAGAGTGTGAAGCTGGAGGAACTCTGATTCTAGGAGGGACTTGCCCTTCTCCTAATGGCTTCATTGCCGCTCAGGTACTGAACCTTCAAAATGGATGCGTGAGTGGAGGGGAGGGAAGGGCAAGTGCTTGCTAGCTAGGCCCAAACCTGGGAAAAGGCTTACCTGGGCTTGGTGAATTTTGGTCTGAATGGCTTGGGAAGGCCCCTTGGGACGTGTGGATTCTCACGACCTCTTCCAAGAACAGGAGCGTTTTGATCATCTCTGCCATCTCTTCTCTTGCACACGTCAGGGACCTTGGACCCGTTCTTGGAGAAGAGAATTGAGGAACTTCCTCAAGTCCACGTTGGCACTCCGTATGTTTCTGCCAGTATCAGCGAGGTTCAATATGTCTCCTGAATGTCTTTTGAGCCTGGTATCCTCTACAGCTGTCTCCACGCCTGTATTCTCCATTGTAGCAGAACATCTCTCATCCATGTGTTCGCATCTCTCCTCAATGCGTGCAGCCAGCTTTTCGGCCAGCTTCTCTTCGTGACTCCCCTAAAGTCGACTTCACCAGGACTGGGCAAGTCTGAAAGTACCTCGGAGCCTCACCAGTAAGCTGATGACAGGCAGATCTTCCACTGTCTGCCCTTTCAGGTTCTGGAAACTGACCTGTGAACTCAGGTCTTTGGGCAGCAGAAGTATCTCGAACTTACACAGCTTCCCGGAACAAACACCTAAGCCAAGCTCCACAGAGGCCTGCAGCCCCTCCATCACACTGATCCACCCACAGAACTCGGCCCGGTTACCTAGGATCCAACAGCCACAACAAGCCTCGTGGAACACACCAACATTCCACCTGGAATCCAACCGGTAACTGCCATCCCCAATGGCTGCTGCAACTTGTCAATGTTGGGGGAGGGGCTGCATCCAAAGAGAGGTTCCTAAAGTAAATGTGGTTCTGCCCACTAGCGTCCCATGGGCCTTTCTTCTTCCCTCTTTCCTTTTGTTCAGATCTGTATGCACAGTACCAATGGAGAGAAGTGTGTCCCTTTTCAGTTAAAGGTTTCACACGTCTTTAAACTTTCTAAGAGTTCACAGTACACAGAGACCCAGTAAAGGAGACTTATGTTCCTATAATATCCGTACAACCGGAATACATATGCGTCGCATGATTTCTGCTGAAAAACCCACACTCTCAGGACATGGATCTATTGGTTTCATGGGGGCTGAATTTCCAAGAAATGAAACCAACCCCAATGTGCACTTTACTGTCTGTCTCTTTTGCTCTTAGTACACTTTGGCAGAGCTACTTGCCTTTGTTATAGGCTTCTTACAATTCTTCTCTACGTAGCGTAGAATATGGCATTCCTTCATCCTGTTGGAGGACATACAAGACTACATCACGGACTAGGAATCCAGTGGATTCCAAATCGGCTTTTGGGTGAGGTCACGATATGCTCTTATGAATCTATATTTACGAATATGAATGCACGCCTCTGATTTCCGAATACAAGTGTGCTGAGTACATGCAAGCCGCAATACTGGGTCGATGCGTGCTGAATGATCCTTGACATCACCTTGAGTATTTTCTTTTGAATAATCATGTTTCCCATGGTATATGTCAGCCAACCGTACCATTTTGGTGCATGTTTGTTGGTTTGATTCTTTGTTGGTCTGCTTCTCGCTTGTTTTGCAAACACGTCAGGACATGCATCTATCCTTTCGCTTCAAACAGAGAGTCAAATAAGCTGATTCACTTAAGAGAGTGCTTCCAATCACCTATGATTTCCTGCTTCCCTCTCCAATCTTTAAGGTTTTGATGTCCTCCTTGCCTTCTTCTTGTTTCTTCTTTGCCACTCATGCTCTTCTTGCATTTCCAATAATGGTTTTCTTCTTTCCATTTCATCTTGCTGCTTTTCTATTCCGGGGAGTATTCTCAACCTTCCTTTTAGAAGAAGTTTTGAACTGCTGAATTCTTTTATGATTTGCCGGTCTGTGGATTGCTCTAGCTCTGCCGTTATTAGAAATGGTGGTCATGTGGCATAGGCTACCCTAGGTGGCAGCCTTTGGCCATTCAGGATATGGTCTGTGTCCTGGCACTCCTCCCTGTCCTGCAATATTGCTGCCGAGTTATAAGCTGAAACCCCTCTGGAGGTTCACTTGTGACTATGTTGTTTCCTCCAGGTGCATTTTAAATCACTGTGATATTCGTGAACTTTGTTGATAGGAATCATACAGCTGCTGGTAGGTCTATTGGGATTCCACCTCCTTTGGATGCTGTGTAATTCCTGAATTCGCATAGATGATTTTTTCTTGGCTTTCAACAAGTTTCAGTCTGATATTTCTACAGATAAATTTTCAGACATATTTTATTTCTTTATCTCTTGCTTTTCCATCTGGGACTCTTATGAATTCTAGTCTTTCATGCCCTGTCTTAACCCAGGATACAACAGCAATATTTTCATTGTTTTGCACTTGCTTTCCTATGTCCGAATCTGACCGAGGGATTTCTGTTCCCCTGTCTTCACAGTCATTCACGCGTCCCTCTGCATTATCTAGTCTGCTAAGGACTGAATTTTAGCCCTGATATTATCACATCCACTGAGTTTTCTGATATCTTTTGGCTCGTCTTTAGACTTTCTCTTCCCCTTTTCTGGTATTCTGCCTTTTGTGATTCTGAGACCCTTTTGTTCTTCAGTGTTTTCCTGACCTCCATTTTCAACACTTGGACTGCATAGCGTTTTGCAGTCTAGTTGTTTGAAAGCTTATCTTTTGGGCCTTCAATATCTTTGGAACTGAAAATGGTACTTCCTATTTCTTTTACTGTACTTCTTCATCTCTACTGGTCAGGTAATATCAGGTATCTAATGTAGATATTTAGGGCTATGTTAAGTGAAAATTTTAGACTCTTGTCTCTACGCAATTCCAAGGGATTTCTGTGAGGACAATTTCTCCTAGACATTGATGCCATATTCTCTTCCTGTGTGTGTTGTCTGGTATATCTCCAATTGCTGGTGTTGCATTTGTTGTGATGAACAACCCATACTATTTCGATTAGCATAACTTCATTATGATTACGCTTATCTCACAATTCTGAAAGTGCGCAGGACACGGCCTCTTGTGGAAATGAGGATTCTAAAGGTTCTCAGCTCTGCATTCTGCTCTATGTCATTTTGGAGTGTTTCCAAAACAGCAAACTGAGAGTGCGCTTGTGCTTTGTAGTGCCACGGGAATGTCCCAATGAAAGCAGTTCTTCCCAGAGCTTCTCTGTCTACTGAAACACCATTGGAAGCACATCCATGGATGTCACACATCAGGGCCTGCTGGAATGATCCCGCAGACCGACCATGGTGTCCTCGCTGCCGTACCGTGCCGGTGCCATCCAAAATGTAGCATCCGATTTTGGGAGATAGTGCTGAAGGAAATGCTTCCTCTTCTCACGCTGTGGATTTGGACCACTCTACCTTGTCCTATCATCCTTGTGGCACGTGTGCACGAAGGCCACCACAGAGCTGTTGCGCATCCTGTGCCTCAAACCAAACCATAATCCCAGCCCAGGTTATGAATGTAGCAGATCCTAAGGCTTTTCATTCTGATTTCAAACCCAAGGCCCCCTGGATCCCTCAGACCAGATGCACGATAGCTGTGATTCAGCCCCACACGTGCTCTATTGGCAAAATGCCCAATTGGTCCCTGGTCCTGCAGATGCACTGGGTGTGAGCATGGGACATATCGGTTATCTAAACCGCGCGACCAGTGTGGTTGATTTATCATTGGTACACTGTTCGGTTTGCTCTCTTGATTAGTCCCACCACATCCCACAACGCACTCCAGATCCCTGAGACTCAGCGTATGCCATCAACCGTAGCCCTATACCTCACTTACCGATGCTCCTGCTAACTGTAAATTGGCATCACGGATCTTGGTCTCAGAATCAACTGTGGGGATATTTTGCGCTGGTTTCTTTGAGTTCTGTCAGCCAAGCATCTGCTGTGCACACTTGTAAATCTCAGCACATCACCTTCAATCTCATGCCTCCTCTCCGCTTGAGAGGGTGCGTCCAAGTTAAACAGGGTTTCACCCTTGTTGGTCAGACCCTGCCCTGTTTTCCATTCCCTGCTTTGCCTTTTCCTGCTTCCAGGTGTCCTGAGGCCTCATCCTGTCTTTGGAAGTAACAGACCTCTCTTCGGCAAGTGTCCTGTGCCAAAGGCTGGGTGAGTGGAGTTTTACATTTCTCTGTACAAGGGAGCGCGTGAGTGCAGGTTGCACTTCTTCTCTGCCAACTGGGCATCGATGAATCAACACTATCCAGATACATTTCACAGAACTGTGATATTTGCTTAGCTCTTGGTTTCTATACAGCCGTGGTGGGAGGGGTTGTCCAAAGAAACCTGTTTTGACATTGTGTTGATATCTCATTTGCAGTCTTTAAGAATTTTAACAGAATTCATTTCCATGTTTTGGGAGTTATACGAAAATGAAGTTATTTTTTGAAACACACTAAATCGACCTAGAAGCCAGACTTGTCAATTTTGGTAACATTGTGTCAGCTCTACGGAAAACCTAGACAGATAGAATGCAAACTAGCAGTCCAAACTGTTAAAGGGGTCATGTCATCTCTTTACTGTTGAAGCCTCCGAGACCAACAGGAACCATGAAATAACTATTGGAAACATGAAATAACCCCCAACCTTGGATACACTTGGGCATGTGGTGCCCTTTAGTCCTATTTGTCACCTACTGGCCAATGTTGGCATTTCAAGGGGTAACATCCCTCTCTAGGAAAATACAAGAGGAAACAAACCAAATATATACATTTAGGTTTGAATCCAAAAGCACCTAGAGGCATTATAGCTAGGAGAACCCTGCTGCAGTTATGCTTGTCTATGGAGAACCAGGTGTTCTTCTATCAGTGATGAGAACAGTTAATCTTCCGATCATGTTGGGTAAAGCCATTTAACGCAACCAAGTCGGCACCCACATGATATAGTGCCCCCGGGGGCTTGACTCAAGTGAAAGACGATCCACATAAGCTGTGTCTTTAATGTCATTGGCGACTTTTACAGTACACTTCACTTTCTGACTTGTACTATTTACCTATACTGTCTTGAAAAACTGAGGCCTAATACAGATTCAAGTTCAGTCAAAGATTCCCCTCACTTACCACACTCCCTTCACCCCAGGGAAGACATAAACACAACATTTGCTGAATCTAGCGGAAGGCCATCGTTTCTAGGTGTGAGCTAAGTATTCAATTCCTATCTATTTCAGCCGAGACTATTTGACCTTTAAGGAGTTCACTGTTGTTCACAGAGTGTGAAGCTGGAGGAACTCTGATTCTAGGAGGGACTTGCCCTTCTCCTAATGGCTTCATTGCCGCTCAGGTACTGAACCTTCAAAATGGATGCGTGAGTGGAGGGGAGGGAAGGGCAAGTGCTTGCTAGCTAGGCCCAAACCTGGGAAAAGGCTTACCTGGGCTTGGTGAATTTTGGTCTGAATGGCTTGGGAAGGCCCCTTGGGACGTGTGGATTCTCACGACCTCTTCCAAGAACAGGAGCGTTTTGATCATCTCTGCCATCTCTTCTCTTGCACACGTCAGGGACCTTGGACCCGTTCTTGGAGAAGAGAATTGAGGAACTTCCTCAAGTCCACGTTGGCACTCCGTATGTTTCTGCCAGTATCAGCGAGGTTCAATATGTCTCCTGAATGTCTTTTGAGCCTGGTATCCTCTACAGCTGTCTCCACGCCTGTATTCTCCATTGTAGCAGAACATCTCTCATCCATGTGTTCGCATCTCTCCTCAATGCGTGCAGCCAGCTTTTCGGCCAGCTTCTCTTCGTGACTCCCCTAAAGTCGACTTCACCAGGACTGGGCAAGTCTGAAAGTACCTCGGAGCCTCACCAGTAAGCTGATGACAGGCAGATCTTCCACTGTCTGCCCTTTCAGGTTCTGGAAACTGACCTGTGAACTCAGGTCTTTGGGCAGCAGAAGTATCTCGAACTTACACAGCTTCCCGGACCAAACACCTAAGCCAAGCTCCACAGAGGCCTGCAGCCCCTCCATCACACTGATCCACCCACAGAACTCGGCCCGGTTACCTAGGATCCAACAGCCACAACAAGCCTCGTGGAACACACCAACATTCCACCTGGAATCCAACCGGTAACTGCCATCCCCAATGGCTGCTGCATCTTGTCAGTATTGGGGGAGTGGCTGCATCCGACGAGAGGTTCCCAAAGTAAATGTGGTTCTGCCCACTAGCATCCCATGGGCCTTTCTTCTTCCCTCTTTTCTTTTGTTATGATCTGTATGCACAGTACCAATGGAGAGAAGTGTGTCCCTTTTCAGTTGAAGGTTTCACACGTCTTTAAACTTTCTAAGAGTTCACAGTACACAGAGACCCAGTAAAGGAGACTTATGTTCCTATAATATCCGTACAACCGGAATACATATGCGTCGCATGATTTCTGCTGAAAAACCCACACTCTCAGGACATGGATCTATTGGTTTCATGGGGGCTGAATTTCCAAGAAATGAAACCAACCCCAATGTGCACTTTACTGTCTGTCTCTTTTGCTCTTAGTACACTTTGGCAGAGCTACTTGCCTTTGTTATAGGCTTCTTACAATTCTTCTCTACGTAGCGTAGGATATGGCATTCCTTCATCCTGTTGGAAGACATACAAGGCTACATCACGGACTAGGAATCCAGTGGATTCCAAATCGGCATTTGGGTGAGGTCACGATATGCTCTTATGAATCTATATTTACGAATATGAATGCACGCCTCTGATTTCCGAATACAAGTGTGCTGAGTACATGCAAGCCGCAATACTGGGTCGATGCGTGCTGAATGATCCTTGACATCACCTTGAGTATTTTCTTTTGAATAATCATGTTTCCCATGGTATATGTCAGCCAACCATACCAATTTGGTGCATGTTTGTTGTTTGATTCTTTGTTGGTCTGCTTCTCGCTTGTTTTGCAAACACGTCAGGACATGCATCTCTCCTTTCGCTTCAAACAGAGAGTCAAATAAGCTGATTCACTTAAGAGAGTGCTTCCAATCACCTATGATTTCCTGCTTCCATCTCCAATCTTTAAGGTTTTGATGTCCTCCTTGCCTTCTTCTTGTTTCTTCTTTGCCACTCATGCTCTTCTTGCATTTCCAATAATGGTTTTCTTCTTTCCATTTCATCTTGCTGCTTTTCTATTCCGGGGAGTATTCTCAACCTTCCTTTTAGAAGAAGTTTTGAACTGCTGAATTCTTTTATGATTTGCCGGTCTGTGGATTGCTCTAGCTCTGCCGTTATTAGAAATGGTGGTCATGTGGCATAGGCTACCCTAGGTGGCAGCCTTTGGCCATTCAGGATATGGTCTGTGTCCTGGCACTCCTCCCTGTCCTGCAATATTGCTGCCGAGTTATAAGCTGAAACCCCTCTGGAGGTTCCCTTGTGACTATGTTGTTTCCTCCAGGTGCATTTTAAATCACTGTGATATTCGTGAACTTTGTTGATTGGAATCATACAGCTGCTTGTAGGTCTATTGGGATTCCACCTCCTTTGGATGCTGTGTAATTCCTGAATTCGCATAGATGATTTTTTCTTGGCTTTCAACAAGTTTCAGTCTGATATTTCTACAGATAAATTTTCAGACATATTTTATTTCTTTATCTCTTGCTTTTCCATCTGGGACTCTTATGAATTCTAGTCTTTCATGCCCTGTCTTAACCCAGGATACAACAGCAATATTTTCATTGTTTTGCACTTGCTTTCCTATGTCCGAATCTGACCGAGGGATTTCTGTTCCCCTGTCTTCACAGTCATTCACGCGTCCCTCTGCATTATCTAGTCTGCTAAGGACTGAATTTTAGCCCTGATATTATCACATCCACTGAGTTTTCTGATATCTTTTGGCTCGTCTTTAGACTTTCTCTTCCCCTTTTCTGGTATTCTGCCTTTTGTGATTCTGAGACCCTTTTGTTCTTCAGTGTTTTCCTGACCTCCATTTTCAACACTTGGTCTGCATAGCGTTTTGCAGTCTAGTTGTTTGAAAGCTTATCTTTTGGGCCTTCAATATCTTTGGAACTGAAAATGGTACTTCCTATTTCTTTTACTGTACTTCTTCATCTCTACTGGTCAGGTAATATCAGGTATCAAATGTAGAATTTTAGGGCTATGTTAAGTGAAAATTTTAGACTCTTGTCTCTACGCAATTCCAAGGGATTTCTGTGAGGACAATTTCTCCTAGACATTGATGCCATATTCTGTTCCTGTGTGTGTTGTCTGGTTTATCTCCAATTACTGGTGTTGCATTAGTTGTGATGAACAACCCATACTATTTCGATTAGCATAACTTCATTTTGATTACGCTTATCTCACAATTCTGAAAGTGCGCAGGACACGGCCTCTTGTGGAAATGAGGATTCTAAAGGTTCTCAGCTCTGCATTCTGCTCTATGTCATTTTGGAGTGTTTCCAAAACAGCAAACTGAGAGTGCGCTTGTGCTTTGTAGTGCCACGGGAATGTCCCAATGAAAGCAGTTCTTCCCAGAGCTTCTCTGTCTACTGAAACACCAGTGGAAGCACATCCATGGATGTCACACATCAGGGCCTGCTGGAATGATCCCGCAGACCGACCTTGGTGTCCACGCTGCCGTACCGTGCCGGTGCCATCCAAAATGTAGCATCCGATTTTGGGAGATAGTGCTGAAGGAAATGCTTCCTCTTCTCACGCTGTGGACTTGGACCACTCTACCTTGTCCTATCATCCTTGTGGCACGTGTGCACGAAGGCCACCACAGAGCTGTTGCGCATCCTGTGCCTCAAACCAAACCATAATCCCAGCCCAGGTTATGAATGTAGCAGATCCTAAGGCTTTTCATTCTGATTTCAAACCCAAGGCCCCCTGGATCCCTCAGACCAGATGCACGATAGCTCTGATTCAGCCCCACACGTGCTCTATTGGCAAAATTCCCAATTGGTCCCTGGTCCTGCAGATGCACTGGGTGTGGCCATGGGACATATCGGTAATCTCAACCGCGCGACCAGTGTGGTTGATTTATCATTGGTACACTGTTCGGTTTGCTCTCTTGATTAGACCCACCACATCCCACAACGCACTCCAGATCCCTGAGACTCAGCGTATGCCATCAACCGTAGCCCTATACCTCACTTACCGATGCTCCTGCTAACTGTTATTTGGCATCACGGATCTTGGTCTCAGAATCAACTGTGGGGATATTTTGCGCTGGTTTCTTTGAGTTCTGTCAGCCAAGCATCTGCTGTGCACTCTTGTAAATCTCAGCACATCACCTTCAATCTCATGTCTCCTGTCCGCTTGAGAGGGTGCGTCCAATTCAAACAGGGTTTCACCCTTGTTGGTCAGACCCTGCCCTGGTTTCCATTCCCTGCTTTGCCTTCTCCTGCTTCCAGGTGTCCTGAGGCCTCATCCTGTCTTTGGAAGTAACAGACCTCTCTTCGGCAAGTGTCCTGTGCCAAAGGCTGGGTGAGTGGAGTTTTACATTTCTCTGTACAAGGGAGCGCGTGAGTGCAGGTTGCACTTCTTCTCTGCCAACTGGGCATCGATGAATCAACACTATCCAGATACATTTCACAGAAATGTGATATTTGCTTAGCTCTTGGTTTCTATACAGCCGTGGTGGGAGGGGTTGTCCAAAGAAAACTGTTTTGACATTGTGTTGATATCTCATTTGCAGTCTTTAAGAATTTTAACAGAATTCATTTCCATGTTTTGGGAGTTATACGAAAATGAAGTTATTTTTTGAAACACACTAAATCGACCTAGAAGCCAGACTTGTCAATTTTGGTAACATTGTGTCAGCTCTACGGAAAAAGTAGACAGATAGAATGCAAACTAGCAGTCCAAACTGTTAAAGGGGTCATGTCAGCTCTTTACGGTTGAAGCCTCCGAGACCAACAGGAACCATGAAATAACTATTGGAAACATGAAATAACCCCCAACCTTGGATACAATTGGGCATGTGGTGCCCTTTAGTCCTATTTGTCACCGACTGGCCAATGTTGGCATTTCAAGGGGTAACATCCCTCTCTAGGAAAATACAAGAGGAAACAAACCAAATATATACATTTAGGTTTGAATCCAAAAGCACCTAGGGGAATTATAGCTAGGAGAACCCTGCTGCACTTATGCTTGTCTATGGAGAACCAGGTGTTCTTCTATCAGTGATGAGAACAGTTAATCTTCCGATCATGTTGGCTAAAGCCTTTTAACGCAACCAAGTCTGCACCCACATGTTATAGTGCCCCCGGCGGCTTGACTCAAGTGAAAGACGATCCACATAAGCTGTGTCTTTAATGTCATTGGCGACTTTTACAGTACACTTCACTTTCTGACTTGTACTATTTACCTTTACTGTCTTGAAAAACTGAGGCCTAATACAGATTCAAGTTCAGTCAAAGATTCCCCTCACTTACCACACTCCCTTCACCCCAGGGAAGACATAAACACAACATTTGCTGAATCTAGCAGAAGGCCATCGTTTCTAGGTGTGAGCTATATATTCAATTCCTATCTATTTCAGCCGAGACTATTTGACCTTTAAGGAGTTCACTGTTGTTCACAGAGTGTGAAGCTGGAGGAACTCTGATTCTAGGAGGGACTTGCCCTTCTCCTAATGGCTTCATTGCCGCTCAGGTACTGAACCTTCAAAATGGATGCGTGAGTGGAGGGGAGGGAAGGGCAAGTGCTTGCTAGCTAGGCCCAAACCTGGGAAAAGGCTTACCTGGGCTTGGTGAATTTTGGTCTGAATGGCTTGGGAAGGCCCCTTGGGACGTGTGGATTCTCACGACCTCTTCCAAGAACAGGAGCGTTTTGATCATCTCTGCCATCTCTTCTCTTGCACACGTCAGGGACCTTGGACCCGTTCTTGGAGAAGAGAATTGAGGAACTTCCTCAAGTCCACGTTGGCACTCCGTATGTTTCTGCCAGTATCAGCGAGGTTCAATATGTCTCCTGAATGTCTTTTGAGCCTGGTATCCTCTACAGCTGTCTCCACGCCTGTATTCTCCATTGTAGCAGAACATCTCTCATCCATGTGTTCGCATCTCTCCTCAATGCGTGCAGCCAGCTTTTCGGCCAGCTTCTCTTCGTGACTCCCCTAAAGTCGACTTCACCAGGACTGGGCAAGTCTGAAAGTACCTCGGAGCCTCACCAGTAAGCTGATGACAGGCAGATCTTCCACTGTCTGCCCTTTCAGGTTCTGGAAACTGACCTGTGAACTCAGGTCTTTGGGCAGCAGAAGTATCTCGAACTTACACAGCTTCCCGGAACAAACACCTAAGCCAAGCTCCACAGAGGCCTGCAGCCCCTCCATCACACTGATCCACCCACAGAACTCGGCCCGGTTACCTAGGATCCAACAGCCACAACAAGCCTCGTGGAACACACCAACATTCCACCTGGAATCCAACCGGTAACTGCCATCCCCAATGGCTGCTGCAACTTGTCAATGTTGGGGGAGGGGCTGCATCCAAAGAGAGGTTCCTAAAGTAAATGTGGTTCTGCCCACTAGCGTCCCATGGGCCTTTCTTCTTCCCTCTTTCCTTTTGTTCAGATCTGTATGCACAGTACCAATGGAGAGAAGTGTGTCCCTTTTCAGTTAAAGGTTTCACACGTCTTTAAACTTTCTAAGAGTTCACAGTACACAGAGACCCAGTAAAGGAGACTTATGTTCCTATAATATCCGTACAACCGGAATACATATGCGTCGCATGATTTCTGCTGAAAAACCCACACTCTCAGGACATGGATCTATTGGTTTCATGGGGGCTGAATTTCCAAGAAATGAAACCAACCCCAATGTGCACTTTACTGTCTGTCTCTTTTGCTCTTAGTACACTTTGGCAGAGCTACTTGCCTTTGTTATAGGCTTCTTACAATTCTTCTCTACGTAGCGTAGAATATGGCATTCCTTCATCCTGTTGGAGGACATACAAGACTACATCACGGACTAGGAATCCAGTGGATTCCAAATCGGCTTTTGGGTGAGGTCACGATATGCTCTTATGAATCTATATTTACGAATATGAATGCACGCCTCTGATTTCCGAATACAAGTGTGCTGAGTACATGCAAGCCGCAATACTGGGTCGATGCGTGCTGAATGATCCTTGACATCACCTTGAGTATTTTCTTTTGAATAATCATGTTTCCCATGGTATATGTCAGCCAACCGTACCATTTTGGTGCATGTTTGTTGGTTTGATTCTTTGTTGGTCTGCTTCTCGCTTGTTTTGCAAACACGTCAGGACATGCATCTATCCTTTCGCTTCAAACAGAGAGTCAAATAAGCTGATTCACTTAAGAGAGTGCTTCCAATCACCTATGATTTCCTGCTTCCCTCTCCAATCTTTAAGGTTTTGATGTCCTCCTTGCCTTCTTCTTGTTTCTTCTTTGCCACTCATGCTCTTCTTGCATTTCCAATAATGGTTTTCTTCTTTCCATTTCATCTTGCTGCTTTTCTATTCCGGGGAGTATTCTCAACCTTCCTTTTAGAAGAAGTTTTGAACTGCTGAATTCTTTTATGATTTGCCGGTCTGTGGATTGCTCTAGCTCTGCCGTTATTAGAAATGGTGGTCATGTGGCATAGGCTACCCTAGGTGGCAGCCTTTGGCCATTCAGGATATGGTCTGTGTCCTGGCACTCCTCCCTGTCCTGCAATATTGCTGCCGAGTTATAAGCTGAAACCCCTCTGGAGGTTCACTTGTGACTATGTTGTTTCCTCCAGGTGCATTTTAAATCACTGTGATATTCGTGAACTTTGTTGATAGGAATCATACAGCTGCTGGTAGGTCTATTGGGATTCCACCTCCTTTGGATGCTGTGTAATTCCTGAATTCGCATAGATGATTTTTTCTTGGCTTTCAACAAGTTTCAGTCTGATATTTCTACAGATAAATTTTCAGACATATTTTATTTCTTTATCTCTTGCTTTTCCATCTGGGACTCTTATGAATTCTAGTCTTTCATGCCCTGTCTTAACCCAGGATACAACAGCAATATTTTCATTGTTTTGCACTTGCTTTCCTATGTCCGAATCTGACCGAGGGATTTCTGTTCCCCTGTCTTCACAGTCATTCACGCGTCCCTCTGCATTATCTAGTCTGCTAAGGACTGAATTTTAGCCCTGATATTATCACATCCACTGAGTTTTCTGATATCTTTTGGCTCGTCTTTAGACTTTCTCTTCCCCTTTTCTGGTATTCTGCCTTTTGTGATTCTGAGACCCTTTTGTTCTTCAGTGTTTTCCTGACCTCCATTTTCAACACTTGGACTGCATAGCGTTTTGCAGTCTAGTTGTTTGAAAGCTTATCTTTTGGGCCTTCAATATCTTTGGAACTGAAAATGGTACTTCCTATTTCTTTTACTGTACTTCTTCATCTCTACTGGTCAGGTAATATCAGGTATCTAATGTAGATATTTAGGGCTATGTTAAGTGAAAATTTTAGACTCTTGTCTCTACGCAATTCCAAGGGATTTCTGTGAGGACAATTTCTCCTAGACATTGATGCCATATTCTCTTCCTGTGTGTGTTGTCTGGTATATCTCCAATTGCTGGTGTTGCATTTGTTGTGATGAACAACCCATACTATTTCGATTAGCATAACTTCATTATGATTACGCTTATCTCACAATTCTGAAAGTGCGCAGGACACGGCCTCTTGTGGAAATGAGGATTCTAAAGGTTCTCAGCTCTGCATTCTGCTCTATGTCATTTTGGAGTGTTTCCAAAACAGCAAACTGAGAGTGCGCTTGTGCTTTGTAGTGCCACGGGAATGTCCCAATGAAAGCAGTTCTTCCCAGAGCTTCTCTGTCTACTGAAACACCATTGGAAGCACATCCATGGATGTCACACATCAGGGCCTGCTGGAATGATCCCGCAGACCGACCATGGTGTCCTCGCTGCCGTACCGTGCCGGTGCCATCCAAAATGTAGCATCCGATTTTGGGAGATAGTGCTGAAGGAAATGCTTCCTCTTCTCACGCTGTGGATTTGGACCACTCTACCTTGTCCTATCATCCTTGTGGCACGTGTGCACGAAGGCCACCACAGAGCTGTTGCGCATCCTGTGCCTCAAACCAAACCATAATCCCAGCCCAGGTTATGAATGTAGCAGATCCTAAGGCTTTTCATTCTGATTTCAAACCCAAGGCCCCCTGGATCCCTCAGACCAGATGCACGATAGCTGTGATTCAGCCCCACACGTGCTCTATTGGCAAAATGCCCAATTGGTCCCTGGTCCTGCAGATGCACTGGGTGTGAGCATGGGACATATCGGTTATCTAAACCGCGCGACCAGTGTGGTTGATTTATCATTGGTACACTGTTCGGTTTGCTCTCTTGATTAGTCCCACCACATCCCACAACGCACTCCAGATCCCTGAGACTCAGCGTATGCCATCAACCGTAGCCCTATACCTCACTTACCGATGCTCCTGCTAACTGTAAATTGGCATCACGGATCTTGGTCTCAGAATCAACTGTGGGGATATTTTGCGCTGGTTTCTTTGAGTTCTGTCAGCCAAGCATCTGCTGTGCACACTTGTAAATCTCAGCACATCACCTTCAATCTCATGCCTCCTCTCCGCTTGAGAGGGTGCGTCCAAGTTAAACAGGGTATCAATTTTTGGTCAGACCCTGCACTGGTTTCCATTCCCTGCTTTGCCTTCTCCTGCTTCCAGGTGTCCTGAGGCCTCATCATGTCTTTGGAAGTAACAGACCTCTCTTCGGCAAGTGTCCTGTGCCAAAGGCTGGGTGAGTGGAGTTTTACATTTCTCTGTACAAGGGAGCGCGTGAGTGCAGGTTGCACTTCTTCTCTGCTAACTGGGCATCGATGAATCAACACTATCCAGATACATTTCACAGAAATGTGATATTTGCTTAGCTCTTGGTTTCTATACAGCCGTGGTGGGAGGGGTTGTCCAAAGAAACCTGTTTTGACATTGTGTTGATATCTCATTTGCAGTCTTTAAGAATTTTAACAGAATTCATTTCCATGTTTTGGGAGTTATACGAAAATGAAGTTATTTTTTGAAACACACTAAATCGACCTAGAAGCCAGACTTGTCAAGTTTGGTAACATTTTGTCAGCTCTACGGAAAACCTAGACAGATAGAATGCAAACTAGCAGTCCAAACTGTTAAAGGGGTCATGTCAGCTCTTTACGGTTGAAGCCTCCGAGACCAACAGGAACCATGAATTAACTATTGGAAACATGAAATAACCCCCAACCTTGGATACACTTGGGCATGTGGTGCCCTTTAGTCCTATTTGTCACCTACTGGCCAATGTTGGCATTTCAAGGGGTAACATCCCTCTCTAGGAAAATACAAGAGGAAACAAACCAAATATATACATTTAGGTTTGAATCCAAAAGCACCTAGAGGCATTATAGCTAGGAGAACCCTGCTGCAGTTATGCTTGTCTATGGAGAACCAGGTGTTCTTCTATCAGTGATGAGAACAGTTAATCTTCCGATCATGTTGGGTAAAGCCATTTAACGCAACCAAGTCTGCACCCACATGATATAGTGCCCCCGGGGTCTTGACTCAAGTGAAAGACGATCCACATAAGCTGTGTCTTTAATGTCATTGGCGACTTTTACAGTACACTTCACTTTCTGACTTGTACTATTTACCTATACTGTCTTGAAAAACTGAGGCCTAATACAGATTCAAGTTCAGTCAAAGATTCCCCTCACTTACCACACTCCCTTCACCCCAGGGAAGACATAAAGACAACATTTGCTGAATCTAGCGGAAGGCCATCGTTTCTAGGTGTGAGCTATGTATTCAATTCCTATCTATTTCAGCCGAGACTATTTGACCTTTAAGGAGTTCACTGTTGTTCACAGAGTGTGAAGCTGGAGGAACTCTGATTCTAGGAGGGACTTGCCCTTCTCCTAATGGCTTCATTGCCGCTCAGGTACTGAACCTTCAAAATGGATGTGTGAGTGGAGGGGAGGGAAGGGCAAGTGCTTGCTAGCTAGGCCCAAACCTGGGAAAAGGCTTACCTGGGCTTGGTGAATTTTGGTCTGATTGGCTTGGGAAGGCCCCTTGGGATGTGTGGATCCTCACGACCTCTTCCAAGAACAGGAGCGTTTTGATCATCTCTGCCATCTCTTCTCTTGCACACGTCAGGGACCTTGGACCCGTTCTTGGAGAAGAGAATTGAGGAAGTTCCTCAAGTCCACGTTGGCACTCCGTATGTTTCTGCCAGTATCAGCGAGGTTCAATATGTCTCCTGAATGTCTTTTGAGCCTGGTATCCTCTACAGCTGTCTCCACACCTGTATTCTCCATTGTAGCAGAACATCTCTCATCCATGTGTTCGCATCTCTCCTCAATGCGTTCAGCCAGCTTTTCGGCCAGCTTCTCTTCGTGACTCCCCTAAAGTCGACTTCACCAGGACTGGGCAAGTCTGAAAGTACCTCGGAGCCTCACCAGTAAGCTGATGACAGGCAGATCTTCCACTGTCTGCCCTTTCAGGTTCTGGAAACTGACCTGTGAACTCAGGTCTTTGGGCAGCAGAAGTATCTCGAACTTACACAGCTTCCCAGACCAAACACCTAAGCCAAGCTCCACAGAGGCCTGCAGCCCCTCCATCACACTGATCCACCCACAGAACTCGGCCCGGTTACCTAGGATCCAACAGCCACAACAAGCCTCGTGGAAGACACCAACATTCCACCTGGAATCCATCCGGTAACTGCCATCCCCAATGGCTGCTGCATCTTGTCAGTGTTGGGGGAGGGGCTGCATCCGACGAGAGGTTCCTAAAGTAAATGTGGTTCTGCCCACTAGCGTCCCATGGGCCTTTCTTCTTCCCTCTTTCCTTTTGTTCAGATCTGTATGCACAGTACCAATGGAGAGAAGTGTGTCCCTTTTCAGTTGAAGGTTTCACACGTCTTTAAACTTTCTAAGAGTTCACAGTACACAGAGACCCAGTAAAGGAGACTTATGTTCCTATAATATCCGTACAACCGGAATACATATGCGTCGCATGATTTCTGCTGAAAAACCCACACTCTCAGGACATGGATCTATTGGTTTCATGGGGGCTGAAATTCCAAGAAATCAAACCAACCCCAATGTGCACTTTACTGTCTGTCTCTTTTGCCCTTAGTACACTTTGGCAGAGCTACTTGCCTTTGTTATAGGCTTCTTACAATTCTTCTCTACGTAGCGTAGAATATGGCATTCCTTCATCTTGTTGGAAGACATACAAGACTACATCACGGAATAGGAAACCATTGGATTCCAAATCGGCATTTGGGTGAGGTCACGATATGCTCTTATGAATCTATATTTACGAATATGAATGCACGCCTCTGATTTCCGAATACAAGTGTGCTGAGTACATGCAAGCCGCAATACTGGGTCGATGCGTGCTGAATGATCCTTGACATCACCTTGAGTATTTTCTTTTGAATAATCATGTTTCCCATGGTATATGTCAGCCAACCGTACCATTTTGGTGCATGTTTGTTGGTTTGATTCTTTGTTGGTCTGCTTCTCGCTTGTTTTGCAAACACGTCAGGACATGCATCTCTCCTTTCGCTTCAAACAGAGAGTCAAATAAGCTGATTCACTTAAGAGAGTGCTTCCAATCACCTATGATTTCCTGCTTCCCTCTCCAATCTTTAAGGTTTTGATGTCCTCCTTGCCTTCTTCTTGTTTCTTCTTTGCCACTCATGCTCTTCTTGCATTTCCAATAATGGTTTTCTTCTTTCCATTTCATCTTGCTGCTTTTCTATTCCGGGGAGTATTCTCAACCTTCCTTTTAGAAGAAGTTTTGAACTGCTGAATTCTTTTATGATTTGCCGGTCTGTGGATTGCTCTAGCTCTGCCGTTATTAGAAATGGTGGTCATGTGGCATAGGCTACCCTAGGTGGCAGCCTTTGGCCATTCCGGATATGGTCTGTGTCCTGGCACTCCTCCCTGTCCTGCAATATTGCTGCCGATTTATAAGCTGAAACCCCTCTGGAGGTTCCCTTGTGACTATGTTGTTTCCTCCAGGTGCATTTTAAATCACTGTGATATTCGTGAACTTTGTTGATTGGAATCATACAGCTGCTTGTAGGTCTATTGGGATTCCACCTCCTTTGGATGCTGTGTAATTCCTGAATTCGCATAGTTGATATATCTTGGCTTTCAACAAGTTTCAGTCTGATATTTCTACAGATAAATTTTCAGACATATTTTATTTCTTTATCTCTTGCTTTTCCATCTGGGACTCTTATGAATTCTAGTCTTTCTTGCCCTGTCTTAACCCAGGATACAACAGCAATATTTTCATTGTTTTGCACTTGCTTTCCTATGTCCGAATCTGACCGAGGGATTTCTGTTCCCCTGTCTTCACAGTCATTCACGCGTCCCTCTGCATTATCTACTCTGCTAAGGACTGAATTTTAGCCCTGATATTATCACATCCACTGAGTTTTCTGATATTTTTTGGCTCGTCTTTAGACTTTCTCTTCCCCTTTTCTGGTATTCTGCCTTTTGTGATTCTGAGACCCTTTTGTTCTTCAGTGTTTTCCTGACCTCCATTTTCAACACTAGGACTGCATAGCGTTTTGCAGTCTAGTTGTTTGAAAGCTTATCTTTTGGGCCTTCAATATCTTTGGAACTGAAAATGGTACTTCCTATTTCTTTTACTGTACTTCTTCATCTCTACTGGTCAGGTAATATCAGGTATCTAATGTAGATTTTTAGGGCTATGTTAAGTGAAAATTTTAGACTCTTGTCTCTACGCAATTCCAAGGGATTTCTGTGAGGACAATTTCTCCTAGACATTGATGCCATATTCTGTTCCTGTGTGTGTTGTCTGGTATATCTCCAATTGCTGGTGTTGCATTTGTTGTGATGAACAACCCATACTATTTCGATTAGCATAACTTCATTTTGATTACGCTTATCTCACAATTCTGAAAGTGCGCAGGACACGGCCTCTTGTGGAAATGAGGATTCTAAAGGTTCTCAGCTCTGCATTCTGCTCTATGTCATTTTGGAGTGTTTCCAAAACAGCAAACTGAGAGTGCGCTTGTGCTTTGTAGTGCCACGGGAATGTCCCAATGAAAGCAGTTCTTCCCAGAGCTTCTCTGTCTACTGAAACACCAGTGGAAGCACATCCATGGATGTCACACATCAGGGCCTGCTGGAATGATCCCGCAGACCGACCTTGGTGTCCTCGCTGCCGTACCGTGCCGGTGCCATCCAAAATGTAGCATCCGATTTTGGGAGATAGTGCTGAAGGAAATGCTTCCTCTTCTCACGCTGTGGACTTGGACCACTCTACCTTGTCCTATCATCCTTGTGGCACGGGTGCACGAAGGCCACCACAGAGCTGTTGTGCATCCTGTGCCTCAAACCAAACAATAATCCCAGCCCAGGTTATGAATGTAGCAGATCCTAAGGCTTTTCATTCTGATTTCAAATCCAAGGCCCCCTGGATCCCTCAGACCAGATGCACGATAGCTCTGATTCAGCCCCACACGTGCTCTATTGGCAAAATGCCCAATTGGTCCCTGGTCCTTCAGATGCACTGGGTGTGGCCATGAGACAGATCGGTAATCTCAACCGCACGACCAGTGTGGTTGATTTATCATTGGTACACTGTTCGGTTTGCTCTCTTGATTAGACACACCACATCCCACAACGCACTCCAGATCCCTGAGACTCAGCGTATGCCATCAACCGTAGCCCTATTCCTCACTTACCGATGCTCCTGCTAACTGTAATTTGGCATCACGGATCTTGGTCTCAGAATCAACTGTGGGGATAATTTGCGCTGGTTTCTTTGAGTTCTGTCAGCCAAGCATCTGCTGTGCACTCTTGTAAATCTCAGCACATCACCTTCAATCTCATGCCTCCTGTCCGCTTGAGAGTGTGCGTCCAAGTTAAACAGGGTTTCACCCTTGTTGGTCAGACCCTGCACTGGTTTCCATTCCCTGCTTTGCCTTCTCCTGCTTCCAGGTGTCCTGAGGCCTCATCCTGTCTTTGGAAGTAACAGACCTCTCTTCGGCAATTGTCCTGTGCCAAAGGCTGGGTGAGTGGAGTTTTACATTTCTCTGTACAAGGGAGCGCGGGAGTGCAGGTTGCACTTCTTCTCTGCCAACTGGGCATCGATGAATCAACACTATCCAGATACATTTCACAGAAATGTGATATTTGCTTAGCTCTTGGTTTCTATACAGCCGTGGTGGGAGGGGTTGTCCAAAGAAACCTGTTTTGACATTGTGTTGATATCTCATTTGCAGTCTTTAAGAATTTTAACAGAATTCATTTCCATGTTTTGGGAGTTATACGAAAATGAAGTTATTTTTTGAAACACACTAAATCGACCTAGAAGCCAGACTTGTCAATTTTGGTAACATTTTGTCAGCTCTACGGAAAACCTAGACAGATAGAATGCAAACTAGCAGTCCAAACTGTTAAAGGGGTCATGTCAGCTCTTTACGGTTGAAGCCTCCGAGACCAACAGGAAATATGAAATAACTATTGGAAACATGAAATAACCCCCAACCTTGGATACACTTGGGCATGTGGTGCCCTTTAGTTCTATTTGTCACCTACTGGCCAATGTTGGCATTTCAAGGGGTAACATCCCTCTCTAGGAAAATACAAGTGGAAACAAACCAAATATATACATTTAGGTTTGAATCCAAAAGCACCTAGAGGCATTATAGCTAGGAGAACCCTGCTGCAGTTATGCTTGTCTATGGAGAACCAGGTGTTCTTCTATCAGTGATGAGAACAGTTAATCTTCCGATCATGTTGGGTAAAGCCATTTAACGCAACCAAGTCTGCACCCACATGATATAGTGCCCCCGGGGGCTTGACTCAAGTGAAAGACGATCCACATAAGCTGTGTCTTTAATGTCATTGGCGACTTTTACAGTACACTTCACTTTCTGACTTGTACTATTTACCTATACTGTCTTGAAAAACTGAGGCCTAATACAGATTCAAGTTCAGTCAAAGATTCCCCTCACTTACCACACTCCCTTCACCCCAGGGAAGACATAAACACAACATTTGCTGAATCTAGCAGAAGGCCATCGTTTCTAGGTGTGAGCTAAGTATTCAATTCCTATCTATTTCAGCCGAGACTATTTGACCTTTAAGGAGTTCACTGTTGTTCACAGAGTGTGAAGCTGGAGGAACTCTGATTCTAGGAGGGACTTGCCCTTCTCCTAATGGCTTCATTGCCGCTCAGGTACTGAACCTTCAAAATGGATGCGTGAGTGGAGGGGAGGGAAGGGCAAGTGCTTGCTAGCTAGGCCCAAACCTGGGAAAAGGCTTACCTGGGCTTGGTGAATTTTGGTCTGAATGGCTTGGGAAGGCCCCTTGGGACGTGTGGATTCTCACGACCTCTTCCAAGAACAGGAGCGTTTTGATCATCTCTGCCATCTCTTCTCTTGCACACGTCAGGGACCTTGGACCCGTTCTTGGAGAAGAGAATTGAGGAACTTCCTCAAGTCCACGTTGGCACTCCGTATGTTTCTGCCAGTATCAGCGAGGTTCAATATGTCTCCTGAATGTCTTTTTAGCCTGGTATCCTCTACAGCTGTCTCCACGCCAGTATTCTCCTTTGGAGCAGAACATCTCTCATCCATGTGTTCGCATCTCTCCTCAATCCGTGCAGCCAGCTTTTCGGCCAGCTTCTCTTCGTGACTCCCCTAAAGTCGACTTCACCAGGACTGGGCAAGTCTGAAAGTACCTCGGAGCCTCACCAGTAAGCTGATGACAGGCAGATCTTCCACTGTCTGCCCTTTCAGGTTCTGGAAACTGACCTGTGAACTCAGGTCTTTGGGCAGCAGAAGTATCTCGAACTTACACAGCTTCCCGGACCAAACACATAAGCCAAGCTCCACAGAGGCCTGCAGCCCCTCCATCACACTGATCCACCCACAGAACTCGGCCCGGTTACCTAGGATCCAACAGCCACAACAAGCCTCGTGGAACACACCAACATTCCACCTGGAATCCAACCGGTAACTGCCATCCCCAATGGCTGCTGCATCTTGTCAGTGTTGGGGGAGGGGCTGCATCCGACGAGAGGTTCCTAAAGTAAATGTGGTTCTGCCCACTAGCGTCCCATGGGCCTTTCTTCTTCCCTCTTTCCTTTTGTTCAGATCTGTATGCACAGTACCAATGGAGAGAAGTGTGTCACTTTTCAGTTGAAGGTTACACACGTCTTTAAACTTTCTAAGAGTTCACAGTACACAGAGACCTAATAAAGGAGACTTATGTTCCCATAATATCCGTACAACCGGAATAGATATGCGTCGCATGATTT